>NW_028288589.1:630925-946387 GCF_059628265.1 Tinamus guttatus
AATTTTGACATTGAAGCAAACTCAGGGATATACTTCAGTTTAAGCATGCGAGCTCTTCCACCTAACTCAAAGAAGGACCTCAGTCTGCACTTAGTCTTCTTCTAAGGGTCGTGTTTCTGAAAACTTCAACCTTAATTGCTTTAAATTGCTCACAGCTCCCTGTAACTTAAGAGTGCAGCAAGTTTTGCTTATAGTATGTTTGGGTATTAAAAGGAAAAACAAAAAGAGAGAAAAAATAAATCACTAGTATCTGCAACATTATTATTCTCTATGCTCTGGTCATTGTTTTTCCTCAAGCTTTATCTTTTAAATCAGTTCAATTTATCTTGCTATCTATATAGCACATCCTCCAAAGAAAAGGTAGTCCCTGAAATAACAGTCAATATAAATGCAGTCAATACCACATAATACTGACCTGTTAGGGTAAGGTTAATGTTGTGATAGAGGAAGAGTTGTCTACTTGTCAGTCTGTCTGTTTTTAACCACAGTCACAGAAACCACTGGTTTATCATGGCTGAAAGTAAGGCAGAAAAAGCAGGAACTAAAATCCAAAGTTGGAATAAAACCAGTACCATCTCTCTCTCTCTGTTGTTTAGCTGTCAGGAAGAGCCGTATAAAGCGGGTAACCAGATCTTTTTTTCTTATAATATTACTGTTCTTACAATTTCATATAAAATAATTTTTAAAAGTTGAGTTCTTGCAGGTGGAAAGTAGGATCCTGAACTCAGACCTGGACCAGATTGATTTACTAAAATTTGGCAATATAACTGACACTTTATTTTCTCCTTTCAAACTAAAACAGACAGTTCACCTTTAACAAGATTTTTTTTAAGGAAAAGAACCCAAAGAAAAGTCCTGAAAAGAAACCTGAAAGGACATTGATCATCTCCTTCTCCCCCATGAACACATGCACAATAGAGAGCTTTTAAAGTGCCCTTATTGTCAAGATACTGACCTTGTTTTAAAAATATGACATCTTTCTGTTCTGCATTTATTCCCTGAGTAACTTCTAACCAAAAATAAAAAAAAAAGAGGAAAAAAGGGTTTTGATTTCTTTTTTTTTTTTTTTAATTTGAAATACTTAGACCATATTGCTTATAAAATAGCTGGAAGTTCCCACAATTATATGCATTACCTTTACACAGAAAAGTGTTTACAAAGTCTGAGGAAAAGAAAAAGAAAAAGAAAAAAAAAACACACAGCCAACCTCAGGGTTTAAAAGACTTTTTCAAGATATCATTTTTCTCTCCAAGGTGCTGAGCTGGCGTCGATAAAAGACCTCTCTTTGAGAATAAAATGCAAAAAGTCAAAACAGTTTTCCATTTTAGAGGAAGCTTTTCTGTGTGTTTGCCACCATTTCAATGAGTTCTTCTCCTCTCTCGATAGTCAATATAAGAGCACTAACTGTATTAAAAATAAAAAAGAAAAAAAAAAGAAAAAAAAAAAGGAATGTGCTATTTGGGTTAGGTGTATAAAGACTGCAACATTCTCAAAGATTTTTGACTAAAACACAATTTACAAAATGCTGGGGTCTCTAAGGCAAAGATGCATAGACAGAAGGTGATGGCGAAGTCCACCAGACTCCAAACCAAGTCAAATAGGGGACCACTCAGTCCTGGTGAAGTTTATGAATACTACAACCCTTAGCATCCAATTGTTCCTCTAACAGAGACAGAGGGAAGATGCGAATCTGATTTGGATTTTTTTTTCCCCTCCAGATCCACACAGCAAAAAGGCTGAGCTGGCGCAGGGCATTGCACAACCCACAGGGTTATGCTGCCACAGGCCACCTCTCTAATTAAACTATTAGAAGAGCCTGTCCATGTCTACCCTGCTAGGTTCAAGCCTGTTCTGAAGCCCAGCTCATCTAACATCCCTGTTATTAACAAGAAAACAAAGACATAGCCTGAGCTGTGAAGCTGCCTTATTCTTGTGTATACAAGCACGGGAGTAGATCACCTTGTGCCCTCTGGTTTTAGGCAAGGTCTTCATGTCATAGCAGAGACCTAGTTCTTGTTTCAGTCTGTTCTTTATCAGGGCATTGTGGTTACATGTTGTCCCATCATCCAGCTGTGGATAGAGAAGCTATTTATTCCTCAGGTAAGTAAGGAGTACTGAAACATCTTGGCAATTCTAAGGCTGACTCTGACTACAGAAATACAATGTCAGAGTCCAGGGGAAATTGCAGGGGATTTTTTTTTGAATATTTCCTTTCTTCTTTTCATTATAGTACCAGTTTGGATGCACTCACTTAGAGCCCTCATTTATGCATTTTCCTCTGATCTTCTGACCATTTTCATCACCTAGTTCCATTTTTCTTTATCTCTTGCCTTTTTCCTCAGGGAAGACTTCTTTGGAAAAACACAACATGAAGAATCAAGCTCTTAGGGCTTCTGGGTTGACCCTTATCCATAGTACCCATATCCATAGTACCCATATCCATAATACATCTTTAATAAAACTGCTTTACAACATGAGGCAGAGAACTCTGTTCCAATTGTTCATGCTACCTATGGTGTTTCCTGAACAGCAGCAAAAATATATAAAAGAATAAATAAATAAAAATGAGCTAAATAAATACAACCTGTCTCCAAACCAGCAGCTAGCATGCCTGTGTATGTTCTAAGCATTTTTCTGACTGCAAAATCTTAATGGAGAACTTTGTCTAGAAACAAAAGCGGCCTTCAAAAGGTGAATAGAAAACTAAAAAGATCAGACACTAAGATAGTTTCACAATTTCAAATAATTAATTTCATTTAATAAAACTACACAAACATATATGAATTCCCAATGGTCCTGTCCTAGACACTATCAAGCAAATTCTTTCTAAGCATCTTGTAGTTTTTTGGAAATGTCTGCAAGGGATTCATCTGCTTCTAATTCATTGTCAGCTTCCTATAAAGATTTAAATAGAGCATAACTCATTAAAGCATAGGAGTAAATTTAAAAAAATAAAATAAAAAAAAGACAATTAAAAGCTGCCTTAGAACAAAAGAAAAAGAACTGGGGAGCACAGGGTCCTTTGAAGAACGTGCTCTAGTGGCTCTCCACCACTCTGCATGGGAACATGAATTTTCAAGTACTGAGTGTGCACATAGTCCTTAGCAAGAGATGCATGAAGTGGAAAAACAACCATTGGGGGTGGTAGCATGAGGAACATTAAGCCAGCAAATGTCATCTATCATCTCCCTACCAATGACTGCTGAATTCACCATCTCCCTTTGTGATATAGGGTATAGAAGACCAAAGTAAATACCTGTTGTCAACACCTGGAACTAAAAAGACCACCTGCCAGGATTGATTGGCATGACTCGCCTTTAACAAAAGCTACCTCAAAAAGACTACAGGACAGAGATAGGCAGGCAGAGTTCAGAAGGAACTTAAATAGCACCGCATGTTCCCCATGACAGCTTTATCTGACTCCTGCTCAAAGCCACCTCCCCTTGCTTTCTAATTCACAAGTTACTGATGTCTTCAGAAATGGGAAAAGAGAAGGACATAGGGCTTTTTTTTTTCCTCTGCTTTCTCCAAGAGAATCATATCATGTATTAAGCTTTGGTTATGGATAATGACAGTTATAATTTAAGGATCATCATGTAGTCCTGTTGTCTGCACAAATATTATCAGGAATTTTACACAGTCAGGAGCTTGGTGTTTCAGGAGCTTGGTGTTAACACTGAAGAGTACAGAGTCTTGAAGAAAAAAATGTTATTTTTGGCAGGTCTGACAGTGTCTCAGAAGTCATGTCCTTGATCAGACCTTTCCCCAAAACTTGAAGACATTACTATAAGAAAAATCACATTAGGACATTTTGCCTTGCAACAGGAGAAGGGCTACTTGTTCTCTCGTCCTGTATATTGTCCTCTGCAAGAAAACAAGGTAATAAGGTAAATTGTAGCCTGAGATCTCCTGCCTCCCATTGATGCCTTTCTCTAAGTAAGTACCCTATTCCCAGCTCCTGACCCTGCTGCACACCTTCTGAAATCCACTTGCATGTTGTCCTTGGCGTTCATGCCACAGATTGCTGAGCCCTGAAATGTCATTAGATCTTTTTTGTACAGACATAAGTGGATCAAGTAGCTGACACTGAGTTTCCTACTAGTTACTATCTGACATTATTTGTATTTATGAAAACTGCTGATGTGTAGGAGTAATAGTTATTTACATTAATATACATTGCACTTATACAAAGTATATGAAGTAAGGAGTGTAAAAGAAGTCAAGTAAAGAGATGGTATATTTGTACTGCAATTGCTGAAACAAAAAGGAATAAGAGACTGGGAAAAAGATAAGGAGTTTTCAATAATCGTTTCATAGAGTCAAGATGACTGTGCTGTTGTCTCCTGATTGTTGAAAACCATAGTGATAAGATAACTGAGTCTTTATCCAGCTGAGATAGATAAAACTAACTTAGGGTTCCAGGGCAGATGAGTTCAAAAAGAAAACATTGATTTTGGAGCTCTAGAAATTCCTCATGATAGTGTCACAAGAGTTTGCAACTCCCAGACATCCTAAAGGGTCCAAAGCCCTTGTTTCTTGAGAGGAGAAGGAAATGAGACAACCTGAGACATAGAGAGACTGCAGAAAAAAAGGACAAGGGGAATTGTTTTTGCAGGAGTGTAGGGTTGTTCTTTCTTTGTCTGGATTTTTAAGTTAATAGCAGTTATAAATGGATCTACAGCATGCTGCATCAAGATTTGTTAATTTGAGTCATGAGATGGTATCTTATAAACCACAATAATCTAAAACCATATAAATATATGGTTAAGGAAGTACTGCTGTTGACACTATTTTCTCATAAGAATTTAGAAAATTCATAACTCAGTTTCCTTAGCTTACTGATTCAATGTTTTTTTTTTTCAGTGTTTATTCTACCAAGATCATCTTACAGACATCTTACAGAGCCTGACCAAAAATTCACTGAAGTCAATAGAAATTGCCATTTAAAATAAGCAGACCTGTACTGTAATATATATTGTAATAAATATTCTGTATGGGAAGAGGATCACCTATAAGTTGATTTAGTTAGATTGTAGTTGTTTGAAAAAAAAAAATAGAAAGTTAAAGAAAATGGGGAGAGAAAGCATCTGCTTATGAACAGCAAATTCTCCCGTTGAGACACAGACCTATACCACCCATTGCATCTTCTACCAGCTGTTTTCTACATAATCTGGAGCATGCTATGTAATTTTTATGTGCTTTGGACAGTGACTCTAAGAAGCATTTAGTATTTAAAATGTCATTCAGCTGCAGTTAGAGCCTAATTGCAGTGGTACCTCGTAAGAAAATGTGCATTTGGCATAGCATTCTTGTGTTCAGATTGGTGATGCAGAAGGCAGGAGACCTCATTCGTAGCCATCCTTCAAGCTGGGGTTGATTATGACAACAGTTGCCACATCCAAGCAGAGTCTGCAGGTTTTTATATACTTCCTACTGAAACTGGACCACTCCTCAAGAATGGACAGATTCAAGGGGGCAGAAAAGGAGAAGACAGAGAAAATCTGCAGTTTGAGTGTCCACTCAGTGGAGCAATAGTCAGTGAGAAATGTTTACTAATATAAGCAGGACAGATTGCTGATAATCGTATAGTCTATGTTTGTTTTTAAGTGCAATTTTCTCTCCCCCCCCCCAAGACTATAATGTCTTTTCCTTTATTAAACAACTTGAATTTCCATCAGCAACTACCTGGTCTGTGCAGAATGGCGTTTTTTTCATCAAATCTTAACATTATATTGGTAGACTTAAAATATCTAGCAACTGTTTTTATTATTATTCTTTTTGGTACTTGCACTCAGGGCTGAGAAATACACTCAGTAGCAATGGGTATGTTTTATGGATTTCCACAAAAAAAAAAAAAAAAAAAAAAAGAAAGAAAAAAAAACACCACAAGATACATCCCCAGCAAAAGCAACAAAAGCATTTCCCTTTCAAAGCTCTCATTTGGTTGCTAGGAAAATATTTATGAAATGCAGTTTAATGCATTTGCTAAAAATTAACACAGAGATGCATTTGCAGCTAATTAACCTATTCTCAAAGAAAGCAATTGGGAAATGCTTGATTAATGTTTAAGGCATAAGATACACAAAAAAATGTAGGCAAAACTTCATCACGGCACCCAGGAGACTGCTGTGTGACACAATCTAGAGTCTGTGTGTAGCTCGCTCTCCACAGGAACTAATTTTGAAGCGCCAGAATGCTGTGAATTGTCTGTAAAACACTGTAGAAGAAACTCAGCATAGAACAGAAGGCATGCTTTCCTTAGGAAGAATGCTGATAAAATTTTAATGAAGTAACATGTTGTCATGGGGATTTGTTGCTATTCATTAATTCATTGTGCTTTTCCCCCATAGTTTTGCTGAAGTTGAGTGACAAATTGTCAAGTAGCTGTCTTAGAGGTTTAAAGTTTCTCATTGATAATCTAACTTTCCTGCAAATTGTTTTAAAGCATCCAGTGTTTATGGAATAAGATCTCTGAAGTATTAGAGAGTTAGACTCATTGGCATGGGGAGAATCAGGGGACAGGCTGTGTTTACCACCTCCCCTCGACCACCTCGCTAACAATCTGGCTATAGTATCTGCCTCCCAGACACAGTTCCTAACATGTCTGAGTTTATTCAGGTTATATTCAGAGATGTTTGTACCACTATGCCCATATTTTCAGAAAAAAAAAAGACCTGAAAAATCTCCTTGCCATTTACTGTGAGATAAAGAGACTGGTTGAAGACTATGATGAGTATCATTGATGACCAAGTTTTTGATATAAAATGAGGCTTATCTTGTGGGCAAGGCACTTGGTGTGATATCTAGTGTGAACCTGCTTCTGCAGTTTCCCTAGATAGAGGAATTACCAAAATAACCCCCATAGATTGGTGAGTGACCATGGGAATCTGCAGTTACAGGAAAACAGACCCATAAACCAGACAAAAGAGGGTCTCTTAACTGGCACAACTGAAAGAAAAGAAAGGGTTATGTTCAGATCATAAAATGGCGGGGTACATGGAAAATAAAGTTTATCGACCTTCATCTGGGGAGATATTTTGACTCATTTATGGCTTTGGCTCTAAGGAGTGGAGGGTTATCTCCTTATATGACGTATTCTTGCACATCATGGTATATCTCCTATGTTAAGCTTTGTAAATACTCATCCCCAGTCTTTTTGAGTGTTTCTTTTTTTTTTTTTTTTTCAGTGGGAGGGAGGTCAAATGTTTTCAAGGTTTTCAAGAAAAAACATGTTTAATTTAGAAAAAAAATGAAATGATATTCATATTTCCCATGCTAGTATTCAGCTGTTTTCCATATTTAATGCCACTATTGCAACTTAAATAGCTAGGGTCTTATGCCAGGCATGATCATGAAACATCCTGGACTCTGAAATTCCCCACTAATACAACTGGTATTGAAGGTGAGGATTTTATATAAGCCTTTGTAGGCATTTCCGTTTTCTCTAATTTATCTGAGTGTCAGCACTTGATATGTATGTTTCAGTCATGTAGGGGCTATGTAGGAGACAAAATTATTTGATGAGTAGGGTAGTCTTTTAAGATCCGCTACATTTAGTGGTTTTAAAGATGGCACCCATGGCTCTGAAAGAATACCTACAAATGGAAAAGCTTTTCTTTGCAAACACTACCAATTTCTCTTTTCCCAGGTGTCCAGAATAACCCTTCCAACTGCCAGAAACCTTGGGGATCTTGATGACTGAAGATGGTTCAGTCTGGTAGAAGTTGTTCCTTAAAACCTCAGATTTCATAGCACCTCCCTTGTATCAGAGTTTGTGTCCACACTGTGTTGGCAGGACTACTTTTTTTTTTTTTTTTTTAATGTTTTGATAAGTTACAAACTAACCTCTTGTCTAGAAATGAAGAGACTGAATATATCAGTCCAAAACAAGTTGCCCTTATAGCAACAAACAACTTCCAGGGTCTGAGTGAATGTGCCCATCTCACAGCCCGGGTCTCTGCATCATTGCTGATCACAGTGAATGTGGACCAATTGCTGCTGATTTGGACTAAGGAAATAAGGTGGAACAGTCTCTCTGCAGTCTTCAGTCCTTCAACCATCATCCAGTCTTGCTGGCCAAGCAGTTGGTTATTTGGAAACAAGGTGGATGCTGAGTTTTAGCTTCTTTGTATTATTTCATGTTTTCTGGCATAGTTGCCCACCTAAATGTAACCAGAATAAAATCCATGATTGGGAATTAGTAGGAAAAATACAGACTCAACAAACAAAAACTTCTACAGATCCAGTTGAGAAAAGAAGTCTTCCGAAAAGGCCAAACGTTTGGACCCTCAGTGGGTGTAAATCAATGCAACTACTGATAAGAGCAACTTTACACCAAGCGAGAAGCCAGGGCAGAGCCTGCTTTGTTAGTATTAAATGAGGAGTTAAGCCAAATTATCCTGCTACACGCTGGATCACAATCAAGCCTCTTATAATCCTCTACCTAGATTTTCTCTGCTGTCTTGCCTGCTGCATCTAAATCCCCTTTTAAACACACTTGCCTTTCATTTCAGCAGGACTGTGAGCATAATTTGCACTTTAATTCTACCTTTTGTTAAATGATCTTAATGTCCTTTTACAGGCACTAATTGATTAAGGCTCTGGCTGCTCGTAAGAGGAGAGGTTTTCATCCTGAGCTTATCTGGGGGGGATATTGAAACATAACCCGGGCAAGTAGCAAGCTCAAGGTCACAGGAGGGGGCAGGAGAAATGGGGAGCTGCAACATTTCTGCTCATGCACAGGACTCTGCACCCAGCAAGCCCACACAAAGCCTTGCCATGCAATGTAATTAATTTGTTACAAGCACCTATAAATAAAATAAACGCTGAAATGATCTACACTTCTCTGTTGTCAGCATCAACCCTCATCTCCCCCCATCCCCGCTCCCTGGCTGCTGACATTATTTCTTGGTTATTGGATGACAGTTCAGTGCCTTGAGTGCTCCTCTCGCTGTAGGGTTAGTAGGATAATTGACAAACCACAGGGACCAGATCCCTGGATTAGGATGACCGGACTGTCAAAACAGCCGTGACAAACTCTCACATCAACTTCTACTGCAAGTCAAGTCTACGAGGAAAAAATGCACCTTGGCAGGGCCAGAAGGGAAGTCTTTAGTTTAAATCTTTTCCCACTGCACAAAAAGCGAGAGCAAGGGGAGGAAAGAGCATGGATCTTTCTGTTTAATTCATAGAAAACTCTGTTACAGCAAGTCACAATTAATTAGAGTCCTCGGGTAAACATTTTGGGGTCCTATTGTGTTTGCTTAATGTGTTTACTGGAATGCATGACAGATGTCACTTCTGCTTCTTATTAGAGACTGACAAATGACTGCGTGTTCGGTGCGTGCGCGCGCAGCGAGAGCGCAGCCCACACACGCACCATAGGGGAGCTGTTGTAAGGTTAATATTAACATCTACAAGTTGCAGGTATTGTTTGCATTAATTAGTGTTTACACAGGCACTTTAGAGATTCGAAGAGTTATAGAAAGCTCAATATTACTATTACTGGATTATCTTTTTTTTTGGATTTAAATTTGAAAAAATATGCATTTTTTGAAGCAAGACTCATTCGTTTTATTTCATGTTACTTTTAACATTTCTTCCAAACTTTCAGAAATTCAATCCTACATATTTGAAATTACAGCTAGAGCAGCATCTGTTCAGGGACAAAAAAAAAAAAAAAAGGTGTTCTCTTCATAAAAATCTATATTGTGAACTGTTAAAAAAAATGCAAATACAGGAGAAGGTTATTTAGTTAGATCTGCCAGCTTCCACATAGCAGAGGGGCATCTAGAATTAGAAATTGTCAATTATTTTTAAAATGTAAAACTTTAAGAAGGTTCTTTATGTACCCTTTGGAGTTTGGAATATGATCAAAATGGTTTTGAAATCTTTAATCTTTTTTTTTCCCCTTCCGTCACATTTAAGGCTGAAAAGTGAAGTTAGAAAAGAAAAATCTGTAAACACTTCTTTACATTATGCCACAGAATGCAAAAGAACTATTACAATATTGAAAATGAAAAGCTAAAGATAAAAGGAGGAACTGACATTTTCTACATGTTTAGGAAAAAAAAAAAAAGATGTTGGTTTGCATATCCCAGAATTTTGTGATTTTTTTTATACTGAGAAGCAAAAAAGGTTTGTGATAGGGGAAAATTAATGCCTCCATGAGCAGATTATTGTTGATCTGGATACTAGAAGTATTTGCATATATGTTTTAATTTAAGACTTCTTAAAATCATTTTTATTATGTAATTATTTTAGCTACACAGACCTGTCTGGTCACTGAGCTCTTTCAAAACGTAACCTCTCCTTTGGTTAAAGGAGGTAAAGGGGAACAGGCATAAGAACGATCCATGTGGTTAGAGAAAAATGTGCAAAGAAAAGCCAGATCTGGAAACGTTTTTAGTCATTGTGTACAGTGAAAATTTAAAATACATCTAAAAATTCCTGATATTTATCTGAATTAATCTTTGGTGGCCAACAAGACTTTGGAGAAAAAAAAAAAAACACAAAGGGAAAAAAAAAAAAAAAAAGACCACAAAAGGAAGGGACCAAAGTAATCAGCATCTTCTAGACTCATGTTTAACAGTCTTGGGGCAAAAGAAGTTTCATTAGCTCTGGGGAAGGTTTGATGAAGTCCTGTATCATACGAGTGGTATCTCCTTTGCTGAGAGAGCCAAATAAAAAGTTTATTTGTGGCCTTAGGCCAGTCCTGTTTATTACCTGTGAAACTCAGTGTCAGCAGGAGGCTTGTACAAAACCACCTTTTTTTGTCCAGCCTGCTGGTTCCTTTGCTACCGCAGTCCTTCCCAGTGCGAATCTGGAAGTAGGCGAGAGGCAGCAACCTGTAGGCAGAGATTTATATTATTCCAGCTGCATCCTTTCCTGTTGCAGACATCAGGAGATGTTATCACAATACACATCAATCATTAAGAAAAATCAGAATTATTGCAGAATTAAAATTCAAAAGGTTAAAGCAGACAGGAAGTATTTGGGATTTTGCAGGTCTACAGGAATCTGCTTTTAAAAGGCTTGTACTAGGAAGCAAACTGACACCAGGAAAGGAGAGGAAAGATTAATAGATTTAGGGAAAGCTGAGGAAAGATATTGCAATAATCTGCAGTGCAATGAAGCACCAGAATAAAGCAAAGCCTGACTTTGTACCATGACACTTGGGCCAAATTTCTCTTTCAGCTCCAGAAAATAAAATATATATTTAGCTGTAAACTCACTTTTCTTGCTGATTATTATGTCTTTTCACATTTACCAGTGTCAACAACACACCCAAGGGCATGTCTTGATGCTACAAGTATGCTGGGGGAAGTTTCTAACTTGATTATGTGCAGGAAGGTCTTGAAATTTGTAAGAAAGTCTATTCTCATTAAATTTTCAGGGATAACTGGAGTTTTTTGGCAGTCTTCTCTTCCAACAAAGTCATAGATAATTTAGTTAGTTAGTATCTTAAAAATGCATAATATCAAAATCCATATGTTTTGGACTTTTTGTTTAAAACAAAGAAGTCATTTGAAAATGAAAGATCTAGAAGTTTCCTGTTGAGGATAAAAACTTGAATTTCACAAAATGCTATTTTTTGCTGCACAAAATGCACCTATGAGATGGAATTAAGTTCTTAAGACCTTTTGGTGTCACTAAACCTGCAGTTTTCACAATAGCACTATACTGACAGCTAGCCAGCAGAAAGCTTAAAATACCAGAAAGAATAATCCACTGGGATAATTTGATTTTTATAGATTGCTTAAACCCTCTGATTCATCATTTCCAATTTAAGTAATTTTATACAAATGAAGAAAAAAGTGAGTTATACTCAAAGTCATCACATGAGACAGTGACATGATTCAACATGACAGAAACTGCAGCATTATGGCTTGAATAATTTTCTGTTAAACGCTCCAAACTTAGTAATAATATCTTTTCCTGTTTAAGGCTTCCTCCAAGGTACCAGAAATGAAAACCTCTCCTTAGTGGAATGCATAGAACATCACGTATTCCTCATGACCTTTGTATTTTATGCAATTAGCAGCATATTTAGATGTATACCTGATAGCTGTCAAAGCATATTGAGCTGGTGCAACTGCATGTACTCTGATTTCAGGAACTAATGAACTTGATGTTAATAATAGTCAGGAGTCACTACCCACCTCACCAGTAAGTGACTCACCTCCGTGGCATATAAGTTGTCAAAGTAAACCGAAAACTTCCTGAGTCAACATTAAGCATCTACCCTTGCAGCATCAGGAGGAGAATTTTCCTCAATTCTTTGGTAATGCAACATGACTGGGACCTCTGAAAGCATAAGACAAGTCAGTGCAGTGTTAAGAATGAAGTCAACTGAATGGTCTTCTGAATATGGTCTAAGTAGGAATAACATTTAATACGTCAATAAAATAAATGTCACAAGAGAGAAAGAACTGCCTTGCCTATTTTCAAGTAAGAAATCTATGGAGGCCATGGACATTGTGAACAAGTAGGGCCAAGCCATGAGACGATATAAATCAGGACAGCTCTAATCAACTTTGTGTTTCTGGAAGGAGGAGATGCTTTGTGTGAAAATTATTTTCTACTTATAAAGAAGTGCTTCATGTTTTGTGCACTGCTTGGAAATTTACCTGCAAATTAGGACTCTTTTTTATGGTATGTTTTGAATTTTTAATCAAGAACTGCCATTAAAGGAAAATTAAAGTCAAAAAAAAAAAAAAAACTGACCCATCTTCTTGCTCCCTCCTTGTCCCATCAGAGCTGTATTTAAATATGTGTAGCTGAAAGATGCTACAGATTGCTTAAGATTTGTCTGAAGGACAGTTTGTTATCTGTGAGCAACCCATTTCTACCCATTGATTGGTTCAAAGAGGTGTATGAGCTTGCAGTGAGCTATTGCTAGAAGAGTTTATAGCTCCGACAGTGAAGAATCCATCTTTTATCCCTGATTTTTTGATTCATAAAGCACTCACAGTAAAAAAAAAAAAAAAAAAACACAGAAATTTATCAAGAGATGTTTATTACTCCAAGGGTGAGTAATCTAATTGATTCTGACCTACATATCTGATAGCAATTTCATTTTGGAAGATAAGATTTCAAATCCTTCATCAATCTTTTTTTTTTTTTTTCCCCTCACAGCAGGATAACATTTTCCTGGGATACTCATGGCCTGAATCATCAGCATTTTTGAATTTCTTACTGTATTGTGTAAGCCTGATAAAAATGTAATAGTTACATTTATTGCCATCCAACTTCTCCTAGCAGTGTGACAGGATTGCAATTTGTTTTGGAGGTGAATTTGTCTTTTTGTGTGTGTGTGTGTGCATGTGTGTAAGTGACAATCTCCAAACAAGCTGGAACTGTATGGCCACATACAGACTCCCTGTTGAGAATACTCTCTGACATGTTTTAATCCCCAAACACACCTGTAAATTATTTGGGAGAAGCAACTTTTTTGAGCATGTTCCCAAGGATATAGAATGTTCTCGTTACTCTTATTCTCATTTATTTTTATTCCAATTACTTTTATTCACCTATCTTCCTTTTTTGAGCATGCTCTCTCCACCCCACAAAGAGATCAACTTTTACAAACCGTGACATGTTTTTCTGTACAAAGACAAATTGTTACCTTGCTGCATCTTCCATAAGTGACTATATGCCACTAATACTTAGATTATGCTTGATGTTGAGTTCAACATGTTTATTATAAGGAAGAGTAATTGAACTTGGAAACACCCACTGATGAAGAAGAAAATCATATTGTTAAAGACAGAACGGTAAATTAAAGAGGTAGCTACAATTTTGAATTGGCATTTTCTTTTCCTCAGTGTTTCCCTTTTATTGTGGTTCTCCCTGCTAATCACCTTGCACTATGTCCCAGGCCAGAAATTCACAGGTTATCTCATTACTTTCAGGAGATTTTTTTATATCTAGCTATATCGAACCATAACATATTTTTATTTATATGTCACGAACAAGGGAATAATTAAGACAAATGCAGCCTCCCATAACATAAATGTCTTCTTGTTAATCATTCAGGTTGGATGCTTGTGAGCATTACTGAGGTTTTGAACAACCTGTGATTTAAAATTGCAAATACCTACAGATCTGAGTCTGCCTTGAGCAGCCTTTTTGGTTGAAGTTCTGATTCCTGACCTAGTTTATAGTGTTTATTTATTTTTTTGCTGAAGGTAGCATCCGGCTTTTCAAAACAACAAATGCTGAGCTAGAGAAATATTTCTCAACAATAATTTAGTCTGAGAGCAGTCAGTAACTGCAGATGATGTATATTTTGAAAATGAAGGGTTATATCAAACCAAGTGCCAACAATTTTCTTTCCCAAGGTAACCACATAGGGAGTCAAACTAGATGATACTGCAGGAAAAGCAAGCAAGGGAGGAGGGAACAGATGAGCATAGGAGATCTATAGCCTCTCCATTATTTCTGCACATTGACACGTGCATGTCCCACCTTGCGGGACACCTTCACAGCCACAGGACTCTACAACAGATCCGTGATTCACAGGGCTGGACCTGGAGCTGGGAACAGGTTTGGATATATGGTGATATTCAATGCCTGATATATATATATCAGTGAATCAACCCAAATATGAATATAAAAATACCTCCTTTCACTATCCACAGCCTCTGCTGCCAGATAAATACTTCCCGAACTGGGGCTTAGTTTTCTTCACGGCGACTGAAGCTAATCAAAGCCAAGTGTGGATGATGAGGATACCAGAAGTGAAGACGTGAAAGCCAGGTCCTTCTTATCCAAGGGCACATGAGCCTGTGTCTAAAATTTGTAACTATTGCATATAGCCTAAAAGAAACTTATCCACCGAATAAACCATAACATGAACAAGATTTTTTTTTTTTTAATATGGGGTACAAATGCTAACTTATTGTACATCATGGTAAAGTCACATCACGATATCAAGTGGCTCCTGGTCAACAATTTTCTCTCTTCCTCAGAGCTTTCTTCTATTACTTGTCATTTTTAAAGCAACATATGCAATATTCAGCAGTTAGAATCAATAAAAAAGAAAAAAAAAAGAAAATACAGCTCCTTGGGGCCTGCTTGTTGCTAATTTTAATAGCTATCCAACATTTGAATGCTACAGTGACAGAATTTCAGTTACTTGATTAGACAGAGAGTCTGCCAATAGTCATGTAAAATAAAATGTTATTGTAGGTAATATATAATTCTCCACAGAGCAAGGCTTTAAATACAAAGCATTGATATGAATGTGTTATTTAATTAGTGTAATGACTACTTATCAGATTATATAAGGGAAAATAGACCAGCAAAAGCAGGAATCCTCATGCCTGTGAATGCCTGCAGTTCTATAAAGGGAAAAAAAGTCTACAGATTTCCAAATAAAAATTCAAATAGGATTTAACTTTTACAGCTTTGAGAACCAATAGGTAGATTAAAACTTAGCTGAAAAAATGCCTGAGGGAGCAAACAGTTGCTTAATGAGGATACATGAAATGAAATTAAAACACATCCTTAAAAAGGATAAATTTAAAATGTAATGTTAGCAAAGTCACACAATTTAAATCACATTCCCATCTATAAAGCAACTACATTTGGTCTATCTGGAAAAACAGAATGAAGAAAACATACACAAATCCTCTAATGATCTCCCAAATCTCAAAGGCTGGCTTCCAAATTATGGAATAAGATTTAGCCCACAGAGAATATGAATGGTTACATACAGCGCAGAAAACCTCATTTCAACTTAGTGAATCTTCAAAGCTGTCTTCCCAAAAGGACTGGATATGCATGTTTTGGCTAGTGAGAAACAGATTAGTTTTAGTAAATATTAATAAGCCTTTCCTATATGCTTTATTACTTGTTATATTCTCATGCTGTATTTCTTAGCAGTTAAGTGTCTTATTGATCTGACACAGGTATTTCGCTGTACAGGCATAGTGACACTGAACACACAAGATGTTAAAAACCTGCCAGCTGCAGATATGAGTTGACAATGTGTATTTTACCAGCAGTCATAAATCGCTCGCCTATGGCCTTATCTTTTACAATATTCCACCAAAAGGCACTAGCAGTCTGTCAATGATCTACTCTAGTCTTCAATAATGTTGCTTGTACAGTGACAAGGAGCAGAATTTGGCCCTTGCTGAGCTTGTTTGAATACTCTAATGAAATAAATGCAACCTGTCCTCTCCTGCCCTTTACCTCATCAAACCCCAGTCATGTCAATAGTTGCTTAAGAACAGATTTCCTGCTGGGTTAATTACCTTTAATTGTGATGCTTTCCCTTGAGGGCCATTTCACTGCCAATCAGTCTGATATGGTGGTGAATGGGGTGGAATACATGATAGTTTAATTGCAATAGAGATGATTTAAACAAACTTTCAGTGTGGACCTTCCTCTATGTCTCATCTGTAATGAAGTTGCCTTCAAAAAGAAGAAGCTCATGATGTGGAGGTTTCACTCTGTGTGATCCCCAATGACTCTGACTATTTCCTCTGCAGTATTCATATACTGGAGTGTGATCCAAATATACTTGCTTTTCATAATTGGTTTTCTATTCAAAGAATTTAGCTGATAAAACACTTAGTTTATTTAGTTATTCTATTGCAATCAATTGGACTTCAACAGCCTAACATATCCTTGGCATCTTAAAAGTGTAAGTACAAATGTCTTTCTTAGAATAGAGAAATAAGGAATAATCATTCTCTGATCAACTTCTCCATGCCATTAAATTGCTTATCAAGTCCTGCCTCAATTATTTCTTTTTGAAGCTGAAGAGTCCTAGCTAAAAAAAAAAAAAGATTCTTTTTTCTACCTCTTGTTATTTTTGACTCCTTTTCTTTGTACAATTTCAAGGGGTGATATATATGGATTTGAACTGGGAGAGAAATAACAGCCTTAATTATTCAAGCAAACAGCTTATTATGGATTTATATAAATAATTATACTATCTTTAATTTTGTTTTATATTCTTTCCCAAATAATTTTGTTATTTCTCAAAGAACCACATAGAGATTTTGGTGAGGAGAAAAGATCCTAATTCAGGACCTTTGGTGTATGCTCTAACTTCTGGATGGTTCTGCTTCCTAGCGTGTCAGATATAACTTCAGAAATAGTTTTGGGGCTACTTAAGGTGGAATTTCAGTGTAGAGTACTCAGTTCTTATAAAAACGGATTTGGCATATATAAGCCTGCCATTACCCTATTACATGCTGCAGCAAAATGCATTCAGTGTGTATGGAAAGAAACACGTTGAAGTAAGTCCTCAGCCTACATATGAAGTGACATTTCTTATATAAGGAGTTGGTTGTAAGATGGAGAAAAATTGCTGAGAACAATTCTCTGTATTGTAAAACACTTCTCGCATAGCCGAGACAGCCTTCAGCATAGCAGCATTCAGCATGTACTGCTCCAAGGCTTATTAGGATTCTGGTGAACAAGCTTCTACAATTATGATTTGATTTTAATTAGTTTAGATATTAGCAGAATAGGCCCCAGCAGCCTTTAAATGTCACTGAGTTTCCCAGAAGGCCAAGGGTGTCTCAGCCATCTTTCTTGCCTTGTCCAAAGGGCCTCCGGGAAACCAAGAAAAAGCCAAGAAATATCAAAGACTCCAGTATATTGTGGTCACCCACACTAATCAGCATTGGGTCTGTTAAGTGTCTCTTTGACTTACATTACTGAACCTTTTAAAAGAACCACATTTTAATAATTTCCTGAAATTGCCCACTAGGGGTGTCTGTAATATTTAGCACATTATTATATACACTGCAGTGAGGTTCATCAATCAATCAAAACAGAGTGCAATGTGCATGTTGTACTACTTCACAGAAGACTGTTGTTGAGAACTTTTCAAAACACTTTGGTAGAAGTCTACTGGGGTGGTAATTAATTAGAGAGAAGGTGACCGATGCCATTGTGTACAGGGAAAACATCACCAGGGATCGTGCAGAAGCTTTTTTTGTTGGTTGAAGCAGCTCATTCACTTCTGTGAGGCTTGAAGATTGAAGGTCCTGACTGTTGTACAAGTCAGTCCTTAGAGAGGAAGAAGAAAGAAGTGAAGAGTTTAAAAAGTTAGGGCAAAACTCTCTTGATGGAATTAAGCAGGATAAACACCATACCAAATATTATTTTTATCACTATATAATTAAAATGGGCTTCTAGAATTTTTTAAAAATGGCTTCTCTAGATTATTAACTAAGTTTTTAAGTGGTTTAAGTGGGACTCAGCTCCAGAACATAGTTGTCTAAAAGTGTGTTAAAGGTAAAACACCCATGATTATGGTTATTATATTATGGTTCAGACTGTCTAAACATAAGCAAATTGGGCTGTTTAAGTTGCCTTATTAATGTCAAAGAACTCTGCTCAGAACTGGCAGATAGGGCAGGAGATCCAGGAAACTTGCTTCCTTCTGGAGGAAGCCTGGAGGCCAGGGACAACGCTCATGTCATCGCAAAAGTGACTCCAGAAGCCTGGGCTAAAGGAGCAGCTTTTACACCCTAATATCCAGCATCTCCACTACACTGTGTGTCCTCAGTATCTTGGAGACACAAAAGTCTAGAACTTATATTGCCTACACACTGATTGTTTAAAGTAGCTCCTCAACTTATTCTTTGGTTGTGAGGTTATGAGTCAGCGGACTGAGCCTGTGTTACCTGAGCCTGTGTCAAGTCAAGATTACTGAGACGTACCAAATTTTGTAGACAATAACATGAGAAGGAATAGGACATTAACATCAGTCATCAAAATGACCAAGTATAAGTTAAAAATAAGATAATGAGGATCTGTGGCTCATGCACTTTAGCTGAGAGAGTGCATTTTTGCATGTTTTGACATATCTATCAGTTTCTCCCAAATGACTTTTTAAAATATTTGTCTGTCTCAACAAAATTTGAGACACGGACAACTCTTTCAATGACCTAAAGTTTCCAGAAATGTCACTGGCTAGCTGGGCAAATGTGAAAAATCTTTTCTTTGTGATTTCTTTAAGAAACTACTGCAGTACAAACTTGACCCTTCACTGATATTAGAGAGTCGACAAGGAAAGGGGTATTTGGGACTCCAGCAGCAGGAAAATCTCAGTGTTTGCAGTCTATTAGACATGAGAGCCCAAACTTGTCACTTCAGGCCATAAGAAACTGAGCTTCATAATTTGCACTGTTCTTGGAACTAGAAGTAGTTGATGAATATCTTCTCCAGGGTAATATTCTCTAGTGGAGTTATTCTGAACTGAGAACAGAATTATTTCCCTCTGATTCTTTCTATTCCCTTCTGTAATTTAGATGAAAGAATGTTTTTATTTTGTTTAAAAAATAATCTTTATTTTCAAGCTCTACAGCTATACTACCCTAAAACTGATGGAAGAGTTATACTGCGTTGTATAGCTATGCTTACTCCACTGCTGTAAATTCTGACTTGGTGACATGGCACTAGTCTTACAAGACCCACACATTTCTTTTGATTGCAATTAGAGAATGATGCAAAAGAGAATTATCCTTTGCTGTGTAAGAACTCTTGGTCTCTGACCTACTTCCTAGTACTTGCTCAGGGCTTCTTCTTTGTTTACATATAGAGGTTGGATACGGGCTCAGAGCACAGCACAGCTGCTCAAAGACTGAGCAGAAACTGTGCATCCTTTTCATTAGCTCGGGCAGGTGTTATATGGCTAAGAGTTACCTTTGACTTCCAGCCCTCCCCTTGCTTTGCCCAGTATGTGTGGGTGAATCCTGTGTGTATCCATGTAGTAGTGTAGTTCTGCACTGTGGTTTTGGGGTAACTGCCATCCACCCAGTATGTTTCTTCTTTCCAACAAACAGGAAAGTAAAATGTCTCCTGTGTTCCACTGTTTTTCTCTCATTCCTTAGCTACTCTGAGGCTGGGAGCTGGAGTAGAAGCCAGTCCAAGGTCTAAGCACAACAGTAACCTGCAATGACTGCTCGATCTGTTTTCCCTGCATTCAGGTGAAGCCACAGCAGAGTCCTGGGTGTTTTTGGACACAGTGCCTTTGCAAAGCACAGTTCACTGGATCATAAGTTGCCAAAAATATGCAATTTGCTCTGTATCAACTTCCAGTTACAAACATTTGCTACTAAAGCTACAGGATCAGTGTGTCATAAGTAACAAGAAATAAGTCTTCAGCTCCAGTCTTTCTTCTCTTGTTCTCTTCAGTCACTCTCAGCTTTTGTCTAAAAGTGAAGATATTTGATGGAGGAAAAGCAACAGAGATATGTTACATTAAAGGGCCCATCATTGACTGTGCTTTATATTTAATTACAGCTTTGATTCCTGCTTGAGAATAGCTATAAGGCATCTTATTGTTTACAGTCACCTCTGTCTCATTAACAGCAGGAAAACTTTCACTTTTTTTTTTTCTTTTCTTTTTTTTTTTTTTCCTGGCACTTTTTGCTACTATGAAATGAACAATGTTTGGCAATTCTGAAAGTTTGGTGTGTAGCATGTATACATATGTATATATGCACAAGTATGTGTATTTGTATATGTATATATATTTTAAAGGCTCATTGAGCTACATCATCCAGAAACCACTTCTGAAGAAATCTTTTCTTTACGAGAATAACAGATTTACTTTATCTGTTCTTCTACATTGAATCTAAACATACTGTTATCTTTCATCCAATTTGCTTAACAAGTGGAAATACAAATCTTGCCCCCTATATGGCAGATACCTTATTTATTAAACAGAGACTACATCAATTATGCATAACAGTTTATTTATTGTCATGTATTTTGTTGCTCAGAAAGATTTGCACAAGGTGGATAGATTTGGAGGAGAACAGAAAAAGGAGAAGAAACAGATTTATTATAAGAGGTTAAAAGACTACAGGGTATTAGTTCAGCAATAAATAGTGATATAATACGATAGAAATGTACAAATAGATTAAGGGCTAACATGCTTACGAGAAAGACACACATTTAAGAAGACAGTGATGCACAGTCACAGAAACACAATCACAGATAAGAAAGCACCTGAAAATGCCCCTGTGAATATTTTCTCTGCAAAATGAGCCATTTCATTTCATTTTAGGAAGGGAATACAGTCACATATAAGCATATATAATTGAAATTGTAAACACATCATTAGAAATTGCAATAAGCTAAATGCTAAGAAATTACATCTGCTCCCCAGGTTATTGTTTGCTCTATAATTCTCTCATCCTATATCTGTGCTACTAAACAAAACAAAAAGGGCCAGAGCTTTTTCTCTGTCCTTGAGGCCAGCTGGAATGAGACAGCTTGCATCCATATGCTTAAACTCTCTTCCCCCTGAAAACAGAGTGGCTGAATCCCACCTGCCATTTGGAGAGGCTTCCTGCGCTGTATTAACCCCCAAATGCTCAGGAACTGCCATGCCTGGGAGCGCTTAGATGAATCGGGATGATCGCAGGGCAGCATTCAAGCTTATTCCCTTGTCCCTCCTGGCAAGGGGGACCAGCTGATAACAAGGACTTGATCAAAGGAACTGGAGAGAAGGAGCAATTCGGGAAGAAATGTGTACACACACAAGGCATTGAGAAGCTGCTGTAAAGGCTGAGCTAATGAATATACCGAAAAGGCTTGTTTGAGAGAGAAGACAGGCTCATCAGACATCTCAAAGTGGGCACCAGGGCTCTGAAATGCATTATAGCACACAAACATCTTCTTCAATACCTTACCACATTCAGTATTTTAGGAATGGGATATGTATTTCTCCCTTGTCTCCTTTCTGAAGTTAAAACATATACATTGTCAACATCATTGCAAGAGAATTAGAGACATAAACCCCTGGCATCTACCCTTATTCCTGACACTTTGACTCCATGCAGAGGATATGACCTTTTACGGGATCTCCGACACAAAAATCATGGAAAATAAAAAGCAAAGGAGTGGAATGTTTAAGGTCGCTGGATAAAATCATTAAAGCAAAAGGGAGGATTTCAGGAATGTGTAAGGGCCTGACTTACTGCTGAATTCAAGCCCAAAACTTTCACATCTTTACCAGTGGAGGGGTCACAGCCTAAACTCCTATGTATGTATATATACATATATGCTCCTGTACACATCTTTGTATTCTCAGACTCATCTTTCAGTTTGATGTAATATGAATAGGTGCATTAAGAGTCAGATAATATACCAAGACAAGTTATAAAGACTCCTGTTCATCCCAAGCAGCGGGCATGGTGGGGGTTAGTAGTGATTTTTGCTTCTTTTCCTGTCTAGCGATTGGAGTTTGACTGACTAACACCTTCATCAGAACTCAGTCATAATGCACTCTGTGTTTTCCTATAGGAGTTTTAGCTATCCCCTCTCTTTTGGATGTCTGTTCTACCTGGGTCTCTCTTTGTGGAAATCGTATCTGTGGGTTACTTTGTCCTACTTCACAACTACAAGAGCAGCAATCCCAGTTACCCCTAAATAAAAGAGAAAACAAGAAATGTTAAACTGCTGCTCACTGTGCCTCAGCTAGACCTCTCCTTGCAAAGGGGCAATGGGAATACTTATTTTTCCATTGTTGCACTGTCAGAAGGAACAGTCAGGCAGAATGCACGTTATGTTGCTTATAAAAGCCTTTATTCACAGATGAGTTTTTTTTTCCTTTTTCTCTTTTCTTTTTTTTCTTTTTATTTGTATTTTAAGGTCTTATTATGCCCTGGTATAGTGCAGTAAAGCCCCATGAAGAATTACAGCCATAATCATCTGAAGCAGTCAAAGTATCCAGATAGTGTGTGCTAACTAAGGCAGGATAAATCCAGCAGGGTTCAGTTAGCAAAGGGCTCAGTGGATTAGGCTTGATGCTTAGTTCACAGGGGTTGGAAAGTGAACAAACACCTGCTGTTTTATTTAGAATCTCAAAAAAAAAAAAAAAAGACAAAGAAAAGAGAAAGAAAAGAAAAAGCAACAAACACCTCCCTTCTAAATGTCACTTTTTCTATATCGCACTTTTCCTCTCTATGGAATAATCGCCCTTCCTGAAACTCCCTTAAAGCATTTTGTTTGCAGAGCTTCACCCCACACATCCACTTGCCTTTTTTGCTTTGAGATGGAAGGGGAGGAAGGCCATGTGATGCAGTGTCTATCAGCGCAATGAAGTGCACATCAGAGAGGTCACCAGCTCCTCGGTCGTGGAAGCGACTTTGCTTTGTCCTCACTGGCCTTGCATGTCATGGTGGGACAGATAAAAATGGAGAAAATATGGCTTTCAACCTTTGTTCTATATTTCAGAGACTAGAGAGCTTTTCAGTGATATGAAAATAACGCCAGCAAACATTACAATTAATATATTGATAAGGTCATGAAGAAGGCATCATGTATTGGTATCTCTTGCTGAAGAAACCTCAGAAAGGAAAGAAACAGAAAGCGTCTATTTACATGTAGAAGCCCTCATTTTGAGATTTAGGGGGTTGTTTTCATTAAGATGTGCTATGTTTCTAGGACAGGGGTAGGAAACAGTTTCAAAATCTGACAAACTGTGTCAAAATATTTCTGAATGTTCCTTTAGAATGTTTAGTTATTTTACCATAACTGAAACAGAGCCTGGTATGGCTGGGTAGCGGCTTCGCAGTGACTTCATCCACTCTAGGATGAAGAGAATAGTTTCTTCTCTCATTGAGAGAAATAACTGCTTTCTGACAGAAACTGACAGAAGCTGAATTGTTTCTCTTATATATATATGTGTATATATATATAAAAATATATGTTTCTCATATATACATATATATATATTCTTTTGCAGGCTGAGACAAACCTGAACTGCATGGCAAAACAAAGGAGTTGCTCTTGTTGTCCTATTCCCTCTAGTTTTATAGATTTTTCACTTTGTTCTCCACTTAACAGAGGAAAAGATTTCTCATTTCTCTTCTCGGGGCATGGAGTTAAAGCAAATTTGAGCTTGTGGTCCTTAGTAGTTCAGACACATTGCTTTGCATCCCCAAAGCATGCAGAGCTGTGACCTCTCTGTTTAGGCACTTCCTTGTGGTGGGACGCACCACGTCTAACCCTGGAAGCACTTCAAAGCTCACTTCTTTGCAGTACCATAATCTCTTTCTGTAGACAAACCTGCTTAAAGAGCAATCAGTCTTCCATTCCTTCCACAAAGAGGACCATTATTCTTGAACCTGGTTGTAGGACTAATTTCTGTTCCAGGGCATTTAATTTAACTTAACTCCCTTAACATTAACTCCATAGACTTTGGCACACTTTTTACTTCTGCTTTATGGGAGTAAAACTGTTCAGCTTTCTGTCATAATTCCACATTACTAAGCAGATACATAGGAGAAGTTACATTTTCTATAAAACTTTCCATCCAGTTTGAACATATCCACATAATTTTTCATTTTTTGCAATGCAAACCAATCTCTCCTCCAATATTGTGTCCACTGAATGTGTAAGAACAAACGAACAAACCTGAAGAAACAACAATCCAAAAGAAAAAAAAAATAGATTGCTCTTACCTGAGAACACACACAAATAATAAAAAATTCTCCATCTTGATATATTCTGTTTTCTTTCAGTCTTCGAGTCAGAGGTTGGGAACGCACATTCCTGCAGCTTCAAATACTCTTTCATTGATAAGTGTCACCTAGCTCACAGATCTACTTACACTGTTGTCACTAAAGATTTGGAAGATTAACCCAATCCTGTAGTTGAAGACAAACAAAATTCTCTCAAGGAATACAGAAGACATTTGAAACAAAATTTTTGCTAGTGAGAAAAGAAGAGAAACTTAAACGAACAAAGCCAGACAGTAATTCTGCCTTTAACTCAACCACGACTTATAAATCTCCTCTGATTAAAGATAATTCCAGTATTTTAAAGATCAAAGTCTTGCTCGCTGCTTGATTGGTTTTTAAATTCTGATTTTATTTTCCACTAAACTATACACCATGGAAAAAAAAAAAAGGAAATCAGCATGTGCCACTCTGAAGGATAGTATTTCATTTAACAATAGAGCATGGTAATTGCCTTTACATTTGTTCTGTTACAGAGCTCTATAGCATGACATCACTGTCAGAAGATAGGTTTCAGTCAAGGACTTGTCATGATAAATGTTCTAAAGAGACATTTTGGGGTGGTTTTTTTGAATCATAATCCCATGAAAATGAGAAGCTACTGAGATGTTGCAGCTCAAGACATCTGATATTTCCAGATGCATTGGAAAATCTCATCTATGTTTGTAGCATATTGTCATTCTGATATATGTACAGATTTTTTTTTATTATTTAAGAGAAAGTCATTCCAGAACTTTAAACAATACCATTTTCATTACTTTGCTATACAATGTGAAAATTTTCAAGCTTTTCCTTTCTTCTTTATAGCAAAAGTTTTAGGAAGTTTATATAAATTAATAAAATCCTAGGCTCTATGAAGCCAATCTTGCTTTGAACATGCTTTTATTGATCTTTCAGGTAAATCTACTGTGAATGTTATGAGCCAAACCCAGATCACCAACTTCAAACAGAATTGGCAGTACCTGTAGAGAGTTTTCCCTGGCAGATAAGCTTTCACTAAAGCCAGCAGAGCAAAGGTGAGGATAAAAAACTTGTTTAATTAACATTTCAGATGTATTGCAGGTTGAGTGATTTAAGGTAGCTTAAACTATCCCTGATGTATTGTGGATAATGTCATTTTTATAAGCTACAGATCTCAGTCAAACACCAATAATTAGATATGTTAAACTGGAGAGTGCAATTTAACTTAACTATGCTTCTTTTGTTTTTGTTTGTCTTATTAGAAGACTACAACTTCTTTTCCCAGTTTTTTGAAGTAAGAATGACTGGGAAAGTCATAGCAGATTTTTACCATTTGCTAGGACTATTTTTCATTATTCGGAGACAGAAGAAAAGAAAGAATCCCATCTGCTGTTTTGTGCAGGGCTGTTCCCTAAAGTCTTAAGCCAAAAAAACACTGAAGTCAATGTGAGGCATCCTAATATTTTTGAAGATTTTCAGACCAGACCTTGCTAGAATAAACTGGAAAATCAAGTTCTCGAGCTCCTGTTCTTTCTTTTCCCTAATTTTGTTTCTGAATGGCAAAGAGGATTCTAAAGAGCCAATTCAAAAACACCGTTCCGCAATGAGGATCTTCGATACTGGTTCTTAAACATGTCACTAGTTCATCTACAAAGGCTCTCCTTTTTTTTCACTCAGTTATAGGATGCTAAAGAAAGGGCCTTTGGAATACTAGGATGAAAAGTAAATCAATCTCTCTTTATGTATTTTATGAATGTGATTAATGACAACATTCACAGTACCTGAGTTGTTACCTCTCTGTAAAATGTTTGATAATAACCAAGTCCAAAGGGGCTTCATGGAGTGTTTCCTATTCTGAATGGAAATCTCCAGGAACAGAAAGGTTTAGTCAGAGTGTAGACATTTGGCAGAGATTTGTGGGGTATCACAATATTGCTAAGATTCATGAAGGTTCACCTGAATGCTCAGCAAATTTTCCAAATCCAATTAATGAAAGGGACCCTTTCCCATATAATAAAAATGATGAGTGTGATGACAACTCTTTCACAGCTTGAACTATCGCTTAGACTAAGGATGAGTGAGCCAGCTTGGCTATAAAGAAGAATAAATGGTCATGCTTGCCATTTACACTATACTCACTTCATCCCATGCTGGAAGCATAGCTGAACAATTCATATTATTGTTCAACAATTGCAGTGCAGCAATTGGTACCTGAAAATAATTTATGTTCACAGGGACAGCATGATGTGAAAGGTCCATAGCGTAAATGAGAACTAGAATTGTCTGGAATAAATATGGATCTGAATAGCTGTAAGATTTTTTTTTAAATGATCAGAGTTGATCATGCAAAGTCTCAGTCTATAGGTTTGTAGGCCTGTGCATATGCACACAAAAATGTGCTCATTATTATTACAGTACCAGTAATGATCATTCAAGAGTGGGTTTTCATCATGGTAGCCACCGTTCAGTAACAGAATAGGAGACAGTTGTGGCTCAATTTATTACAGTTTAAACAGACAAAAACTAAAGAGACAAAAATGTGGACAGAAAAGGAACGTCACAAAATTACAAAGTGTTCAGTAAACTAAAGGTAGCCGCGATTTTTGTCTATTTTAATTTAGACCAGAAGACTGAATGTAAAGCAGAAAATAAAAGGCTGCTTGTATATCTTGGCTTGTGTATATTTGAAGAAATGGCAGGGAGACCTATATAAAAAAGTAGCCTTTTAATTAAAGGTGATACCAGACAGGAATTCTAAAACAGCAGCTCTCAAACCTGGACAGAAATCTTGACCTCAAAAATGCATTTTTGTGTGAATTTTGAGAAACAAGTTAAATGAGTGAAAATGTCTAGCTCTGTAAAGTTTGACTCTGCTATTTCTGAGTCTAAGTAATTATTACAAAGATGCATAGAAATAAAAAAAAGTTCCTAGAGTAGAGACAGCTCTATCAGCTGTGAAAGATGTGTTTCAAAACTGGAGATATCTTCATGTGATATGGGTAGGAGCAAAGATCATTTCTGTTGTTAGTTCCTATGGAATTTTCCCTCAGTGAATATGTCAAGGAACCATAAATGAGGAGAGTCGTCTGGGTTTCACCTGTAAATTTGAGCATGGGAATTTCATTGCTGGAGATAGTTCAGACAAAATCTGGACGTGAATTCATTTACCAAATTGGGATTTTCTCACAAAGATACCATTCCTAATCTGACTTGTATAATATCCTATTCTAGTTAATAAGACTGTTGCAATCAAATTTGCAATGGAAATGAGACTGATAGCATTGTAGTGTGTGTAGTGTAACTAGTTGATTAAGAAACTATTAGTCATGCAGAAACTCTAAGACCTGAATTATAAAGTGCTTAAAAAATAAGGGGAAAAAAAGTCTGGAGAGAGACAAATCAAATAAAGTCATGAAAAGAGAAAAGTGAAACTTCCTAAATAAACAATTTTTATTATTTACAACAAGCCACAGGCTGTTGCAAACAACACACCCTTTCCTCTAAGATTCCTGGTATAAATGACCATAGGATCAAAGCATTTCTTGCTAAAAAAGCTGGCATGATCAGGGTCCAGTCTTGTAACCTGTAAAAAAAAAATACCTAGTTCTTTGGAGACACCGCAAATATGACAAAAGAAAGGATCTCTTGATGCCACTTTAAACAGTGAATGACACTATTACACTTCAAGATAGACATGAGGCCCCAAGTCAACATTATTTCAGAGATGAATTACAGTGAAGAGTGCTACAAACCTGTCTTACTCTAAACAGAAATTAAGGTGACAGGATACTCGTGGGACTGAGACAAGTTGAAAGGAACTGTGTTGCAACACTAAAGTTAAAACCAACTCTTTTAATTTCACATTCTCTGCATTATCAGGAAAAAAAAAAAAAAAAAAGCTACTGCCCGTTTTAGAACATATGGCTCACACTGAACTGAGCGTGTTTAAATAAGTGCATATATGAAGACCCTCCCCAAACCAGAATAGTGCTAAGCATGAGGGACTCAAAAAGAACATTCAGTCATTAGTCCATGCTCTAAGCAGCATGTCAACATCTCATGAGAAAGAAGATGCAAAGCCCAAAATTCACATATTCAGGAAAGCACCTTTTGAAAAGCAACCATTTGAAACTGCCAACAAGCTGAAGACAAAATGAGATTTGATAGAGGTGACAGAGCCTGCAGCATTAGATTAGCTCTTTATTTGTCATAGTGAGCACAATATGTGGTGTTCAGTCTGACAGAGTCACTCATGACCTTTTTTCTGCCAAGTCAAATGAGAGGCAGGATATCTAATGCAATACTGCATCCTAGAAATGTTGCTTGGGAAGATTGTAAACAATGATTTGAATAGAAAATGAAAAATCTGAGCACAGAGACTTCGTGCAGGGCTGAGCTGTCACTTCCCTGCTCTACCATTTGCTGTGTGTTCTGTTTAGACAGAGGTTCAGCCATCAGCTCGCAGAGGAGCATTCAGAAAACAAAAAGCCTGCCAGATCCAGAAGGTCTTCAGTAGACTGCAGTCATGCAACACAGTGTGTTGTGACCCACACTTGTCTTTTGCTGCTTGCTCTTTCCCCACCTCTCTGCCAAAACCAGTAGAGAAGTGTGAGTAAAAGTGGTGCATTCCACCCCTCTGAATATGAAGTTTTACTGCATACCAGCACTGCCCTTCTGCCCATGGACTGAAATACTCATGACTGCCGCAGCAATATTGGAAGTTTCTCCTCATTCTTACCTGTTAAGCTGTGTATCCACGGATATTATTTTCTTGCTTTTGTCTTCATCTCAGCTAGGGCAGGTACTTCTACTCTCAGGTCAGACCCTGCCTTTGGAGTAACCTCTGAAGTATGCCACTGCCTGTTACACAGGGACATATGTTCTATTTTATTTTAAATCATTTAGTCAAATCTCAAGATTCACACATCTACACCAAAAAATTACAGGCTCAATATGTTTTGGGCTAGACGTTTCTTTTCTTTCCATAGTGAAAAGTGAAGAAAAGTGAAGCACTTTTTTGATATCAATCATATGTACATTCTGTCAACTCATCAAAAATATTTTGAATATATTTATACAAGATTTTTCAAGTGCGTTATGGCCAATTTATCTTTGTTTGTGTTCAAAATATGAAAACAGAATAACTGCAACATCCTCCAGTTTTCTCTACTGTTGCCTGCCATAGGGAATGGTCAGCATTTGTAGGATTTCCTTTATAAGGACATTCAGTTCTGCCCAGCTCCATTCTGTACTTGCCCTGATGAATACATTGCTCTGTTCATGAATCCACTGGATATACATTTTTCACTGAATTATATGAGTCCATTGTGCCTGACTCTGCATTATGTTTAGATACTTAAGACTTGACTCAAAGTATATTTAACTGAAAGGAATTCTTCCCATTGTCTTCAGTGGTCTTCAAATCAGGCCTCTGAGTTTATGACAAACTGGAAACAAGCACACTTAAATGACGAGAACTGCTGAATATGCTAGATTTACACTGGTATGGTCAGGGTATGCCTAATCTACCTCATTCTGATTGTTTCTAAATAAAATCAATATAGGTAGTACAGAAAAAAGATTACTGCTTTCCTATACTCCAGTAAATTATGTCAGTGTAGATACAGATTCATAGAATGCTTAAGGTTGGAAGGAACCTCTAGAGCTCATCTAGTCCAACCCCCCTGCACATGCAGGGACACCTAGAGCATGTGGCACAGGGTGGTATCCAAGCAGGTTTTGAAGATCTCCAGAGAAGGAGACTCCACAGCCTCTCTGGGCAGCCTGTTCCAGGGCTCTGCCACCCTCACTGTTAAGAAATTTTTCCTTAAGTTCCTGTGGAACTTTTGATGCTTCAGTTTCTGGCCGTTTCCTCTAGTTCTATCAGTGGTCACCAGTGAAAAGAGGCCAGCACAATCCTCCTCACTGCCTCCCTTGAGGTACTTATAGACACTGCTCAGATCCCCTCTCAGCTTTCTCTTCTCCAGCTGAACAGGCCCAGCTCCCTCAGCCTCTCTTCATAGGACAGATGTTCCAGGCCCCTGATCATCCTCGTAGCCCTGTGCTGGACTCTCTCCAGCAGCTCCACATCCCTCTTGTCCTGTGGAGCCCAGAACTGGACACAAGACTCCAGATGTGGCCTCACCACGGCTGAGTAGAGGGGCAGGATCCCCTCCCTCGACCTGCTGGAGACGCTCTTCTTAATGCACCCCAGGATCCCATTGGCCTTCTTGGCCACAAGGGCACACTGCTGCTTCATGGTCAACTTGTTGTCCACCATGATGCCAAGGTTGGTCCCCAGCCTGTACTGGTGTCTGGGGTTATTCCTCCCCAGGTGCAGGACCTTGCATTTGGCCTTGTTGAATTGCATGAGGTTTTTCACTGCTCAGTTGTCCAGTCTGTCCAGGTCCCTCTGGATGGCAGCGCAGCCCTCTGGGGTATCGGCTACTCCTCCCAGTTTGGTATCATCAGCAAACTTGCTGAGGGAGCACTCTGTGCCTTCATCCAGGTCATTGGTGAATAAATTGAGTAGGACTGGACCAAGGACTGACCCCTGGGGGACACTGCTGGCTACAAGCCTCCAATTAGACTCAGCACCGCTGATCACCATCCTATATACTTGAGTAAACTTCAAACCAGATATGATGAATAGCAATAACATAATTCTGTCAATAAAGGATTAAAAAGTGTTAAGCACAGTCTAGAAAATCTATGCAGGACTAAATACTAGGACAATTAATCTGTACAACACTGTTTTGATGCAATAGTACTGCTAGTAATGTACAAATTACCCTGGTAATTAATGTGCACAAATTAATTTAGTCTATAACCACATTGTGATGTGCATCCTTGGCAAAACTTGCTTTATCTCCTTAAAATCAATACTTGATTTAGAAATGTCACAGACTGAACTCCTAGATCTAACCATTTTTTTTGTTGTTGTTTTGGCTGTTTTGATCAAATGAAATGCTGTAATAGGCCATCATCTCAAAATGTGCTACCTGTCTGGATGCAGACCAATAACCTGGGGGCAAAAGACTTCATTCCATTACTAATGTCCTTATTCATCATTTGACGGATGCGAGAACATGCTGTGAGATGCTGTCTGGTTGAAGATGAACCACGAAGGCTAGTAGTGTTATTGAGACATTTCTTTTGATGTCATCAGTCTGTTCATATCCTTGTTGCCCTAGGATCTTACCCATGTAGGGACTGAGAGATGCTTTGTGCAGTGTTCAATGCCCTCTAATCTTCTAGAACTTGCAGCTGGGATCCACTTCACCAAACAATATACATTTATTGAAAGGTAGTCTGACAGTTTTTAAAGGCTGCTTGGCAGCTTGCTTTTAGCAACATTTTTTGATTTTCTGTATTATCACATTTCCTTTACACCTGTGTGATACTAAAAATCCTAGTAAGGCATCAATATGGGGTACGAACTGAGACCATTTATAAGACACCTGGAAAAATATCCCTTGGGGGTCCAGCAGAACAACAACTCCTTAGGAATCAGTGATTTTCCTTCTACAAATTCAGAACTTTTAATTTCCGTCTCTGTCGAGGACATGCATCTTAACATTTGCATTTCCCATGTGATTTCTTTGAGTGGATTTTTTTCTTCTTCTTAAGCTTGCAGGAGTCTCAAATAACTCAACAGAACAATGTTCACAACACTCCTCACACATTTTTGAAATGCTGTTCATGCCACTTTCCGGGATACTTGACAGAGACTTTGTCGGAGCATGATGGCATGTCAAGCAAACTAACCACCGTCCAGAAATACAATTGATTGTAGCCAGTTGCAGTGTTTAAGTGAGGTACCTACGATAGACCGTAGATTCAGTTTTTCTCTGTCGGCCATGAGGGATCCAGAGCCTGTTGATAATCCAAACCAAGAAATCATACGACAGCAAAATATTATGTGGTCTTTGAATGAGTGATCGGAGTACAATTAGTTTTGTTTGATTCCTGCTTTTTCTGCATGGGTTTCAAATATATTTGCTGCATAATGAAGAAAAATACCTAAATTCCATTGGGTATTATCAATTCCTTTCTAAATTGAATGTATCGGTTATGGAGAGAAATTTGTAGACCTCTACTGGTTATTAGCCAGGGAGTAAGATATATATTCTACCATACGTGTCCTACAAAACTGAGCTCTTGGTAAAACCTGTAGATTAAATAAAGCTGTCAGAGTTATGCAGTGAAGAGATTCTCATGCTGGCATTAGCAGAGAGGCTGTATTCTGCATGGGCTTTCAGAAGTTGTGCCCTCCAGTAACCTCAGCTGTAAGCAGCCAAGTCAATGTAAAATGAATTTGGTCCAGTGTAAAAAGCAAAAAAGCTGCCTGTATTCCCAGTTTATGTGCCTGTCCTTCAGAGTTGTATCAGCAGCAATAACTGTTCCCACTACATGTTGTGTCCAGAAGAGGAGAAACAACTGGAAGGTCCCAGCAGCAGCTGGTAAGTAACGATGACTGAATTCCAGATGGATCTAAAAAACTAGTGATACCTCCTGGGAAACTTTGAAAAACATCTTACTTTTCAATGATCCTGTTCACATCACACTCATTTTAAATATTTCTTTTCCTTTGTTCTTTGCACAGAAGGAACAGATGAGCTCCTGAGAAATAGTTCCATTTTGAGAGACCAGGTCCTGCAAATAAAGGCAGAGAGAAGAAGTAAGAGAAAGAGAGAGAGAACTGACACAGCTGCAGTTTTAGTCATCAGCTGTTCATTTGTTTTGTTCGTTTGTGCAATTTCTTTAGTCTGATAAAAAATTTTGAAAGGATTTTAGTAAAGTCACAGAATAAGATAAGTTGAAAGTGATCTGGTCTAGTCCCTCTTAGAACAAGCCAAATTAGATCAGATCTCTTAGGTCCTTGATCAATCCAGTTTGACATCTCCAGGGCTGAATATTTCACATAATCTCTGAGCTTTGATTCCAGTGTTGGACCATTCACATGGTAAAAAAAAAAGTTCCTAACTCCTAATTGGAATTTTCCTTGTGGCAACATGTGCCCGTTGCCTCTCACTCTATAACTATGCACCTCTAAGAGAAATTCAGCCCCTTCTTCTCTATGTGTTCCTGTCAGGCTATCCTCTTATCTTCTTCTAAAGTTCTCTTTGTACATCGTGTGCTTCAATACCCTGACAATTTTGGGGTTGCTCTAGTACAACAGTGTGTCTTGTACTGGAGAATCCAGAATGGGATACTATTTCCCTGTGATACAACATCTGGAATATTAGCACAAATTGATGTCTTCATGCAACGGCTGACCATGAAGTTCACCGCAAGAGGATATTGTGGACTCGTACTCAGTTTGTTTTTGGAAAAAGGTCTGGATTTTGTCTTTTTTTTTCAGGAGGTTGTCTTTTGCTGTTGGGGTGTAATTTATCTTCAAGCATCAAGTAGGCAAGTCACATCTAATTGACTTTTTTTATGTTGCAACCGTAGGTCTTGGTCACACCGTGACTTCTCTTTTTTTCTGCCAATGACACACAGGTGACAATCCCCAAAATTTAAATGCATTGACTAGCTCAAAACTTGGGGTATGATACTGGGTGACACTGAATACCCAGCAATAGTCAGAAGGTCAGAATTTAGTGAAATCCCTTGTGGTTTTATGCTCTATGAAATGAAAGATATTAACTCATTTTGCAATATTGAAAGATGATGGCCTCTGGCATATTAATCCTTCAAATAACTCTGACTTATAGCCCCTTTGGCTATAAAGCCTTATACTTTTCCTCCACTACCATAGAGTTGGAAATACACTTAGCCTGAAAGTTTCCCAGCTAACTATGAAGGAAAAAAGAACCTCTACCTGTAGGATTATTCATGTTATAATATCATAGCACTGAAAATTCTACAGCCAAGCTTGAATAAAGTTTGTTAAAATGTTGAGGTTTCCTCGTTAATTTTATTTGAGAAAGCTCCTGAGACATAATTATGGAATGTTTGAGATCATACCAATGCAAAGTCAGTCAGCTAATTAAAATCAAACTTGAGGAGCCATATAATTTTAAAAGCAGCTTGTTAAATGGCCTTCCTATACGATTTATATCTCAAAAATAATTTGCTAGCCACAGAAATGAATAGAAAAGTGACATAAGGTATTTAACAATTAGACAGTTAAACTTGGGTGAGATGTCGTGAGTGTGTCAGGCCTCTTTAAATCACATATAGATAGAAGGTGTAGAATAATGGTTAATTATTCTAAAGGAAGACTGATATCACCTGTCTTCCTTTAAGAAACATGTTTGACTCTCTCATGCTAGAATCATTAGCATTAGATTTTTTGCCTATTATAAAAGATTACTACTGTTTATCCGGTTTGGATGTTGTTGAATATATCCTTGCTTAAACTAAACCATCTCTTTTAGAAAAATAAAATTTCAAAATATGGATCTAAACCTACTTGAGATGGAATACTCATCAAAATCCTGTTGAAGAGGATTCCTTTCACTGTGAATATACATCAATTTTTGTTTAAACTGCATTTGGGCATCTTATAATGTGTACCGTATTATTTAAATTTAGTGCTATTTCATGAAGTTTCAGCAACATTATTGCATGATAGTCATCCCACAGCATGTCAAATCCTATCATAATAATGTCATGTTATATTGTAACATAATAGTAATTCTTTCTTTGTATCACTTCTGAAATCATTAAGTACAACTACTACTTAGCGTTGACGGAACCATTGTATTTTATTTTGTAAATATGTCTCCTGTTTGCACTGCAGAGAAACAACCTGACACTTTGACATTTTAAATAAGCATAGAAATAAGGATAGAAAGTATGTAGTAGCTTTCTAGTACTAACCATATTAATTAAAGGAACAGTTGATTTCAGTATTTGGAGAAAAGAAACTATATATGTAAAGTAACTCCTGATATAATCTGAGAATTCCACTGAAGTAAGCAGTAGGTTTAAGCTACAACACTCCTGAGAAGACGGACTCACAGTTCTGACAATCATTTCTTTGAAAAATTTTGGGTTGTGTTCATATTTGGGGAGTCACAGTGGAAGGAGAGTATTTATTTTGAGTCACGGAGAGCTGCTGAGCTCTGATAAAATATGCATTATAGTGTATACTTGATATTCACTTTTTTATATTATTTTTTATTTTTTATTTTTGCTGTCAGGTTTTCCTGCAGCAAGGACACTGTTTCAGCAGTCAAAGTGCAGATGCCTTTGAAGAAGTCTATAGGTAAGGTCTAAGTAATTTCATAAGATCTTCTCTGTTTCCCCCTGTTACATCAAGTAAGAAGATGTACATATCATTACTGGTAGCATGCCAATGCTTCAGGACCTTGTCTAGTGTCCGCTGTAGGTGCTAAGATGGAAAGTGTAAAGATTTAGTGATTTTTGGATTACACGTCTGAGAGCCCACATAAACAAGGAAGTCATCCAGCAGTGTTGCTGCTAGCTCTGTTTTGAAAGGAATAGTAATAGCTATGATAGATCTCTAATGAATGTTGGCTTCTCAGGGCATGAAGTCCCATCACGATGGGCAAGTAAAAAGTTAAAAACAAAATTGCTGAAGTACATGAGCTTTGCCAAACTCTGATGATGTACCAGGCAGATGGCAGAAAAGCCTATCAGAAAAGCGACAGTGAGACTTTGAGTGCTTTCCCCAACAACAAAAGGAAGGGTGAAGTCCTGTGGAGGTAGGATGGTCCCACTTTGCTAACGCTTGAAAGAAAGACTCAACTCACTAAAGAACTGATACACTTGCAAAGCACCTGAGCAGGGACCAAACTCACCTGAAGATACTGGAAGGACCACTTTGTGAGGATGGCTATAGCACATTCAGGTACTTTTCAAAGGGTATAAAAGAGTCTAGCAGTAATGAGCTGAGTAGGGATAAGGACACCTAAACTCCTCCTCCTGGTGTGACACATCACCAGATGAGCAATGCAAGCTTTGAAGTTTCTAATTACCAGCCTGTAACTACTAAGCATTGTTCAACACTTTATCAACATTTATTAGTCAGTATTATTACATTTATTAGTCAGTATTATTAGTATTATCACAGTGTCCACAAACACACCTTGTCTAACTGTGCAGCATCCTGAATGCGGGCTGCATGTGAAAGCAGATGTACTGGGTCACCAACATTTTGCTAAGGAATTTGTTTAGAAATGGGAGATTGAATTTAGGATGATCCAGAGCTGGCTTCATGTTGCAACATAAAGTTTGTGAAATTGAGATTGAGGGACTGTGTATGGATTTACTGACAAATTTTCCTATGCCAGAATAGGTAAACTCTAGCAATCTGGGAAATATGAGCTGCACAACCAGGGGTCTTGTTGTCATCACTTTCAGTCTTCCAGTGGCAAGATCAGTGAGTCCAGCTCAGCAGGGCTCCTCCTTCCAGATAAGACACTTGGACTTGTCCTTGCAGTTCAAAAATTAATACTTCCCTGTCAGAGGTCCCCAAATCTATTCTGAAATGGTTATTTTGAATATGACTCCTTCCAATCTGGGATACTAAAAACTAATTAAGTTACTGGATTGTCCTAGAAGGTATGTATATGGGGTTCTCAGAATTACATGCTGATGGTAGGTACTCAGTGGAAGTCCTTGCTGTGGCTACAATATTCGTTAGCCAGAAACCACCTACACAACCCACATGGTTTTCAAATCATCTTCTTGTATGACTAATCCAAAATGTAAAGAAGATGGCTGATTTTGTGCTAGTTTTGTCTCCTCCATCACTAGTGTACTCTCTCTGTGTTCCTTTCTTATTCAAGTGATCCAAAACATTCCTCTAGTAGCACATTTTTGATCAAAGAATTGGCTACATTTGATTGAAATACAAACCAATTGGCTAGTGAGATTGGAAAACCTGATTTACCTGGGAAGCCTATCCACCATTATCTGCCAGTGAAAATCTTATTTCCAAATTCAGTTCTTTTCTTGATCTACAGGATCAGAATCTGAAATGAGATGCAGGTAGCAGCTACAGAATACCTCCCACAGACTTCAGGAAACAAGCTAGCAAAATATTTCCTTTCTCTTTGAACATCACTGCCTTTCAGTATTTGGGTTGAAGTAAAGATGTCAGAATATCTTGAGGATATCTATTTTCCTTTTTGGGTGCTGGACCACGTGCTGGAGAATCTAATTGGATTCAAAGCAGACAAACGGTCCTCTTTTGCATTTAGTTTCAGAGACAAAATAAAAAGTGAGAAATGTTCTTCCCATGCAACTTCAGAACTCACTCTCACATTCTAATTTCTTACTCTACTTTTAGTCATATACTGCTTGCTTTCTCATTCCATTTATCAATCAATTTCTAGTAACATTCAACATAGTAACATTCAAATCCACATCTTGTAGCAAAATACAAGTCTACTACTCTAGTCCTTCCAAGCCAAGAATTGTGTTGGAACCCATTGTAAAGCAGATTTTTTTTTCCTGGTGAATTAAAAAAAAATACCCATTTCTAGCTCTTCACTGACTCAAGCTAATGTGTTTGAAAGGTATGACAAGGTATGAGGACAAATTAATTTTTGAATGGTTCCGTCATTCATCATACAGGGAACACTTTTACATTAATGTATTTGGGATTCTGAAATGACTGAAAGCATTGACTGATGAATTACTGTGCAAAGGAAGGTTCTGAGGGTGCCTGGGATTTCCTGACAGCAAAGATCATATGCTCATGCCCGTCTTATTCAGTGTTTTACCCACCTCTCGTTGCTTCACTTTGTTTCAGTTCCTCTATGTTTTGGGATCTGACAGGAAATCTTATTTTTCTGAGCCAGAGATTTTCTATTCATGTATGTCAAACCTATTTGACCCTGTCAAGGCTTTCAGTAAAACTTGAGTTTTCTCATGTGATTATTTACCGCACTATAAATAATTATGTCTAATCTTAACCATATTGCTTCCTTGTTTTTTTTCCTTTTAAAACACATCATTGTTTTAAAATGTCAAAAACATAATTTTTCATATTCTGGAAAACAAGAACATTCATATCAACCAATGGTAAATTGTCAAACTACCTAAATAAAACTACCCCACTAATCCATGCTCTACCAAATTTTAAAAAGATATCCAAGTATGCAAGATTAGACCAGGACAGATGGTATTAGGATGGGGCAGGGGACTTTGTGCATGACACTGAGAGGTTTCTCCTGACCTTACAGCGGCTTCTTTGCTAAGCAGGTGACACAGTCTGAGAGGTGGCTCCTTACAATTGTAGGGAAGTCAAGGGAAGCCCTTTCCAATTAATTGTGATCATCACCGAAACTTTTTTTAGGAGTACAAAATGGGTTTGCTACTCAAAAAAAAAAGGGGGGGGGATGTTAAAGAGAAGACAGGAAAAAAAAAAAAAAAAAAAAAAGAAAGAAAGAAACCTGCTGCCAAATTGTGATTTAAACTGAGATTGGCATCAGCAGACATTTCCACATCAGCCTGTAGCACATCTGGTCCAGACCAAACAAATAGAAGATTTATTCTGTCAGTGAGATCATTTAGCATTCCTTTTTATGCTTCAGAAAGAGCCTGTACCTGTCAGTCACCAAAGCACTAGGCTTTTGGTGGCTGGGCTCTGTTGCTCTTTCTGACTAGCCTTGATCTGAGACTTCTAAGAAAGCTTGTGTTCGCCCGCTCCACCTGGGAGACCGGTACCCATGCCAAGTTCATTTCCATAGTCTTATAAAAATCTCCTGGAGGATTTCAAACATCTGCTCATAAGTAAAGAAACATTGTCTTGAGATATAACAATAATATAAAGGGCAACTGAACCTTCCTTGCAAATAAAACTGAGCTAATAAATTATTTTGTTTCAACAGTTTTATACAATTCAAACAAAAAAAAAATGAATAGAGCTAAACAGGCTCACAAAAAATCAAGTATGAAGGGTTTTCTTCTAATATGTTCTGATATTTTTTTTTTTGGTCAAGAGTTTTATTTTTTCTTTTATCTTTTTTTTCCCCTGACCACTTGATGCTAATTATCGAAGGGAAGATCTTACAGAAATAGGAGAATTACCCTATTGCTCTAAACAACAAACATAATCTTTCATTTTTCCTAGCACATTTCATGTAAAGATTATAAATACTAACTAACCAAGTCTCAGTGAAAACCCATGTCTCATTCCCTCTCCCCTTTGTCAGGTATGTCAGCAATGCGAACTATCAATACACCTCCTCATTGTATAGAAAATAGAAGCATTTCAGGCATGGAATATGTTAGCTGTTGAACAGATTTGACAATATACTAAAAAATTTGGACAGGAAGGGAAGGTAACTAAAAGAGCTAAGGGACAGTAAGCCACACAAAATATAATTAACTGCGCTGTAACTTAAGTGCAATTTCAGAATTAAACTCGCTGTTAATGGGGCCAGATAATTTATTATAGCCAGAATGGCTATAATATAGCCAGAATGTATCTTTAGCTGGAAGTAGGAAGACGAAAATAAGGGATGGATAAAAAAAAAAAAGAGGAAAAAGAGCACTCCTTTGACAGTTTTTTATGAGTATTTAAATAGAAATGTATAGATAGTTTATTTTTATGCCATGCAAAAAATTGTGCTAAAGAGTTTGCCTGAATAATGGACTGTCTAAACTGGGAGCTGTGTGCAAAGAGAGGCCCAAAGCGGTCTCCATAGTCTTCCGACCTCGTAAATTTGTTCTGTGCATAGTCTCCCTTCTTGGACACAAATGGAGAGAAGATGGTAATCAAGTCTATACAGAAGTGTCATTTCTCTTAAGCTACATCAACAGCCATTGCATCAAATCTTCAAACTCTTACACGTTAAGCATGTGAATAGTACTATTGGCACTGCTTTATCTGCCAAAAGTCTACAGTAGTAGTTATCCTTCAGGCGAAGGAATCCTTTAGGCGAAGGGCAACTACTGCTTAATGAGTTGGTCCAAGGGTAATCCCTTGGTCGACTAATGTTTTTTATCACTGTTACTTTTTTGTTATAGACAATATTGATATTTTAATTTGAAAAATATGTCTTCAAACAAAATTGAGTTCTCCTCTAAAAAAAAAATTACTTAAAAAGAATAAAATATTTTGTCTTAATTTGCCCCAAATTCATTCATTTGGACATAAAAGAGCCCACCAAAAAGGCTGACTTCAGCCTAGAATAGTCACTCTCCACAAACTCTCTAGCCAAAAACAGGAAGAAATGTATTTCTTTAAGGTTACGACTCATGGCAAGCCCCAAACTCTGAGTACTTTGGATAGCCTGTTGGAAGGGTCAGTATGTTTCCTCCCATTGATTATGGAAGAACACAAATGAGATTTTATCTTGGGCTAAAATAAACTCTAACAATGTCATTCTGAAAGGTGTACTATAAACTTGTTCTTTGTGTTCATGCTTTGTGAAGAAATAAAGATCAGAGGCTGCATGCAAGAACCTACTGCAAAAATCAATTTGTTTGGTTCAATGGCCTGTGCAATGCAAGAGGTCAGACGAGATGGCCACAGTGTTCCCTTCCGCTCTTATCAGTCTATGTGTGAAGCCATTAAAAACAGCTATTGAAGCTCTCTTCTGCTTTCCAGTCATCAGATAGGCAGGATCCCGGGTCTCACCCTGGCACTTTCTTGTACATTCTGCAAGTGGCCCAAGTCATGTGTTTTTTACCTTTCTAAGCCACAGATTTGCTCTTAACAGTACTTTTAGTCCATTCAAATAATGAACAATAATGCAATATAGGAATTTGTCTTCCAGCTCAGCCCTCTCACCTTAGGATGCACTGTTACAGTCACAGACAAAGACAGTTGTTCCTCTAATTAACTAACTCTTGCAGTGTAGTCAGGGGCTAAAGACCCCTTGTCTGTCATGGGACTTTAGAATATACATATATATTGCTTTTCTTGTGGTAGCTGAGATGAAAAAGGGAAATCTCTGAGGCTGCCAGATATTTGGTAAACTTATTTATTTTCCTCAGAATTTCCTGCATAAGAAATGGAAACCTCAAACAGGAGCCTGAAACAAACATGGTCACATCACCAATTCCTTATCAGCCTGGGAGGGAAAAAAAAAATCACAAGTATTCCTGGCCTGATCTGATGTGAAGCAGGGCATACATAGTAGAAAGGAGATAGTCTAGACTAGCTTTGACCTAGCCACTTTACTGGCTTTTAATCCACTCACACGCACTTTCCTACCTGGATTGACATGGAGAAATACACCTGATCAGAGATGAACATCCCACATCTGTTGTCTTTACTGCAACTACCTCTCATGAAGGCAATAAAATTTACCTTGGCTCTCAGCCTTGGTATCATTTCAGGCTTCTTCTTCCAGAGAGGCTTTTGTGGTACCTTCATCTTACAATATCAAGTGGACATGAAGGTTGTAACCCTCTGACACCTGCTCTAGATGCCCTTGGAGATCAAAATCCCTGGGCTGTGTACCCAAGACCTAAATCAAAGTGGCCTGGTTTTCAAAAGCACTGAACTCTGAATAACTGAATAACACTGAATTAGCTGAAGAGGTCAGCTTCTCTGAAAAACGGTTTTCTTTGATTTAAGGGCCTAATTATGGGTCCAGCAGCCCAATATTAAGCTTCTAGGTTAAAATACTCAAAAGCAGCTAGGGAATTTAACTACAGAGATCCCATTAATTTCAGCACCTTTGAAAATCTCTGCCGCAGGTTTGAAAAAGTAAATTTATAACTTGATTTTTTCCTCTACCCTTTACTGCTAATTATTCTTATCTCACCCATTTTTTAATTCCATACAGCACTTTGGAATTTTGCTTTAATTCATACAGTATCTCTGTATAGCATGAGTTCTTTGCTGCTTCTTTCTTGGAGTTTTTAATGTGACATATATTACACAATGCATATGATTATTGCTTTAGTCTCTGCTTTTCCTACTTGCCCTTTTTATAGTAATTTCTGTTGCATGAACTCCCAGCTATTTTCCTATTGTTTTGAGAAAGGGAAGAGTCATTGGTCCTCCTCAAATGAGCATTGTGGTTTGTAACTTAGCCAGACAAAGATGGATTTTATTACTCCCACCACCCACTCTTCTTTTTGGTGTCAACAATCATGTTCCCCTTCAGCATTAAGATACTCAGACAAAATTTTATGATTCCAGTTATTATTATTTGCAAAGATTTGGCTTTTGGTCTGAGTAGGCGCTCAAATTTTTATACTTGTCCCAATTGATATGTGTAGAAAGCAGGGAAAAGAAGCAGAGACATGAAGTGGAAGAAAAACACTGCAGGTTAGCAAATAATTGACTTACCAATGGATTATTACTTATCATGGCTCTGCTGTTGGATTCTTCATTATCCTCCCTTTTATATTTAGATGTGAGTTGCAAACTACAGTTGTGTATGACATGACATGTCAAAGCTGGCTTATTTCCCTGTTGTGGCATTTAATAAACATGATTAGAACTAGCCTATGCTGTGACTCCTACAGCATAAGCTGCTGATAGTCTGCAACAATTTGTCTGAAAAGGATGACATGTAAAAGAAACTAGATCAATAAAATCTGCCATTCTCAAAAGCTGTGCAATATTTCACTTATTTTGCACCATCTAAGGCAGAAAGTCCTATAAGTTCCTGGAATTTCCTTTGCCTGGAGAAATCTTTTTATGCTGCCTTTAGAAAAGGACTCTGGCCACACACAAACAGCTGGCAAGACAGGAACCCAAACTGACAGAGGGATAACAGGCTGTTATTCCATCCAAACAAGATAACTAGTAAAATGATTGACCTGACCCTATCGAAACTTTTAGTATTTTATATTACAAAGTTTCTGGTATCAGCTGGCACTAGTGAAATAGGGGTTAGTAACTTTTTAAAGAATAAACTGCAGACTTCTATGGAATATGAAGGTTTTATGTCCTATTATCATAGGTAAACAGATTTTATTCTTGCAGTTTTCTAGGACAATTAATAGTTAATTTCCCTAAATTTCTGCTTCCTTTTTTTTAACAAGCTTAAGTTTTAAAATCTTGTTTTTTTCTCATAATAAAATTTTTGAAATATATAGTGAATTAGCACACATAAATGCCACTCGCTTAAGGAACTTAAGACTGTTTTTACCAGGTCTTCCAGAGACCCCTGAATGTTATCAGTTTTGGTAATTTGAACCTGAAGTTAAGATCCTATCTTGCTACTGTGACAAGTTTTTGAAGTATTTTTCCAGCCAGGCCAACTATGCCTCTACCACATGGACTTTGAGTCAATCTGGGCCAGGGACCATTCCCACCAGGCACTTTGAATATTGCTAATAATTTCAAAGTCTGGGGAAGTCTTTTTTGTAGTATGGACATATCCAGTTAGTTGGTCTATGGACCAGAAAAGAAAAGTATCTGTCTGGCTACTTAGTTTATTACTATAGAGATAGCTGTGTTAGCTCTTTAATTAATTCTTACGTAAAATCCCATATGTATTCTGTCCCAAGACAGCGAGGGACCTCAACAGTGAATGCTGCATTCCATGTCTGGCTAACATAAGAAATCTGTACTAAGTGCCTTGTTTTCTGCTGAAGGAATATTAATATTAGACAAAACAACTTAAACCTTGGTAAAATTAATTTAGCAATCATACTTTTGGGAAATGACCTTTTTCCTAATCCAAACATAATTTGAATCCCTAGCATACCTTCTATGGCTATTTTTGTTTAGCAGAACTCCAGGAACTATACCTTGTGATTTCTAGATGTGAGTTACTATAACCCAAGCCAATCTTCTGTAGAATAAAAAATTATCTAATATTTACTTCTGTAAAGGAGTGTTATGAAAGATACGGCATAAGAAAAACATGCATGCACATTTTCTTACTTGCAGATCTGCACACACAAGTACCACTGCTTTTGTTTCAACTCTTCGGCAGCCTCCAGTTCCCGCTTGCAGTGACTGTTCCAAAACTCTTCAAAGTAACTAAACTATAAACGGAGCTGTGAAACCTCAATAAATTGAGAGAAGTGCCCAAATTTTGCTTATCTACTTTAAGGAGTTTCAAGAAATAGATACACCATAAAAGCACAGTGAAATTGTGTTGACAAAGTTGTCAAAATATGTATATACAGAGATAACTTGAGACAAATTTAGACATAAAATAGTTTATTTTCCTGAGGTTGGAATCTGCCAAAATCTTCACTTATCTGTCATGTATCTGTGATGTAGAATTTATTTTATAGACCAAGAAAGCAATTCAGCAAAGACTACACAAAAGACTAAAACAAGTGTTATGCACAAAGGAATGCTTAGCCATGGATCATGGGAGAACTTATCAATATAATAAAAGAAAACATCAGAATTATCAAGTATGATAATTTATTAGAGATAAGACATTATAACTAAGCTAAAAGGATGGCCAAGCTAGTAATTTCACAGAACTGAAACTATGCATATATACTAGAACTCACAGATGTATAGTACAACATCCTTTCCTTGGTGGTTGGTAGTCACCCAGAGTAAATCCCTCTTCTGTGGCCTGCACTGTTCTGCGTCCCACATCTGCTTGTGTGTTGCCTGTCACTGTGAAAAAGTTTCTCCTTGTATGCCATCTGAATGGCATTCAACTTATATCATTTCTTTTTGCCCTCCTGCCATGCACAACTGTGAAGAGCCTGGCTCTCTCTCCTTGATACCCTCCTTGAAGGTACTAGAGAGCTTTTATCAGCACTTCCCATCTCCTCATGCCCTGAAGTCATCTCTGAAGTCATTCTTCCAGCTGGGCAAGCCCAGGTCCCTCACCCTGTTCTCATGGGACAAGTGCTCCTGTCCTGACCATCTTGGTCACTTGCTGCTGAACTCACTGCAGTTTACTGATGTCTCCTCCTGCACTGAGGGGCCCAGGACAGATGTGGGGACCAGGACAGATGTGGTGCAGCAAGAAATGGATGGCACGAACAAGAACATTTCAGACTGCAAAGAAGAAAAAGTACAGCTTCAAACCACTGTTAATACATCTGAAAAAGCCTTTCCTAATTTTACTCTGTAATATGAGGAAGGAGAATCTCAAGGGAGAGGTGGGAATGGTGATGTTCATTCTATTTCTCAGTCAAATACTTTTTTAATACTTGCTAAATTTATTCCTAAAAGGACTGTATTTAGTTAGTAATAAAGATTTGAAATTGGAAAAGAGGTTGCCTGTTGCCTCAGAAGCAGGTCTTGTCATGACAAACTGCTTAAATTTAATCATTATGAGACTTTTAAAAAATTCTGTTAGCCCATACTGTTCAGACTGTTTAGCCTTTTGGCAGGTAAATACTCATGGGGTGAATCGCTCTGGGGCATAGAGAATAGGACTCATAAATAGGTTATCTACATTGTAGGCATTTAAAAAGTATTGGCTGGGCCTCACTCTAACAGCTGATGGAAAGAAATAAGCTGTTTTTGGATAGGTATCTACAGTGGCATGAGAATACTGTGGGAGTGCAACCTCTTTTGACGTATCTATATTAGTAAATTATGCAATGCTAGGGCAGGAGCACTCAGTCACAATCATCTACAATTTTAGATTATTTGATGTTCCCTGGCAGAGCTTTTCTAGGCCAGCTAGGACACTTTCAGACATTTCTCATGAATAGTGCAATAGTTAGCATTGGCCAAATACTATTCCCAATAGAGAGTTTGGAGGTGGCAAGCTAGTTTGGGAGAAGATAAATTTTAATAGTATGGACACAGCTAGACCATGCCAGTTGATCTTAAGGTCAAAGACATTATTTTGTTTGCTAGCAGAGAAATAACATACAGGCACAGGCAAATACCATGGAGAAATGAAGTCCAAGAACTCTGGATCTCAGGGCTGCAAGAAAACAAAGAGTATGCATACTGCTCATAAATACACTTAATTCCTCTCTGGTAACTGGTTCCTATAAAAAGGGATATAACCTACTACTGTTATCACTTACACCATTAATTAGCAATTAATTCTTCACTTAAGCCATTCAAGTTCTGTTACCTATCTTATTGATAATTTTTTCCATTTATGTTACAAAGTTCATGTGCATGATATAACTTGACAGAATTTTTCCCCAAGAAGGAAGAAGCCCAGTACCTAAAAAAATCGCACACATTGACATATAATCACACCATTCTGTTAAAAGAACATGAAGACTTAGAATTCATAATTCTAAAAGCTTGCCTTTCACAGACTTCGTTACCTTAATGTGGCTATCTCAATGTGGACCTTTTGCTTATGTTCATCATAATAATCTCAATTCATAGAACTATCATTTCAGATAGTTCAGTTCATCCTTAGATGAAATAAAAATAGCTAAAATATGTGCTGTTCCATGTTGTTCATACTACTTAACTACAGGAATACTACTTAAACATGTTAGCTATTTAATCTAACACGTTTCTCAAACACATAGGAATTGTCACTAGGTTTAGCTGTATCTTCATTTGCTCTACTGCAAGTCTGCAAAAGGCTAGACAGATGTCCAAGAATGAAAAATTAATGCAAATGAGATCAAAGAACAGGACCTCTCATTAGAGTTTGTATCTACACCAATGTGATTCCAAGGGAAGAATGCAGCTCCTCACTCGTTCCTGTTTTTCTGACTTCTTTTACCCAAATTCTCTCAAAAAAGTGGGTGACTTCCTGCTTAGCGAGTTCCCAGGAGCCAATTAGTCTTTCCCAGTCTTCCCTCACCTAGTAAGATGCTTTTCCCTTGCACACAACTGCCCTATTTCTTAGAGCATTTCTTCCTTCTTGCTTTCCTTCTTGCTTTCTAAGTGGAAATGCAAAATTTGCCACAAAGGAGGTGCCCTGGGGGGGAGTTTTGCTCACACCCAAGAACGGATGTCAGTTAATATTTGGACATGATTAATTAACAGTAAACCCTAAGGCAAACTTAGCTATTATGAAAGACTATATTCCGGATTACATGAGTGGCTGCCTCTATGACGAAGCTATGCAGATGCTCTGGAATCAGCAAATATTTGTTACAGATTTATAGGCAGTTATTATTTTAATAAGTTTTTGTTCAGAAGAATCACTTTTTTTTTCCTCTTAGATGTTATAGGAATGAGCTAGGGATATACCATTACCTGAACTTTTCCTCAGATATTTTCAAAAAATGGTATTACAAAGTTTTCTGTTTTTTTCAGTAATTTATTTGGCATTCTCATTCTTTTCCCTGTCAATGGTTCATTGGTACCTTGGTACCAAAAGTGTAAGACCAGTCCTACTGTGCAGCATATGTAATTCTTATATAAATTAATGACATATACATTTACCTCCTGGATGGAGAAAAATAGCAGAGGTGCTACAGCCCAACTTGACACAAAAAAATAGTTAGTTTCCCCGAAGAAATTAAAGGAAGAAAACTGTATAGGCAAACTAGGGTCACATACCCTGCAACTAAGTATGGCCTCTGGGATAGCTAAACAAACTTCAACACTAACACGATGAAAATCAAGCAAGCAGGAAGGCAGACAAATAAAAAGTGCTACTGAATCTCTAATGGCCAGACATGGTCAGAGCCTCAGTTGGGTGCCTTATCCAAAAGATACAGGAAAAGGCTTAATAGTCCTTCATTATCACATAAAATTGCATATTTGTTTTGCTTCATAAAATAAGGCTGTCAATTTTTCCTTGCTATGGAACATTGAGGACTCTCTCCCAGGGCAGTAAATCAGTATCTGAAAATGCTCTAGCACTGTTATTCAAGTTGTTTATTCTACCTCGGGCCAGGCTCTAAATGTATTTTGAGATGTTGGTGACACTAAGTCCTCTAAACATGACAAGAATATCTTTTTCATGGGATGACCTAAAACTTTAGGGGTTTTTTTGTGTTATGTTTTTAACAGAGAAATTTGAAAATAATAATAAAAAAGAACTAATAATAAAAAAGAAAATAATAATAAAAAGAACATTTCTCTAATGTAAAATCTTTTAGGCTATATCCTGTAAGTATACTCGAAATCTTGAGCCAAGTAATAGTGTCAGTTACAAACACACAACTTTCCTCATCAGTATAACCAAATGTGAAACATGGTGTACCATGATTCGTAAGGATCACGAGTATCTAAAGATCCAGGACTAAATGCACTAGCATAACATTTGTGCTGCAATGGAATGGGAAAATGACTGATTATTTGGCAGTTCTCCAAACGTACCCATACATTACAATAAAAGTAATTCATATGTGTCATACTGTGTCCAAAATTCAACCACCAGGTTGGAAGATATGAAGAAGAATTCTAAAACAAGTCAATCTCAAAGAACACGGAGTTGATGAAGCTTCAGATGGACAGCGAGACAGAAGAGAGCTGGATGGACATTAAAGGCTGAAAGAGAACCTTAGAGAAGCAGAAAATATAATAATGAGGAAAGACTGAAAGGATATTTACAAGCATGGTGTTGAAGGGCTTACAGTTGGACTCAATGATCTTGAAGGTCTTTTTGAACCATAATGATTCTATGATTCTATGACAAGGAGATTCAAATCAAATTTGAGATGTTGCTGATTCTGAAAATCTGCTGAGAATGGTCCAAGAAGCACAAACATTCACTCTCTTTTAAAGATTAAAAGACAACAAGAGAAAAAACATTCTGAGAAACACATGAGATATCACAATAGGCAAAAGAAATATGATAACTTGCATCATGGAAGCTCTAAACCTTGAATTCTCTGACTACCTGGGCTAGATAAATACTCCTGAGAACCTCTCCTTCCTATAGGACAAACCAATACCTTGTAATATACTTCACATTTTACTGGCTTTTTTTTGGTGTGTGTGAGAATTTGTGCTAATTAATTCTAATAGAGCACTTTAAACATGCAAATGCAGATTATTATTACAACTGAACATGTGCAGCAGATCTAAAATTAACACAGACAATCAAGATTTTAATAAGCATTTGTTATCTGTGTTCCTAATGTTACTTAGAAAGGAATGAGGAGGAGAAGAAAGGGGAAAAAGACCTTTTAGAAAGCCAACTACTGAACACAAAGCTTACATCTTGGAATGGACGCAGACGAACACAATTAGGCCATATATACCACTAAAGAATGTTCACCATCTGAAACTTTTTAAGCTTTCCAGCTATAGCATAATGAACCTTCCTCAATGAACCTTACCTAACCAACTTAAAAGTTTGTGTTACAGTTCCATGCCATTCCAGAGAGATACTACATGATAGAGTGAGAGAGAGTGAAAGAAAAACAAAGAAAGTGCACTCCATATACAGTTTTTAGCAGATTATTTAAAACAGATATTTAAAAGTCCCTGTAAAAAGAGTTGTATTCACTGATGTCAGTCACAAACTTTGGAAGAATATGGTACGAAAGATATCAAATTTTCTTTAGCAAAAATGGTGGCACTTATAAAAGCAGATAAACTCAACCACAATACATGGTAAATTTAAAAAAAAAAAAAAAAAAAAAAAAGAAGAAAACCTTTTCTAGAGATGCAAGGATATTCAGGTTCATGATTTTAACACAGTCTGTTTCAGAGGCAGGTTAAGTACAGGGAGAGAATATTCAATATGGGTAAAATTAAAGTGAGTTCAGGTTGAACAATTTGTGGTTTATTCCCTCAGTAATTTAAGATTTACAGCAAGTGTCACATTTCTTCATATAGGCAAAAGAAGAAAATGCAGTACAGATGATGGCAAGAAAGTCTTAATTGCATTGTCATCTTTTCCTACATCAAGCCCTAGAGACACAATCTGTCACTGAGGAATGAGAGGACACCCCTCTCAGTGGCAGCACTTGCTTTTCCCTCCCCATTCCTCAAGCCACATGCTGCACAAGCCTGTCTCTCCGCAGCCATCTTCATTTATTTTTTCTCCTTTTATTCTCTATGATTTCCTGTAACAGCTATGGTCCTGCTTCATTTCTGAAATCTACAAGCAGCAGAATTCAACTTTGCTTCCATTTCTGTTGGGCTAGCACTGCTTTGCTTTAACAGTCTCTAGAAAGGTTAGAAATGTATGCGATTTGGATTTTCAAAATAACCAAGCAGAAGAGCATCAGTTTGGGCTGCTTTGGAGTCTCTGCCAGTCTCAGTTTCTCACCCTCTCTGATGCTTTGTTTATGCAGCCCCTTTGCTGTTCCCTGCCTCCTCTACAAATGTTGTTTTGACATCATGGTCACCAGGTGCCCCACCACCCTTCCATCAACAGACACTTATACAGCAGATGGCACAAATGGGTTAGCAATAATTCACTGCCTCAGCACTGGATTACCTTCTTGTCTGGTGCTTGTAACAGCCACTGGATGGGGTTAATGACAGTAGCTTGGGAAGAAAGAGCAAAAAAAAAAAAAAAAAAAAAAAAAGTGTACATTTGCAAAGAACTAAACAGTTCTTCTAGGAGCCAGACACTCAGCTAAAATAACTATTCCTAAAAAGCATGAAATATACTCTGTAGCAAAAGTGCATTATTTTAGAAATTTATCTTCAACTTAACAACATTAACCATGTCCCAACTTCCCTTATCTCCTTTGATCATCACAGCTTCAATGGCATTGCTATTCTAATTACATTATCTTCTGTCTTAAATTACAGGAATATAGTTAGTTCAGCCACAATGAGAGAAGTAAAATAAAGTCAATAAGCAGAGGAGATATCATGTTATCATCAGGCCAATTAAACAAATTTCTGTTAAATGCCTACTACGTCACTGAAATGTAATATTCGGAGCCCAATGGTAAATATCGCTTTATTTTCTAATTGAGTTTGTGTCACAAAGCAGGATGTCACAGACAGGGTTATTGATATACATGCCCTTAAGAGTCCAATTCAATATGAATTTTCCTAAACTAATGGAGTGTTTGCATGCAGGACTCAAAAGTCACGTTGAATATTCTACAGAAAAACATAGACTACTCATGGAGTTAGAAGGGAATCACAATTAGTTCCATTGCTGCTAGCTTCCAATTCTTTGAATAAATCACTTGAACTGCTTGTCTCCATTTTGCTACCACCAAATTGGAGACAATATTGGGTACTGTGATGATTAATTAATCACTTTAAGTCACTCGGGATTGGAAAAGGTGTGTGTTTGTACGTGCGTGTGTACACACAAGTATAATGAACACTTACTTTGTGTGTTAGGTATAAAGGATGTTGATCTAGAATCAGCACTGAATTTTTTTAGCAAGAATAATAAAAAAGTCCATCTAGAGAATTCAAGCTGTCAAATTCAAATGACGGTAGTACCTAAATCATCTCTAGATGGAAAGTCCTCTTTTCTTGAAATCATTTCCCTTTCCCTCAGAAGATTCAGGAAGCTGAGGTTATTGATATTGAATAAATTTCATACTGCTTTCCTTTTCCAGCTTGATATGGATTTATTGATACGGAGTATTCTGCTTTGTGGGACTATATGTCAGACATTCTATATCATCTTAGCGTATAGGCCAGCAAGAGGTACAACATAGCTCCTGCCAGTTGCTCTTATGTGAGCAGGAAATTTTTTTTTGAAGCAAACAATAAATAAGGATGCATTCTGTGTTCCTAAGCAGCACTGATAACTGTCAGTACTCTGGGATATCACAATTGCAAAGATCAGATAAATGATTGTCCAGAGATGCCTTCTGTGACTGTAGGTATAATCATTAGACCAGCATGAAAAAATGATGTTCCACAAATTAACTCCTAGATTTCTTCTTAAAGAAAAGTAAGTAAATAAAATGTAAAGGATATATTGAAGCATTTTTCATGTACTTCACATAATAATGCAGTATTATATTAATATGTTAATAATAAATTTCATTTTATTATGACACTAAACCATTAACATATGGATTTTTACTTCTTATGGCATTTGGAAAATTCTCTTTATGATCACAATGTGAGTGGGTCAAAAACTGTTAATATTATGTTTGTTTCTTTTTGGTTTTAAGCCAGACTTGCATGAATTTTCCTTTTAGAGCAAGGAAATAATATACTATAAACCAAGCCTTGGCATACTTTTCCAAACCTGCCTCACCCTTCTTGCATGGTCTTAGGTAAGTGATGTAATTCTAGTGCATGTGGTTCAGTTCCCCACCAGTTCTCAGAATTAAAAGTCATTGCTGTAGCTGAATGTGGATTCATTGAGAAACATTCCAATCTAGTCCAGCCTTTCAAGCATGGGACAATCCTTCGTCTTCAAAAACTTACACCATTTTGTGATTTCTGTTGCTAGATTCTACCTGAGTGCAAATAATAATGCTAAGGACTTAAAAATATTTCCCATGTTTAAATAGAGTAAGAAATAAGAATATGGAAAATGTTTGTGAATTGCAGTGTTGGACAAAAATACTATAATGGGATAAATCCAAATAGATAGAATGATTTCACACCCCTAGCTATAAAACAGTTCTAGTCTCAAAGTGGCATTTCTCAAAAAAAAAAAAAAAAGCATACTGTCAAAAAAACAGGTCTCTCGTCTCCCTCTTGACTAAGGAGTTCAATTTAGCTTTCATAGTGTTTCAGAAAAACTGTATGAAATTATTTGAAATATTCTGTAAATAACCCAGATATTCTGTAAATATTGGTGAAAAACAGACATAAACATTATTCTCTCACTGCTATTTTGTTAAAGTGTGTTTAAAGAATTTATAGAAATTCTACAATGGAAGAGATAGAGAAGTCATTTATATATTTTGTTAGTTTTTAGTTTTTTCCCTACACTCCTCCCTGTTTTAAAGACAAACATGAGTCCGAGCATGTCGGTGAACGTCTGTGTATAATGACATATTTATAACATCTCAATTGGATACATATTGTAATGGGCTCATTAGTATAAATTGTGATTGGCCTCTGTTCTGCTGCAGAATGGAAGTTAATCAGTTAAACTTCAAAGGGCAAACTGAAGGATTATGCCTTACCTCGTGGGAAAAAAGCACTTCCTTTGAAGTACCTGTTGGCATCCAGAAAGTTCTGTCAAGTCATCAATACATTGTAACTACCTTGGGGTAGTTTCCTACCTTTCTCTCTGATGTGAGATGCCTTCCCTCTTCTCTCATGTACATATTCTGCTTAGCAAAATGAACTCTGGAACCCTGGTTGATGCTCTGAGTAGCATCTCCAATGCCAGAATCAATCCACAGTCAAACATTTTCTAATATCCAAGAGAGATAATTTGGTATGGCATGAGTTATACAAATATAGCTAGCAAATTGTTATCAGATTAGAAAGGATTCCACTTTCAGCTTACAAGACACCCGTGCACTTGCACTGCATTGGCACTTGCCAATGAGGTTTGTCCTTGTTAATTTAGAATAAATTTTTGTGAGTGTAGGGGTGCTCAGTCAATTCAACGATTGAATCAGATCTCTGAGCTAAATAATAAGCCTGCCTGCTACTACTGCTAGTAGAGAAGACATGGAATCTCTGTTTACTGAACAGCAAAACACTGTTATTTGCAAAACAAAAAAGCAACACAATGAGAAAACTGAATTCCTCTAAAAAAAAAAAAAAAAAAAAAAACAGATTACAGAAAAACAGCCAGTCATTTCTTCCCTGCCAACTGATTATGCAGCCATGTTGTTTGAAAGCTTGCATAATTTACATTAGCATGCCTAAGATCTCAGGTGACTATGCCTTTGAGGCCAGCATGATAGCCCCAGTGGACCAAGATTTGATATTCTTCCCAATATCTGACCCTTTTTTCCTTGTTAATTACAGGCAGACTTCCCTGGCCTGGGCCCGGATCTGCACCTGTTTCCCATTTCTGAGCAGCTGCTAATTAGGTTGCAAATGGTGGGGCTGGGCAGAGCAGGCCACACACGCTTCAGCAGTCTATTGATCAGATTGGCATGCCCTGCATACAGCAATCATTACCTTCTGAACCCACCTTCCAAAATAAAAGCAGCTCACAAAAGCCACATTGTATTGAAATAAAAACTGTATCCCTTCTTATATTGACAATATGTGAGGATAATGCTCCAATGGAATTGGAGAAAACAGAGGATGGATTTTGGATTCAAAGCTCACAGTTGCCCTTTTAAAGGGACAATTATATATCCTGGGCTTATGTATATTTAACATGACAGGCAACTCCAATAGGCCATTTAAAAATACGACATTTAACGGTATGGTGACATTTTTTAAATATATGTTTTAAGTCAAGCATTTGTCTTTTTGTTCCCAGGAGAAAATAACTTCCAAAAATTGTCTTGAAGACAGAACTAAAAATTTATTTTGATTAGCATTACTTTTTATGCTGAGACTCAGAAGAAATTCACATACATAAGAATATCAAAAATAGTACAGCTGATACCAGTTAAAGGACTAGCTTCAGTCTTTTAAAGTGACCAGATAATAGGTATTTTTTTTCATGATTTTAGAATAAAATTGTAATTTGATGAAATCTGTATATTATTTCAGGTTCAGTCAAAAGTGTTGTCCCACTATAGATCGTGAAATGAAAAATCACTTGCTAACCAAGTGTAAAGTAAATATATCTCATTGGGTTATGCTACACTAGGGATGTAAGAGCTAGAACTTTGTATCTTTATTGTCCCCCAAATTTCTCATTTTGTCTTATCTTGGAAAAAAATAAGGATTAATCTGGGCTGATGTCATGCTGAAAAACTGTAGCTAACTATGATTCTATGATACTTATTTCCTTGCACACACATTTCCTCTTGGTTAACTTTGAGTTTAGACATGGAGCACGGTCCCTCACACTGTGCCCTGTACATCTCAGATGATTGGATGAGATAAATTCCATGCAAGGAACAACGCATAAATAACTTCCCCAGTTTGTCCAGAGCAAACAGCTCGAAGTTTGTTTCAGAATTAAACCATACTGCTATGTAATTAGTGTCATCTAGAATATCTGAGGTCACCACTTGCTTTGTCTTTAGTGCCTCCAGTGCATATGCTAGTGGTGTCTACATACACTACTTAAAGTACTTACAGTGGTCCTATTAGTCTTAGTAAAGGAGATGTTTTGAGGACATGGGCAAAAAGACATAAGAAGTGTTCAAGTACATATGTTATACTGGACAGACAAAAATGCAGGGAGGTCACAAAGGAGTAACTCAGTAGTCATGTGTTCCTTCAGGCAGATAATGATTTCTTTTTTCACTTTTGGCAAATCTAAAGAAAATTCTGAAAGTGTTCTGCATAGCAGTAAATATGAAATTCATAAATATCTTCATTTTTATCATGGCGCAATATACTTTTCTCTAGGAAAAAAAAAAAAAAAAAACACATGCTACTGCCATCTTTCCTAAATCTCTGAGATTGACTTTTTGCTATACATTCCTCCACAGTATGATTTTCAGTTTGAGATAAAGACAACTAAATTTAGATATCCACTTGGTCATATTTATGGTAGAGATCTAAGCTCCTATTTGTAGTCAATGGAATTCTAGTCTGTACAGTGAATGAAACTTAAAGAACTTTTAAATGACAGGGTTTAGTGTAGGCAATTTTCATTTCCTTAAATATAAAGATTCAGCGTCATCTGGAATATTCTGGGGTATACTGAGACATCCACATAGGTTTAGCAAACGGAACATCAGCACTAAAAGGTTCTCATGAGAGTTTTAAAATGCGTGGGCATTTCAAAATGGCCCTAGATGTGCCTGTGTGTGCAACTCAAGTGATGGATTGACCTAATGTTCACTGATTATAGCAGACAGCAGGGCAAATCCAAATATCTATGTGAACTCACCTAAATTTAGTGGCCTTCATCTGGAGCTGAATCTCGATTCATACACTGGGTTATTGCACAGCCATTGGTGTTTAGTTCTGAATAAGATGCTCTAGAGAATCCGCACAGTTAGGACAAGATTGAAGGCATACAAGAGATTAACACCTTTCTGGAACAGCAGATGGAAATCAAGCAAAATTCTTCACAGATTCTATGGTGACTCTTAATATTAAAACCATTGAAACTTGCTCTCCAGTGTCTTGATTCAGTTGCCTAAATATATGTTTCTAGTTTAATTTAAGATACCCTAAGACTTTAGTGCCTGCCTTTAGCTACTGTCCAGTCTTCGACAGATTCTGTGTAGCACCAGCCAGCCCCATATGTCTGTGTCAGTTGTCCTCTGACACTTCAAATGGTACAAAACACCTAGATTTATAGAATTTAAACCGATTCTAAATCTAATACTACTTCAAGGAAAAGACCTTGGGAATTTACTCCTTGAAAATGGCATGTTGGAGCAAAAAGCCTTGAAAATACATCCAGCAAAATTAGCTTAATAGCAGGTCTCTAACAAATTCCACTATGGTCACTGCAACAGAAGAAGCATTGTCTCAAACTGGAGGCCTAACTCTGTGGGACATTTCAGTAATCTGAATTAAAACAGAAAACATAACCAAGATTTTTGTCCTTAAAGAAAAAGGAAAATGTGCTAAAAATATGCAAATGTAAATTAACTGCAACCACATAAGGAACTTTTTTTTTAATATGTAAAAAATATGCAAAGATACATTTTAAGCTTAAATAAAGTGTGAACATTTCTGAGCAGCTGTAAAAGAGCTTACTCCTGTAAGTGTCAAGCAACCTTAATCCGTTCCAAGGCATACCTAAAAAACATGGGATGAATCTCCCATAAAGTGTAAAATCCTGATAGTTTTTCTCCCACTAAATATCTAGCTTTTGGACACCTAAAGTCATGTGAAACCATTTAAAATATATTTTACATATAGGGAAACCGAGGTATAAGAAAGCTAAAGTGACTTGCTGTAGCAGGTGAGAAGGGACTCTGCAACAGGATTTCAGTCTCCTAGATGATGTATGTAATCTATACACCATTCTTCAACCAAGAATGACATGTAGAGTTCCATGTGGTCATAATCTTAAATTTTAGGGGTTCTTCCACTGTGGTCAGTGGATCATTGTTACCAACAGATTGCATGACTGAACCTCTTCTTTCACAGTTCTATACGTTGAATTCAAGAAAGCAAGTAATTTACTAAATATATTTGTAATTGTGTTGAATAACCAAGGATGCAAAAGGAAGTGGTCTACGCTACTCTGTTTTCATAAATGTAATACAATGAAATCTCTATCACCTGCAACCGAACAAACCTTCAGTCCAGAAGATTTTTTGCCAAAGGAAATATTACAAAGAGATTTTGAATAGAATGCAGCATGCATCAAAGATTTTCATAAAGAGAAAATCAAGTGAAACTCACCCTATAAATAATTTGCTGTGAATTATCTGCTTGTCTTAAGATCTGCAGGCCAGATTCCCAGCTGGTGTAAATCCACATCATGCTGTTGGTTTGAGTGAAGCTATACTGATTTACACTGAGTGGCTGACCCAATGTCTCGATAAAGGAGATTTCATCAGCATAATAGGACAAGATATTCTCTGAAAAAGGAATGACATGCAGTGGAAACATTAACAAAACCGTTCACCAGCTGTTCACAATTTTAATATGTCTGTGGATGGTGCAATCTAGATAGAAACCCCTTTGTGCAGGATAATAGTGTGCTAAGAAGCTGCAGCAGGTGAAAACACAATAATCATCTCCCCATTTTTCAGGAAATAATGATCTGAAACAATAGTTGGCAGCTTAACTCTTGTCAGGCTGTTGTTTTACAAAATTCAGCATTTCCTCTACTTTGAATTTGTATTAGCAGAGGATGAATCATTGATGCTGTTGGATCCCCTCATTTTTCATATACAGCAGAATGAATTATTTTCATATAGCATGTCATGAGCTTTCTCCATTTTTACATTTCCCCACAGCAGTCGAATCAAAGTGAATATTTCATAGGGATTCCTTTTCTGTAGGGTTTGACCATAAATCAGATTCACTGAAATCTATCCGCAGAGTTGACCTGTCTTCTTAAAGCAAACATAGAAAAAAAAAAAAACCCGAAATAAATCCAAATCAAAAATATAATTAAAAAAGTGCATCAATGAATATTTTTAAAACAGATATTTAAATACATAAAAATGTTGTATGAAGTTAGCTTTAAATATTTTGGACAGGCTTGGGATATAGTCTCTCTCAAGCCTGGAAAAAAAAAAGAATAGGTAGTGGATAAATTTGCATCAACACATGAATGAATATAACTAGCTATGTTATAGTTAAGTGCATTATGAAAGATTCAGAAAACTCTGGTCCTGGCTTTAGGCTTAAAGTAATTAGCAATTTCTGCATATACGAATCAGTGGAGATTCTGAATCCAACTTTAAGGGCATTAAAGTTTTTAATACAATCTTAGCTTGTGTTCAGAGGCGATGTAATAAGGAACATCAGGGGATCAGTAAGTACCTGGTATAATGCAGTACTTGTAACTTTGCACTTCAGTGAATTGATTCTTCTAGGACTGAGTCAGATTTAAATCCCAAATATGAAAGTTGGCTCATATGCGCGTTTATTGGCATGTTTCTAGCCATCAGGACAATCACGAAAAGGATTTGGACAGAGGAAAAAAAAATGTGATTAATTAAGAGCAAAATTACTACTTCTTCTTAAGCTGAAGCTTGACCTGTTATAAAATGATGGCCTGTGATAACAGGAGTCAGAGTTCATGATCTTGACATAGATGATCCAATGTGCAGGACAAACATCTATGATTCACAGTTGACTACATTTTTTTTGTTTCTTCTCTCCCTCACTCCACCATTCTCCAAAGAACCATTTGGGTCTGTTTTCTCATTGTTTTTGTTGTTGTTATTGTTTCTTTATTTTTTTTTGGTCTTTTTGTGTTTTTTTTTTTTTATTGCTATTTTTCTTTTAGAGAGGTATCTTCTGTGGTTGAATATCTATTGTATTGCCTCCCTGAAATCACCTTTGAAAGCTCAGTATAGGAATCCATGAATTGAAAACTCCCCAATAGTTCTTGATCTAGAATTTTTGATCACAGGTAACCAAAAGAGTAACATATTCCAAAACCTTGCGCATTGTTCAATTACCAAAGACCACTCCATTCTCCTTCAGCATATGTCATTCCTGAGGCTGAGGAAGTGTCAAAATGTTGCACTTTCAAACCTGGGTGTGTTTAATCACGACATTAAAAAACAAATGTTTGGATGGAAACAGTAGTTTTCTATAGACATGAAGTCAACTAAAAAAAATCTCATGACTTAGGTGATGCACCGTAGACTGCAAATAATGAACCATAAAGATTTGTTGAAAATAAAAATCTGTTTGTGAATAACTTGTCAGCAGGAAAAGATTAATGTGTTGAATATGCTTTTCCCTCTGAACTACTTATCCAGTCCTTTTTTCCCCTATTTTATTATTTTGCCTTATTTTCATAGTAAGCATAGACAGTGACCTGGCTCATGTGTTTGTGCAAAGCACGAGTGTCTAGCGTAGGAAAGAGATGGGATTTGTGCTCTTAAATCTAAAATTGCCCCTATCAAATCCTTCTCCATTACTATATGGCTCTGAAGGTGACCAAACTTTTCAGTGTGACAGTTATTTTAACAAAAAAATTTTCTCAAATGCTTGACACGAAGAACCTGGGCATACTTTAAAAGGCCAAATTCTCATCATTAGATCTCCTCAGACACCCATCTCTTTGCAGTGACCTCCAGGATCACCAACTGGTGATCACTCATCTTTACAGACAGCCTTGAGCAAGTGAGGAAATAGGAGCGTGCTTACTGGACTAGGCATTTGGTAGAACACATCTGTAACTATTATCTCTTAAAATACAGCAGCCTGCGAGTGGTTTCCCTCTATTTCCTCCCAATCCAGCTGTGCTGGATATTGCTGTCCTTAACTACTTGTCACAGATCTCTTGCAGAAGTTCAGTTTGGTGGTTGTCTTGAAATTCCCTACTGAATTTTAGGCAACATTAAAGGTATTAGTTTAAGTACTTATTATTTTCCTCATCCCAACAAAGAGCTTGAAAGATAATAACTTTTTTTTAGCTTTTTCTTTGACTCAATTATTTCTTAATTCTTTTGTGATAAATAGAATAGCACTGCTAGAAAGGCAGAGGAATCATCTCCAAAAGACTCTGAGTGGCTAGTATATCCTCACAATAGCAGAAATATGTGCAGAAAAGTGAACTGAAAATAAATCTTACTTCCTGGATACAGTATTTCCTCTTCAAGGTAGAAAAAGCAGCTGTGTAAGATCTTTCAGTTATGTTTTGAATATACCAGTTTTCAAAGAAATATCTTGGATCCTATCTTGAGTAGGGAGAACTGAGGACAGTTCAAAGAAATTCTTCTAGAAATATTGAAAAAAAAAAGTTAAAGTTTTAATGTTTGTGTATGAAGGTTGAAATTATAGCACATCCTTCCCATTAACATTTCCTATTTGGTATTTATAGAAAAAAAAAATCTGTGTATTGACTAACCTGGGAAGACTGCAAAACTTTCCACGGGGTTTATTGAGAGTGGTATATATTTGATTACAAACCTAGATAGCAGTAGAGAGAAGCTTTGAAAAACATCTGGATCAGATATACTGAAACAGGACCAACAGACCAAGTGTTAGGTGTGAAGATCTTTCTGCTGTGTTGATTCTACTGATCTGCCTTCTCCTTTTAGCAGTCTGACTGGCTAGAATAATTTGGGCACCAATTCACCAAGAATCCCACATGTTTGGATGTATGCCAGTATGCAAATATTTACACATGAGCTGTATATCAAAGTGAGGGACCCTCCCTTTCTGAGCTGCTTTCTCTTGGCTACTCTGAACTGTGTGGTTATATGCACAGAGTATATGCACTCCTTGAAAGTATAAAGCAATTATTTTTTGCTTAGTAAAAAGAAAAGAGAGCTAGAAGTAATGAACATCAGGACATAATAATCGTCTAAGAATCAGGATGCTGACCACTTCCAACAGGACATTAGATGGAAAAAATCTCAGCCTCCTTGATGATCCTGAGCTGTCTTCTGTATCTCTATATTTTCCTTTAAGATTTCATGGTGTTCCATAGTGTTTTCCTTCATGAAGTACTTGAGCTGCTTTCTCTCTTTGTTCCAACAGTGTTGTTTCTGTTTGCAATTTTACCTTTATTTTCTCACACAAGTCTGTTTAACAAACTCTCTCGCTGCTTTTTTTCTCCTAACAATTTCTTCAGTAGTCAAGGTAAGCACTTTATGAAAGCTAGACCTTGGATAAACAGCAGTCCAGAGGAGAAGAATCATAGTATCTGCTGTGAAAGGCTGCTTACATGAACTATCAGCCTGTGCAGGCACCAACTGTTGGTGATTTTACACAACTTTTATTGATTAAACGGGCATCTTATGGCATTGCTGACTCCCTTCAACTATTTATTGAAGAACAAGCAGAAGTAGGTTAGGTGTATTTTTTTTATAAATCAGGATTATTAAAGAATGGTAATAATCCTTGTTTAATTTTCAAGTGTGCCTATACATATTCCAGATCTTATTTGCTCAAGAGCATTAACATGTAAATGATACTAAACAGCTTTAGGAACAGGTTCCCAAGAAAAGAACATGTAGTCTCCTGCAAACATTGGTGTAAATATAAGCTTAAGATTTTGGGGAAGGGAGGGAGGGGACCAACTTTACTCTTTTTAAATAATCCTGCTCACTGGCACTCAGAAAATCATAGACATTTATTTAACTCTGCCTCCAGAAAGGTACAAGTCTCCTGTAAGTCTCGTGATCACTCAAGTCACATGAATTCCTCACTTGCTTAAGAATATCACAGATATCTTAGAGTATCTCAGACACCTCCATTGTCATGGCAGGTATGACACAGGACCTACAAAAGATGCAAGATCATCTGGCCTGCAAACTAATATCAATGGGCATAGTCTTGCATATCTCAAATGGCACTAGGTGAATAAGTTTGGGCAACTGAACTGTACTAATTCCCACTGCAAACATACAAGTCCCAGCTTGATAGGAAGCAAGGAATGAACCAGGGTTAGTATACTCTATTTTTAAAACTTGTCTTTTCTCTTTTCCATTTAAATTTTTGTTCCTGAAAACCAGCTTAAACACTCAACACCTATGCACAAACCTACAGCGTAGCCACTTAAATTTGGGTTTGTTAATCCTGAACTGAATCATACTCCAGGTAACTTCGGTGAACTAGGCACTGGGTACTTAGTTACCTAAACATGAACATTTAGTGCCACTTGAGATGCCCTGAAGTATTCCACCTGGGCTCCAAATGCAACTCCCCAAACCTCAGATGGTACTAGGAACCACGGCATGTGTGAGCTATTAAACTGAGCCACTAAATTTTAGATGGCTAAAATTAGGTTAGATGAATCCTGCTTCCAGGGCCTCAGGACGCTACGTTTAAATCTTATACACCCTATTAATCTGACACCTAAAGGCTAAAACTGGGAACAAAAATTATGCCCCTCATAGACTTCTAAATGCAAAGGATACATTATTACTCCTCAGTAGGAGCTAAGGCCTAAGGATATTTTACATCCTGAGGTCTTACAGAGGCATTCAATGTGTGGGCTTCTGTAACCATGAAATGTTGCATCCAGACAAACATGATTTATAGTAACTTCAGGTCTCTTTGAGAGGCATAAGCCTGGTCAGTGGATAGATATCATGGGTCTGTGGGTAGGCATCATGGCGGGCAGGGAATTACATATCCATAAATAGGACTACTTAAACTATCATTAAAACTATCATTTTAAATATTTTTTTTGTAAAATATACAATTTCATAGATTATCTTGTCCAACTTCTCATTGTTACTTATTGTAACAATCTCTATTGTTACTTTCCAAAGAATAACTCAATATCTGAAGATTTTCTAACATCTCTCATTGTTTAGTATTTCCACTAAACTTCCATTAAAATCCAAATACAAATTAAAATTAAAATTACACTGAGTTAATCCACTGTGCTCCCAGTACATTCTGTCTGGTTCCCACATACTTCTGTATTTTCACTTCTGGATTTTGTGATGAAACCAAGCAAAGGAAAATTTAGGTAAATTAAGAGCAGAGAAATACACTACAGCTATATCCAGCAGATTAGTGACCAGCTTTGTATGAGTAGAACTGATTCACATCTTATTGTGTAGCAGCTATATAAATAGGAATAATATTGCTGTCTAGCGAAAAATTAAGAGAGAAGCCTCTTTTCTCAAAGTAAGTCAGCCTCCCAGTCTGTACCCAAACTCTACAGATTAAGACAGTGGTCAACACAGTAGTTTCTACGACTTGTACTGGAATACAGAATACATTTCAACTTAGATATTCCTAGAAAGAGAAACAGAACTGGTGTTTTTTTATTGCTGAGAACAAAGAGCATTGGTTAGATAATGTTAAATTTTCCAACCTGAAGAAAAGCATCATAAAGGCGCTATAGGTAGAATTCATCTGCCATAACTGTGTGCATACGGACAGCATTCAGCATGAAGTGAAGAACACAAGTCAGGGCAGCTGAATCTCTAGGTCAGCTGTCACTCAAAGGTCCTCTCTGTTCTGCAGAAACTGTAAACCATTTAATATAGCCTGAAGGTTGGTCACTGAGTTCCAGATTGGTTAATACCAATGGCTGAACTCACTTGATGGAAGACGTCGTAGTAAATTCCTTAATGTTTCCTAAAGAGAAAAGAAGGAAACGAGAAAGGATAATAGAAAGCACAAAAAAATCAGAGCTTAGAACTTACTCAAAGTTAAAATTTAAGACACTTAATCACACCATGTTGTACACTAATGCAGAGAAACTCTATACAAATTCTGTAACCTTTTAATTACTTTTAATCTTTTTTCATTTATCTGGTAGTAATTGCTAGAGCAGTGGACCTGGAACTCCTACTTCACCCTAGGCCCCTCTATTCTTCTGGCATATTAAAAGACTCATAAAGAGAAATTTGCTTCCTTTATTTTCCTCAGAATAAGGAGGTTTATTGTCACACACATACATAGACATTTTCATGGATAAAGGCAACTAGAAATGGATTGTAAAAGTTTTTCAAAAAAATTCCTTTATTGGAGTATTTTTGACAGTTTCTAAAAATCCACAATTTTGAGTGAAAGATTAGAAACATAGAATCATAGAATGCTTAAGGTTGGAAGGGACCTCTAGAGATCATCTAGTCCAACCCCCTGCACACACAGGGTCACCTAGAGCACGTGGCACAGGACTGCGTCCAAGCGGGTTTGGAAGAGCTCCAGAGAAGGAGACTCCACAACCAGGGCAGCCTGTTCCAGTGCTCTGGCACCCTCACTGTTGAGAATTTTTTCCTTAAGTTTCTGTGGAACTTTTGGTGCTTCAGTTTCTGGCCATTTCCTCTAGTTCTGTCAGTGGCCACCACTGAAAAGAGGCCAGCACCATCCTCCTCACTCCCTCCCTTGAGGTACTTGGAGACACTGCTCACATCCCCTCTCTGCCTTCTCTTCTCCAGGCTGAACAGGCCCAGCTCCCTCAGCCTCTCCTCATAGAGCAAATGTTTCAGGCTCCTGATCAGACTCGTAGCCCTGTGCTGGACTCTCTCCAGCAGCTCCACATCCCTCTTGTACTGTGGAGCCAAGAACTGGACACAATACTCCAGGTGCGGCCTCACCAGGGCTGAGTAGAGGGGCAGGATCCCCTCCCTCGACCTGCTGGAGACGCTCTTCTTAACGCACCCCAGGATCCCATTGGCCTTCTTGGCCACGAGGGCACACTGCTGCCTCATGCTCAACTTGTCGTCCACCATGATACCCAGGTCCTTCTCTGCAGAGCTGCTCTCCAGAAGGTCAGTCCCCAGCCTGTACTGGTGTCTGGGGTTATTCCTCCCCATATGCAGGACCTTGCACTTGGCCTTGTTGAATTTCATGAGGTTTTTCACCGCCCAGTTGTCCAGTCTCTCCAGGTCCCTCTGGATGGCAGCACAAGATTTCCGGAAAAAAAAAAAAAAAAAAAAAAAAAAAAAAAAAAAAAAAAAAAAAAACTTTAAAACCGTTTCCATGAAAAAGAAATAAGTTTTGCTGTACAAACTTATACCATAAAGCAAGCAAATCTAAGGTTTGGTTTATACATCAATACAGTTCTTATTTAAAGCGATGTGGGGCAAAAACTCATAAAGCCAATCCTAAATGATCAGGAGTCCAAATGTATTCTACTAGCAAATAGTAAGCTAGAAACAAAAACAAAAATATTTTTAGTACTTAATTAACCATTGAGAGAATTTATCTAAATTATGGCAGTACGTTATTCTATAAGCATTCAACATCCAGTTCAAAGCTTACTCAGACATTTCCAGGTCTTAATTTCCTTTAATGAGAGGATCAGATTAGATTATAAACTTGTTTTCTAATCTGTAAATCTAAATTCAATTAAAATATCTCTGTGTTTCAGGTAGAATCACCCTATCAGTTGATAGAAATCATCAGTATCATGCGACATCCATACTGACATCTTAAACTGGAAATTCAAGTAAATTTGGGGAAAGAAGGAAGAGAGTAAATATTAGCCATAACTCTAATGACTGATGGGTTTATACTGAAATAAGTCTTGAAAGCAGTTTTCCTTTCACAAAAAGAGAGTTTAATTACATGATTATTCTTTGTGGTTTTACTGGGTCCACTTGTGTGCCTGATGGTAAAATAATTACTATCAATGAAATACCACATAAACTTATATAAACTTTATCTTATATGAATTTTTATTCTTCCCTCATGCTGGAATTCTGTCAGAGTCTTCCAGGGTAGGACAATAATTGCTGAGTAGCATCTGCAACATACAGATTGTTGTCTCACCAACTCCTGAGAAAAAAAGCATTATATGAGCAGAAGCATGACCTATGAACAGCAAGATTTTTTTTTTTTCTTTTTGGAAAGTAATACAGTTTCATATCAACCAAATGCTTTCAGAAAGGTCTTTTGAGGTCATTCAGCAGTGTATACACTCCATTTTTCATGGTCAATAATTACATGTGGCCTTAGATTTACTTTAGTTGCAACTATGAAATGCTTTCTTCTTCAGTACATGAAATTTTATGCTTTGGGGCTTGTTAAGAGGCAAATACGTGGCATGGGAAGTGGAACCAAGGAACTCAACCACCTCCAGTGGTATAACCTATATTGTGCATGCAAGGAAGCAAACACCCTCCCACTAGCATGCTCCCCTCAACCAGTGACTCCATATGATCAGCATCATCCGAGTATATCTAGCATGTTTCAGAACAATGTAGATACATCTGCAATACACTATAATGTAAGAGTTACATGTTTGGCTTCAAGGAAGCTGGACAAAGTAGTCAATTATCTAAGATTTGACCAATCAGTATGTGTTTTTTCAACTGTAGTTCTAGAGATCTGCTTGTGTTGAGTATCATGTTATTACAGAAAGTAGGATCCTTTGCATGTAAAAGTGTAAATCAATCATCAAAGTTTCTTCTAGCATTACTGAAGAAAAAAAGAGATTTTCAAAGTGTGATTCATCCCATTATAATTGGCATATCTAAAATGTTTGGAAAGAATTGATCCCTGGAGGTACCTGTCACTCTCCAGTGGCTGCAGAAAGAGGCAGCATGACACTGATTTAGAATAGGTGCTTAACTTTTAGACAGTTATATTTAAGCAAGATGAATACCACCTCAATTTTGCTGCCCTAAGTCAAAGGCTTAGACTTTTTATGTATGTACTCAAGACCAATAAAGGAAGTATTGGAACAGGCTGTGCAGAGAGGTTGAGGAGGCTCCTTCTCTGGAGATCTTCAAAACCCGCCTGGGCACCACCCTGTGCCACATGCTCTAGTGCCCCTGCTTGAGCAGGGAGGTTGGACTAGATGATCCCTAGAGGTCCCTTCCAACCTTAACCATTCTGTGATTCTGTGATTCTGTGAGGTAGTATTTCTCTATTTTCCAGGGAGGGAAACATGCATTAAAGAGCAGAGCATTTCCATGAGCACTTTAGTAACATGGTAAGCCAAATCTCAGAGTATTGTTTAGATGCTTACAAAACACGGATCCAGTAAGATCAAAAGACTTGCATAAAGTCACACACAGAGTCTGTGCATAGGCAGGAGCTGAAACCATCTTTCCAGAGTCCCAAGCCACTGCTCAACCATCCATCCCTCCTTCATCAGCCTCATGACCTGACTAAACATCACTGTGAGGGTCCTTTTCTTTTCTTTTTAAGGAAAGACTGTGCAGTTCTTTGAAGTCAAGCAACTTTCTTCTGCTTTATACATTTAAATTAAAACCTATTTAAGAAAAAAACTACAAGACATAGTGCAATTTTAAAGTCATTTGGCAAACTGATTCTGTCAAGAAAGCTTAGTTTCATTCTGTTTGCTTGCAACAGCTTTTTTTTCCGTAACTCTGCTGTTCTTGTTCTTTTAATACATTTGGGAGGCCTGTCAAGGCCTATCCACTCTCTAAATAGCTTTGCAGATTAAATTTTTAACTCTACTCTCTTCATGCAGACGTATATTTCTGACAAAGAATTGCACTGACATGTCATCTCCCATCTTTCTCACAAGAGAGGAAATAGCTACGTGCCAGTACTGTTCGAAACTCTTGACTCTCCCTAGCAAACAATAAAATAAAATAATTATAATTATAAAACTATGCATAGAGAAAACCCACTTCTTTATGTGAGTCTTTGTTACACTAATTTCACTTGTCATAGCAGTTTGGGACTTTTTTCTTCTTCACCTTCAGCAATGCTTGTAACCAACTAATGAGGGACTAGGGAATATGGGGCAGTAGAAAAAAAAAGTGGGTTTTGTTGATTTGTTACTGCTACAGATGCACCTGAACTCCTAACCAAAGATAGTAGAGTACACCCATCCTTGCCCTTCAACTCATGTTTTCACTTGGAGTTATTTTTTTCATATTCCTTTTTGCATACAAATACCAACACAATCCTCCTCCACTGCAGGCAATCTGCCTAGGGGAAAGGTGGGGAAATCATAGAATGAAGACTGCTCAATTTACTCTATCCGACGTGCCCACTTTAGGACTTTTCAAAAACAGTTGTTTTCCAGAAGAATAGGGTAGAAGATGGTAAAGAAGAGGCAAATTGCATTTCAGTGTGCAGAATCTGTCCCTGGGTGAGGCATGCAAATTAAATGGGTCTTCAATGAGTCTTGTGGTTTGTCATCTTAGGTTCATATTCCTTTTCCCTACAGAATCAATTGCATGTAAATAGGTCGTTGCTTATGCATAAGTCATTGCTTATGAATTCTTATTATCAAACACTTCTCTAGGACTCAAGACACTTTTCTGAGATAAATTTAGAGCATGAATGGTTGAACATGGAGGAGAAAATACTGGTAAAGATAATAGAACATCTCTGGGGTAACTCGGCTGCATCTAGTTCAAATGCCCATTAAAGAATCTGAGCAGTCATGTTTATAAATACTTACTCAAGGTGTGGAGAAATCAATAAGAATACTTACTGAGCCAAGATTATTAACATAATAAAGAGGGTTGCATTTTTCTGGGAGCTATTATAAGATAGAGTTGTTCCTGTGAAAACAATTAGGAAATGCCCTTTTTTTGCCATCTGAGAGTATTTTAACATTTCTGTTCAGTACTAGAGACTGCACACCAATTAGGCAGAATGCTTCCTCTTAGTATATTATTTTGTGTTGGATTGTGTCTACTCTTCAGAGGTTCAGGTCAAAATTTATTCTTAAAACTGGAATTCCATTATATTTTTTCCACAGATCACACTGTAGATTTTCTTTTCTATTTATTTTAATTAGTAGTACTTGTGGTAGTAGTAATTAGTTGTTAGTAGTAGTAATAATAGTAATTAGTACTTAGTATGTATGGCACTATATAGCTGACTTTTGGACCTCATGTGCAATACAAGGAGAGCAGTATCTTTCCATCACAGATACCAACCTGGTCCAGATTGGTGCAATACATAATTATCTAACTATTTTAATGTATTTTATCTTTCCAGCTCCTCTTTGAAGGAGTTGTATGGTATGACTGGGGCAGACCTTTGTTAAAGGTATAACATGGCACTTTCCATCCAACTGAATAATTTTCAGACCCATCTACCAAAGTAGACAACATATTTGTTGCCTGAGTGCTGGTAACCTCATATTAGTATTAAAAAAGGTCTTAATGCAGGAAATTTTGAAAACCATTTAAGAAGGGGAAAAGACTGATTTTCATTCTCATTAAATACAAAAAGAAAGTTTCTAATATTTCCAGTTCAAGGATTTGGGATGCTACATACATGACACTGTTAATGTTGGAGCAATCTGAGGCAGAGTTCAAATATTGAAATATATTCAAATATATATATATATATATACTACATCTATATATACACAATGTGTATATAAATATACATGAAGCAGTCCAGACCCTGAATTACAGCTATTAGAAATGAAAAAAGAAATAGCTATTACTGGGCATATGACGTAGACACTCAGTCTATGTTGGTCTACTGCTTTTTGCTTTATTTAACCTTTGAAAGTTCTGGAAATATAGTGTGTTTTGAAGACAGAGACTGAAGTAAAAGTAGCTTTTGGTAGCAGAGCTTCTGAGGCAGTTGTGGAGACAAGTATTAAATGACCGAGTTAAAAGTTGATGCCAGTAATTCAAATGTATATCTATTCTTTTCCTGATTCATTTGCCATCATGAAGCAGGTGAAGGCATGAAACCACAGCTCAGGAGTGAAGACTCCTGAGTTCATTGTAAAACATGCTCACGTTTGAGAAGAATCCAAAGCTGTTTTGCCTTTACTCACATGTTCCTTAAGGAATTGCAATAGAGAGTAGGAGTGCTGTCAGAAAAATATTGCAGAGGAACAAATCTATCAACTGCAAAACAATTCCAAAATTATAAGAAAAAATATGCTTGCAAAATTCTTCAATTTCTTATTTCCATAGCCATTTGGGCTCAAGGGACTTTAATCTCCCTGTAAAGACTGAGAATATTTAGAGCTTTAAAAGGAGGTTATTTTCATTGTTTCTTGCGTTTCTGGAAGTTCTGGAGGGCTCACTGATGCTAAGATAAGACTGAGTTTCAAAAGATCCCATAGACCATTTGTATACACATACCTATACAAACACACACACATAAATCCCTGTCTGTAAACCTAGTATCTTAAATAAATAATAAAAAACCCTACTGGAAAAAAAAGAAATGGCGAAATCTTAGCCCTCTTAATATGAGTGCTCCTGCTCTGTCCCTGTAGGAGAATAGAATGACACGGGAATTCCAAATGTGGAAAACTCTCAATGGAAGGATTTCAAGGCCCAGATTGCTGATTTACTCACGAGCTTACTACTTTTCAGTGAAGCCATTATCACTAACAGGGGAACATTAAGGGATCTAGACAGAGACATAATGGCAGGTTAAAAAAAGGCGCAGATTTGTGTCTTAACAACTATTCTAATTCTTGTTGTAGCACTTTTTTTGCATTTCTTACAGAGAAGCTGTCCGTTCACCTTTGAGAGAGATGCAGTTGTTGCTATGCCACCTCTTATGAAAGGTTTAAGTCTGTTAATTGATGGCAAAACAGATCTGCACTAACAGATGTACACTTAGCTTTGCCTGTGTTAGTTATACACTTTATGGCACTTGTAAATTGAGGAACAGGATGATACAGAAGAATAATAAAAATGTTGTTACATTTGACATGTTCCCTGCACCCATTTGGTTTTGTTTTGATCTATTCTTTTTCAAACCTGTTCCATGTCAGATCATCTTGTTCTACATCATTCTTAAAAATACCTGTCTCCACTAATCTTGACCATAGGAACTAATTTTTAAAAGAAAAAAAATGTCTATTTCCACCATGACCTTCTTCATCTGTGCAAATGCTTTAGGTACTAGCAAGAAATCTTTTGCTCCCTCTTTGGTGCAAACTTGACCTCTGTTGTCTTAGTTGGAAAATGCACTTGATTTCTAACAAGAGCTTTTCAAAATGTAACACTGCTGATTTGTTGGATAATGAAATCCAAATTGTTCCACAAAAAAAGGTGCAATTATACAGCGTGTAATACACAAATAAATTGAGTTAATGTTACATTATAATGAAAACTGTGCAAAATCCTCTACACAAGCACAATAAAATAATAAAAAGTAATAGAACAGGTAATAGATGTAAAATAAATGCTAAAAAAGTAGTTCAAATCATTTTCATACCAGTCAAAAGATACTGAGAAGGGCGCATCCAATCACAATAAAACACCAGAATGAAACACTTCTAAATAGTAATATAAATTTTTGTGGACACTTCATGTCCCATGATGTGGAATTGACATATAGTTTGATTTTCTTTTTCCTAATGTAAGCCACAGTTTTACAGTCCTAGTGAAAACATTTTATTGCTGGGGATGTATTAGACATGGTTCATTTCCCTTCTCAGTATGGCTTTAATTTTCCACATCCATGGCTTGACACAGACCCAAACACCAGAAGATGGTTGTCTGCTATAAACTGTTTGGCTTTCTTTGATTGCTTTACAATTTAATCTATAGTTCATTCCATTAACCCTTTCCATTTTAATGCCACATAAGTCTTTCCCCTCTCCTTAATATAAAGATAAACTTCCCCTGAAACATTTATGCTCTAATGTCCAGAGAATTACCATGACAGAATAGGAAGGAAACTGGTACTGAGGGGTTTACGAACAGTCTCCTAGTTAACTTTGCAGTGGCCATATGTAATCAGTGAAATAATTCAGTGCATCGCAGCAACAGAGTTTTCCCTTCTGTTTTTATAATACATTCATAATTATTCATTCATTTGGTTTGGTCATATTCATACCAACACACAGAGCCAAGAAAGTGCCACTGTCATTCTAACTTTCTCCTCAATCCCTGTTCTTCAGGGGAAAAAAAAAAAAACTTTCCCGTCTGCAGTGTTGTCACATCCGATATCCAGTTCCTTCCGGCAGAGAAAGTGTATCTGGGAGGGTCACCAGATCAGCCTGTGCCTCGGGGCTCCTCGCCTAAAGTACAAAAGACTCGACTCAACTCACGTTAGTCATCTAGGTGGCCTATCGGTGGTGACGGACTGCCAGCTCGGTCTGTGGGCTAGCCGTGATAACTGCCTTGAAATGCTAAGTGCTTAATTAAGGACCTTTCATATCAGTTATTGAGGGCTCCATCTCCCATAGCCCAGGGCATTGTACTTTACAGAGGACTCCCCAGAGCCACAGCCAACTTTATTGCAGTGACAAGTAAAAAAAAAAAAAAAGAAAGAAAGAAAAAAAAAGGGAAAAAAAGAAGGGAAGAAGGAAAGAAAAGAAACAAGTGGTTTTAAAGCTCTTGCAAGCTCCCAAAATCTAAATACAAGCAGACAGTTGAACAGACATCACAATCTGCTACTAAAAATAAAGATTTTACTGTTTGTGAAACTGTTGGTTGCTTGTGTTTTGGTCAAGTACAGAATCACCCCTGACAGGATGATCAGGCTGCTTGCATTAACCCACAGTCGCATTCTGCAATGTGCATCTTTTTCCTTTCCCTAGAATGTTTGGTTCAAGCTAAAGGGTTATGTTTAGTTAGAAGCTGAAAACAGATGTTTGTAACTAAACCCTGTATAATTAATATTTGCTTTTTATAAACAGATCTACCTCTGTCGCAGAAGGGACGAAATATTTCACAACTAACTAAATAACTGAGATTTGGAAAGAAGAATGTTTTGTTTCTGTCTGCAACAGGACAACCTTGCATTGGTGTGATCAGTTCTGCTGATTTGATTACTCAGATATACATGTGTGTGTGTATATATATATATATATATAGTATATATAGCGTATATATAACATATATATGTATATAATAGATGCTTATATATGTATATAATAGATGCTATTCTAAGCAGTAACTCTGTTAAGTCATTAAAGTTACATTATTATGAAACAAAACCAGGAAGATCAGAGCCAGACCCACACCTTTTATTCAGGAGGTTCATAGAGGGGATAAATATAACAAATTTCTTACTTCACACTACCTCCTAATTTACAACAGTTTAAGAAGAGTTCAGGATCAGGACAGAGGACAAAATATGGATCCTGGTTCTACTAGTACCAAACCAAAGTAGCACATGTAATATAAGCCGGGATAAATCTAGAATAAAAGGTCAGTTCTTGTAATAGTAGACTTACTTAAGCTGAATAACAAAGAACAAAGTGTTCTGTTTGTTCCAGAAAACCCTCTGCGAAAGTTGAGTTTGAAGATCTGTTTGAGAGCCATTGATCCTGTAATTTAGCTAATCCAGGTGCTAAAGGGTGGCCAAAACCTCATGAAAATATTCAAAGGGACATGCTGCCTCCATGTCCTGGCTGTGAACTCCCACCTGGGCCAGAAAACGTACGTGCACATGTGCAACCATGCTGTCACCTGCTCACACGATGTCACCTGCTCGCAGCACTGGCTGAACTTACCCCCTTGCCTTTATCACGGGCAAGCTAATCTACCACTAAGCCAAGCAGGTAGGAAGAACAAAACAACCAAATCAAAACCTCCAGCAGACACAGGCTGACAATACTTCTTTTCAGATCTCTTCTCCAATATATATTCTTCTTCTTTTTTTTTAATCAACTTCCTTTGAGTTCTTTGATGTACCTGTGGCTCTGCACCTGCTTAGTTGCCAAGCGATGTGGAAGCAACCGATGTCTAAAATACAGTGACACCAATATGATCTTTTTTTAAATGCAAATGACAAGTATTAAAAGGAAATTGATGCTACTTAAACACAGCTAGAGGAATGTATTACTAGCACAGCTTATAATAATTTGAGAGCTACAGGACATTTTTTTCCTCGGTCTGTGTTTTTTAATGCAGACTTAGGCAAAACTGCTTTTTTTTTTAGTTCTTCTTCTTTTTCTTTTTTCTTTTTTTGTCTCCCTGGAATGGGCATGTACAATCTGCTGGTATTAATCATAATATTTATATTGCATATTTAAAATTAAATTAATATGCACACTTTATAATGTGTTATAAAAAGCTTATAAATAAAAAAGGATCCAACCTCTTCTTTGATTTGTGTAATTTTCAGTTAGAGTTTAGACAGGATATAGGTAGAAAACAGCAGTGTTTCCTAAGACATACATTGTTTTGCTGCATATAGGAGAGAGATCCTGCAGCCTTGTTCATATGAAAAAATTCTCCTACTCCTCCAGACAATATCCAAATAAAGGAGAAAGGATTAAGCCTATTGCTTGTTCATCATGGCAAGATCCTTTAGAAAGAAAAAAAAAATGTATAAATGGAGGACATGATTGCTTCTTAATCTGAATTTGTAATTAAAGTGAGTTCTTTTTCAAGGCAGAAATCAGGGAGCCTTCTCCTTGCGTACAGCTTTTCATGCCTAATTTAGCAGATTATATTTCTCCCACATCCTGTGACAGTTAAATAAACAGGCATAGGAAATATCTTTAAAATCATTTAAGGTTATCCATAAAAAGAAAAAAAAAAAAAAGCATGCTGAAACACGATACATACACAATAAATGGGAATATTAGGACCATTGTTTAATTTCTGAGATGAGGTTACTGGGGAGATTATTGATAATTCAGAGCCCAAGCATCTGTGCTCACTCAACAGTGTGATACTGACAATTATTAACTACAAAACTGTTGTAGCGGGGTAAGAGTAAATAAGCTATCACCATGGAGCCGCATGCGGGAATGGCATTCCTCTGGAATGTATTTTACTGCAGCAAGCTCCACCTGATGACAGCTACAATCAACAGTGGCTCCAGGCAGCTGCTTTGCTGCAGGCCACATTCAATTATGTCGGACTGCATTAGTCCCTGGCGAAGCTGTCACCTTCCAGCCTGTGAAGTGATAGCATGAAGAGTCTCCTGAAGTCTCTGCAGTTCTTGCTTCAGTTAGGGGAGCAAGGGAAACAATGTGAAAAAAAGACCATTAGCACTGTGACTGCTTGCAGCATTCATTTTGCTCATGGAGGGGAAAAAAAAAAGGCTTAGGTGAGCTGGATTTGGAAAGTTGTGTGGTGTTGGATAAATTGCACTTTTTTTTTTTCCATAAAAAGATTTTTTTTTTTTCCTACAGGACTGGGGATCGGAGCAGAAACTGTTCCATTCCCTTCATTCTCAGAGTTACTCGGCCTTCCAGAGAACAGCTTTTACTGTACTTAAAGGAGCACGGAACTGCACAGTCTGTACAGCCTTCTAAAGATTTTTCGTTTTTTTTCTGAAGAAATCCTTTAGCATTTCTTGAGGTAGGAAGTCCCGAAGACGTGTTTGGTTCTAGTTGTTCAGTATCTCATACACAGAACAGCTTCTCAGAGTCTCCTGTGAGCCATGGCTCCAGGGGATTTTGACATGGAGGAGAGGAGTCTTCTCTGCCAAATGAGCTCACAGACAGCCCAGAACAGTGGTGATTGGAATGTTGCATTCAGATAGCTCTTGAATTGCTGCTATGGAAATGAATCTAACAGTGCCAGTTTCTGTGACCTAGTCCCTGTCACAGAAATGTCAGGAAGGTTAGGGTTAGAAGAAAAGAAAGGCAAAATTATGTAGGAGAATGCAGCACCCTGGCAACACTAGCAGTGTGGGACTGAGCTGGCACAGGACAGATACAGATCTCCACATTTCACTCGGTGGTGGAGTATCCTTCTTGCCTTAAACTCAACCACCTTAACTTTCTCACCCATTTGCCTCTTGGTAGGGAAAAGGGTGAGTTTTCGATGCCACCACCTTCTAGGTCTCTCGATCTCCAGATTGGAACTGCTGGATGTAGCAGAAATCATTTCTCTTCTCCATGTTTGTGAAGCACCTAATAGAACAAGTGAATGTTACACGGTGCCCCAATGGATATGCATTTTCTTCTACCCTTAATGCAGCTTTCCTGTGGGGTGTGCAGTTTTACAAGCTAGTGGACAAGTGTACAAGGACCTTCCACACAACCTAAGCTCCCTCTGTCCAGAAATTTCAGATTCCAGTCTTTATAGGTGCATCTGCACTAATACTAATAATAGAATATTAGAATAGTTTTGCAATATAGTTAATATCTAGTGCATATACATTCATGATAATAATGTGCTATCATTATTTAGTAATATTGCTGAAGAGATGTAATCAAATGACAGCCTATATGGCACTAGAAATTCTTTCTTAAATGAAATAAAAAGAAAACAGATTATTTTTTCCTTTAAAAAGACAATATAAGCCATAAGAAGGTTTTTCTGACAATTGCCTTCACCTTATAATATTCTACCAGCCTGATGTATTTGACTAAGATTTTTTTGTATTTCATTTCAAAACATTTTTCAGCCTTCCTGCATATTTTCCTGTATCAGAGAAAACAATTCCACCACATTACAGTTCACTTTTTAAAGAGCTGCTTTCAGAAGTGGTTAATCCATTCATACAGATTACTGAATAGTATAACAGGGCAACCTCCTGACATACCACCTAAAAAATCTCCCGGTGCTTATGCTGTCCTCTACAGAAAACACTACTTGGGATTGTAGTATGTTTATAGTATTTATTAATCATGTATTAAACTTTTTTGAATTATTAATACAGGTAAACCTTAGTATGAATACTCCTTCGAAATGAATTGTGCTGGAGCTCTCAAAGAAGACGTTTCATGCAATGCTGCTCTCCTTCCTAGTGTGTGAGAAGGAGAGGCAGGGAAGGAGGATCTTAACAGCCTGCATGTGTCTGTACAAGATATTTTACTTCAGCATGCCTCAGTTTCCCTAACTCTAAAAGGAATAGCAGCACAACTCTATCTTCCACTAGTTTCAATCATTTCAGTTCTTTCCTTCCTGAGAAATCCTATGCCCAATCCCACACAATCTCCCAGACATAGAAACCTCCTCCATTGCAGATTTTTAAAAGTGAATCATAACCATTTGCATCAATGCAGCAAAATAAAACTCTAAGAGTCCTACTAAGCCCAAAAAGCTACACAAGGAACAGATTGAGCAAACACACCTGGGGATAAATGCATTATGGACTTAGATCCATTATCGCACCTCGTCTAGTCACAGCCACTATCCGAACCTCACAGGAAATCATTCATTGAGACACAGAATGTCATTTTAGTTGTAGCATTAATTTTCCAGCTGCTGTTAGGGATATATTGTGCCCCTTCAATGCGTATAAAAGAAAATGAATACAATTCCATTTGATAACTTCGCTACTGGATGTAGGTTTTATTAAGGGCCAGGATCTCTATAGTGTAAATGTTGGTAACATACATGTTTCTTTCTAAATATGGGCCTTTTGATTTTATTGTTTCTCCAAGCAGTGAATAACATGCATTGACATGCTGATGAGGAGATTCCAAATGAAGAATATGGCCATAACTAAAACAATATTATTCTGTCCCCTCGAGGGAAGGTTTTGCTCTCGAATCCCAGCAGGAGGCACTTGTGATAAAACTCAATTTAGGACATTATCCTCCTCATGTTTATTTACTTTTCCCTTTTTTATATATATAATCAATATGAAAATGGAGTCAAATGTGTGTGTAATACTGCATAAAACCAACTGTTTTCTTTCTTTCTCTCTTTTTTTTTTTTATGCAGCAGATTGAATCCTAAAAGCTTCTACTAACCTCAGCACCATGAAGCCATTTTTTTTTCTCTGCAGCAATGCAGATAAAAGGCAGAAAATATACTTGGTTGCAAAATGAGGTATGGTTCTCCAGTTTGATTTATATGGCCTTTTTTAGGCACCTGAATTAGGATGAGACCTATGACAACCTAGTTTGCATGCATGGTTATCTCACCTACAGCTTTGAGTGGATGTTTAACAATAAAAATTAGTTCAAATCTCACGACCTACACTACCTTGTATAAAGTGCCCTTTGAAGTGTAAAGAATGTTTTTCAAGAAAAATATCTGGAACGTGCACAACTGAATTAAATCCTAGTGAAGTATCTCAGAGACATGAAGAGGGAGAACAAATTCACTTACTAAATAGAAGGTTTACTTTCTCAGAGAGCTTCAGACAATTTAAATCTTTTTGAGAGGAGAGGTTTGTTACTGACCACCAGCTCTCAACTGTCTCTCACAGATTTTTAAAGTGTCAGAATTACAAAAATCAGAAATATTAAAGAGAAATGTTAAAGTAAAACAGTTTTTACCTAGTCTGACTCTCTGATCCATTTGATTGCTCAGCTATGCAGTTGCTAATATGGCAAAGGAGCAGATAATTGTCTGAAGGAATTGCTCCTTAGGTCAGTTGCATAGACTTATATCAGAATGGTTTATCATTAATGATATCATTAATATCATTAAGACATCATGAACCCATTGTCTTAAAAAATAATTCAAAATAGACCTCTTTTCCATTATCCAGTTCTACCAAAATATGTCTGGAAAATCAGAGCCCCATGAATGGAGAGAGATTAAGTCAACACTGGTTGCACAATGACAATGCTGTTAGCTCTCCACTTTCCAGGGGAGGAAATTCCATCAGAAATAAGTAAGTCAAAAACATTTATCACTACATGGCTGGAAATGACAATAATGAGCCTTGGCATCATAAACTCCCTTCTCTTCAAAAGGGGATTGTTCATTCCCTGAACAATGTCCATTTTTAATCCTCTGTCTTTACATCCTTTACACCAAAGAAGAAATGTAGCCTGGCAGGAGGAGGAGGTGACAGAAGCACCATATTGAATGGTATAGTTGTAATTGCAGCTGTTGGAGATCCTCTCACTCAGCCAAGCTCTACATTTACAAGAAAGTTCATATTAAATCAACCAATTCACTCAAGGACTCCATGCTCATGAAAACTTTCAGAGTGCACTAGAAAAAAAGCACATCTCATAGCTTAATGGAGAAAAATGTCTGCATAGACTCAGGCATACTAAGTACATTCCTGGAATTTTGTTAAGCTAATTATTTTGTTATACTGCACCTTTTGGTATCCTAAATAAAGAGCAATGTGTGAAACTTCTCAGAATGAGTGTTAATGACACTGTCTTGAAGACTTCCTAAAGAGAATAAGGACATGAAGAGAGAAGAACACTGAGAACAGTATTGAGGGAGAAGCCAGTTCCTTGTATACTTGATGCAGTGTGAAAGCCACTCTAAAGGCCCCAAAAAACAAATCCAAGTCTTTAACTGAGGTGTTAAACTTCATTTATAGGAAGCAACAGAGGAGCAACAGGAAGCAAATTATCATCTTCTCTTTGGGAGTTCAACCCACCATATCTAGGCTAGAGTACTAGTTAGAGGGTAAGTGGCTCTCTCTATATATACATGATATATATATATATCAACGGAAGTGCTACTTTTCTGAAAATGTAATAAAAAGTTACCTTTTGATCATAGTCAAAGCACAGATCCCTGAGATAAGGGTCATTTGCCCCAGTTCTGTCTGCTATCCAGGATTCCTGTTCTTTGGCTTCTTTGGCTCTAAGATATTTTCATTCCCAATGATTCTGTTTTAATCTTCAATAACAAGGATAAATTTCTTTTGAAAGTGTCTGCTGATCAGGACACTCCTGTAAAAAGACAGAAAGGTGGTTTAAGACTCACTTATACCAGAGAGGGATAGAACATGAGGAGCTTGCTCTAGTAGGCGTTCTCAGGCTGGATTATGCTCAAAATATGGTCAAGCCATCACCTGCCTCTTTCTTACAAAACACTCCCCTGCTGTTCATTGGTGACAGAAATGTTAGTCAAATTCCTTCCAGTAGGAAAGTGAACTGACCCAGGTTTTCCACATATGATCTGGATCTGTCATAGTCTTTATTTGAAACATAGACAAATGTATGTTCTGAGCTACAAGTTTAAGTTTCAATATCTTTAACTAAGTAGCTAAGATAATACTGCATACCAGTGTGAAAGCACATAGATGGGATTCAGCTGAAAAAACATGGCCAATTATAATTTGCATATATGCAACTGAGCTAGTCAATTTGGTCTTCATTATTGTAGGTGGAGAGAAGCAGGCACTTTTAAGACTTTCTCTTTTTCCTGTCTCTAAAAAGGATTCTCAAGTGATTTGTTTTCACAAAGACATTTACATAGCAGGTATCTAAATTAGACTGGATTGATCCCAGACATATTGACTTGCAACTAACAGATAAGTTCCAGTTCTTTGATATCATCCCTTTCCCTTCCAACAGATTTCCTACTTCGAAGCTTTTTCTTGTCTCCACTACAGAAAGTTAGATTGGGTCTTTCTACTGCACTTTTGCCTTCCCACATTTCTTGATCCACCATTTTTCACAGACATTGATGTTAAATTATGTAAAGATAACAGAGAACATGGTATATTCAGGCAAGGTAATACAGAAAAAACTGCATCCTAGGACATGTGTCCTCCAGCAGGGATCATTTGGTCATACAACTCTCTAGAAGCCACAATTCTATCTGCAACACCATGAAATCTTTCTTGTGCACTCATATATCAGGCCTCACCTGCCATGGAAAAAAAAAATGCCCATGCCTGAGATGCTGGCATGAGGAAGAGGGAACAATCAAATGGGCATAATACATGGAGTGTAAAGGCCAGCATATTTCTTCTTATTCTTATTTCTTATTATTCTTATCTCTTTTTTCTTTCAGCATCCTTTGGGGGGTTATGACTGTGAATGAAACTGCTGGATGCGCATCTGGACATTGGGCATGGACCATCTTTGCTGTTAAGTTGCTAGATTGAACCATGGCACACAGTTCATGTAGCCAAGTTTCTCATATGCTTGAAAGGGATAACCTTCCTGTTTTACAAGGACAAAGGCAGGGTCCTACACCGGGGGAGGAATAACCCCAGACACCAGTACAGGCTAGGGGTTGACCTGCTGGAAAGCAGCTCCCCAGAGAGGGATTTGGGAGTCCTGATTGGCAACAAGTTAACCATGAGTCAGCAATGTGCCCTTGTGACCAAGAAGGCCGCTGGGATCCTGGCCTGCATCAGCAGGAGTGTTGCCAGGAGGTTGAGGGAGGGGATCCTGCCCCTCTACTCAGCTCTGGTGAGACTGCATCTGGAGTATTGGGTGCAGTTCTGGACTCCCCAGTACAAGAGGGATGTGGAGCTTCTAGAGAGGGTCCAGCATAGAGCAACAAAGATGATTAAGGGACTGGAGCATCTATTGTATGAGGAAAGACTAAGCGAGCTGGGCCTGTTTAGCCTGGAGAAGAGAAGACTGAGGAGACCTGATCAATATGTATAAGTACCTGAGTGGTTGAATGTAGGGAGGATGAGGCCAAACTCTTCTCAGTGGTGACCAGTGATAGGGCAAGGGGTAATGAGTGCAAGCTGAAACACAGGAAGTTCCATCTCCATGTGAGGAAGAACTTTCCTGTGAGGGTGACAGAGAGCACAGGCTGCCCAGAGAGGCTGTGGAGTCTCCTTCTCTGGAGATCTTCCAAACCTGCCTGCATGCAACTCTGTGCCACATGCTCTAGGTGTCCCTGCTGGAGCAGGGGTTTGGACTAGATGATCTCTAGAGGTCCCTTCCAACCTTAATACTGTGTTTTTAGAAGCTACGAGAATTAATGAGAATTAACGTAACCAAAAAACTGCTGGTCATCAGTGTTTCTGTTCTTAGATTTATTCTGTGACTTTAGTGCAAAGTTCCTCCCGTGTGAATTTAGTGTGGATACTTAACAAAAATAACAGGAGGATTTGAGAAGGAACCTGCCTTCTTTTACATGGAGGGCAAGGAAAGGTTCATTCTCCAAACAAAGTTGCACAAATTGGAAATTAGAGTTCTTGGTTCTCTCAATCCTTTCAGTCTTCCCATGACTCATATATTAGTGGTCTACAGATGGACATAGTCGATATCTCATCACTTATAGGAGGTTGCATATACAGTTTCCAAATAAGTAACAGATTCATGGACACTTTCAGTGTGAGTATCTCAAGTTGGATAGATTAGATAGATCTCAAGTTAGATAGATTACAGGTGTGATATTAGCTGTAAACAATTTGACTCTGAAACTCTTCTCCGGTGATTCTGAAAAATTCAGGATTTTTGTCCTACGTATTTCCTCTGTGAACGAGTAGTAAAATAAACTATAGAGATTAAATAGAATTCACTCCATACAGTCGCTCCTTCTGCATGTAGTAAGAGACTATCTTCAGAGGAATTCCAGGTAGCTATTTAGTCTATTTGGCATTAATTATCAGGCTATTGAATGTTGGAAACCAGGGACAACCAAAATACACAAGAGAAAGGAGGAAAGAGGAATATAAACCCATTCTGAACTTTCTTTTCTCACATGCTAAAGGTATATGAAGTTATGATTGACTTGGAGAAAGTGACTAGGAATGATTATTAACTGTATTTTTAACGTAAAAATTGAGATGACATTCAATTAAATTTCCTGGTGGCTAGTCTAAAACAAGCAAAACATACTACATTTTCCATACAGAGTTAAAATGTGGGCCTCCTCCTCACCACAGTGTATTATGGAGACCAAGTGACAAGTGAGTTCAAAAACTGGTGAGGCAGGAAAAAATGCCTGTTTGTCTGCTGACTTGCTTAAGCACTTCTGCCAGGCCTTTCAGAGGCAGCATGCCAAGTGGACCTTTGATTTAGTTTTTAGATTCTTATGCTTTTATATTCTAGAAGTCCTGGCATACCTAAGGGTCACAAATTGGTAGTATTGCCCTCATAACAAACAATGAGCCAAGTCTCTGGACTAGCTATCTGAATATTTAATGCTTTTCATTTCTTTGCTCAAATATCACATGTTAACATACTTTGCTGTTGACTTGTACCAAGGTTTTCTTTAGTGTGCACACTGAACTGCCCCTGGTTAAAAGAGTTGTGCTCAGATCCATCCTGGCAAATGTGGAATACTCCCAAAAATCTTCTTCTGGATTCTTATTGGATGACAATCTGATTTCTGAGGATTTCAAGCACAATGATCCCTCACAAAGCCGTGCTCAGCTGTCAGCACTGTGTAAAAATCTTGTCAACAGGTCAGTGTCATTGACTGACCTGTTGTAGGATCTGCCTCTTTTATAAATTTAAGCTGACAGCACCTTGACAACTGAATCACCAAACCATCTCACTCTGGGAAAGCCAGAGTACCCCAGGTAGCCTGGTGCCTACAGCACTGGTTGAGATGTGGCAAAGAAGGGATCCTGTCACCTACTAAACAAGGTAGCTGCGATGCTCAGTACTCATATTCTTAGTGAATAACCTTCTGGATAGAAATACAATGTCCTCTTCCTTTGAAGGTTTGTCAGATAAGCCTGGAGTCGGTTTGCTTCTCTCACTTGAGAGGGTTGTGGATTGGCAATTCTGATTAGAGATAACATCCAGGCCACAGAATCATAGGATCATTATGTTTGAAAATGACTTTCAAGATCATAATGTCCAATTGTAAACCCATCACCACCATGCCTGCTAAACCATGTCCCTAAAAGCCTATGAACCCTTTGTGCCTGGAGCAGCCTGAGGTCGAAAAACACCCTCCTCTCCACATTCTTTTCTGTCTACTTGACAGCCCTTGGTCAGAAGGGACCTCAAAAAATCAGCCATTTTTCATGGGATGCTTTATAAAAATGTTTCCTGTGCCCTACTCATTACATACCCATGTTGTCTAACGGACACGGTTCAAAGGCACCTGAGATGTGCTCACAATTTGGTGCTGCCAGAGAGGCATATCCACTTTCCTGTTTATTCTGTCCTTGCTTTTCCCTTCCCTCATCCCAGCAACCATTCCCTGCAGCTCGTAGTGCTGCTTGCCCAATTGCACAATGAGACAATTCAGCTCACTAATCTGAGAAGTTGCTTCTTTTTCACAAGGTTATTTTTGAGCCTCTTGAGAGGGTTGATAAGGAATTATCAGGCTATGAAGGGTACATAAAGACTCCAGGTGAGCAACCAGACACAGGAAATAAAGAGGAAGTGGCACCTCGTCTTTTCAGCTGCAGTTATTTGAAATGAAGCTGGTCCTTTGAAATGATACCCTAAGCTACCCCAGAGAATCTTAATGAAGATCATGTGGATAGTCTGTTACAGAGCAGGAGCTTGGACCTCTGCTGCTCAAACTCTAAGCTACAAAAGGAACCATCATTCTTCTTTTTCATCAGATGAGTGCCTCTTCATGAGAGAGATTGTGCTGTTTTCACAGCCTAGCCCATGTTAGATGAAGGCCAATGGGATCCTGGCTGCATCAGGAGGAGCGTTGCCAGCAGGTGGAGGGAGGGGATCCTGCCCCTCTGCTCAGCTCTGGTGAGGCCTGGAGTATTGGGTGCAGTTCTGGGCTCCCCAGTACAAGAGGGTTGTAGAGTTTCTAGAGAGGGTAGAGTGCCAAAGAGAGCGCAGAGTGACAAAGATGATTAAGGGACTGGAGCATCTATCTTATAAGGAAAGACTAAGTGAGCTGGGTCTGTTTAGCCTAGAGAAAATAAGACTGAAAGGAGATCTGATCAATATGTATAAGTACCTGAGGGGCTGAATGTAGGGAAGATGGGGCCAAACTCTTCTCGGGAGCGGCCAGTGACAGGACAAGGGGTAATGGCTACAAGCTGAAACACAGGAAGTTCCATCTCCATGTGAGGAAGAACTTCTTTCCTGTGAGAGTGACAGAGCCCTGGCACAGGCTGCTCAGAGAGGTTGTGGAGTCTCCTTCCCTGGAGATCTTCAAAACCCTTCTGGACACCACCCTGTGCCACGTGCTCTAGGTGTCCCTCCTTGAGCAGAGGGGTTGGACTGTATGATCTCTAGAGGTCCCTTCCAACCTTAACCAGTCTGTGATTCTGTGTGAAATAAACATGTTATAATCTAATCATCAGACTTATATCACCCTCTCCAGTACAAGCACTGAAATGGGTTCATTATTACTTAAATCAGTGTAACTGTAACTAGAGATCTGATCTTCCTTGAAGGATGGTTGGTTGCTGTTTTGTGGCTACAGAAGTTCTTTCTCATTTTCATTTTCCTCATCTTTTCCTCCCTCGACTATGTGGATGGCTGAGGTGTTTGTGAAGCACTTTGCAGTCCAGCATGTTAAAATGTATTGGCTTTGGTTTTGTTTTTCTCTAGTAAACCAAGCTATAATTATGGTGGCAGTTTGGTTAGTGCTACATAATTATGGCGGCACTGGGTCAGGATGTGAACAAAGCTCACTGCAGTGCTTGCAAAAAAGAACACTCCATTTTCTGAGTCACTGTCCTAATTTACCCAGAACTTCAACACAGGTGAACTGGTGGGACCATCTGCAGCAGGGAGTTTTCAATAAACTGATTATTTCCTAAGTAAGTCCTGTATTCATCCTGATCCAAAATACTTAATGAAAAAAAAAAAAAAAAAAAAGCCATGTACCATGTATCCATCCCTTGGAACAGCTCACATTATGTATTAGGAAAAGCACCACCAAATGTGAGAGCCCTGGAGCTTGGCCAAGAACCTGTGGAACTGGGCTTCAATGAAGTCAATGAGAATTGAGTCAGTTTAGGGCTAGGCATTATGCTTACAGGAAAATAATTTAATCTTCCACTTTAGAATTTGGGATCCCTCATTTCAATTTCTTGACATTTCCTATAGTTTAGGGCAAAACATGCAGGCTCGGCTACTCAAATAGGTGGGGTTGCCTGAACACCAGGGATTTCAGCGGGAGTTGAAGATCTTTGAGTTCTGGCCCTGGGTTGCCTTCACTCCCCAAACATGAAACTAGACATGATACTTCCCACCTCCTTGGGCTGTTTGGAGAGAACCCCTGAGCAGACTGAGCTGCTTACATGTGTCAAAGTGCATATGCTTGATTTCTACAGCTTTGTAGGCATTTTTACCTGCACAAAATAAGAATTCAGAATCCAGAAACTCAGAATAATATAATTTGTGTATACTTTGTACAAAGACAAAATCACTCCATAAGCTGCAAGGCACTAACAGCTGAAAATGTAGACATCCAAGAGGACAGTGTTTTCAAAAGTGGGTTATATATAGACCTGAAACTCAGCCCAATATAAAGAATATTTTCTTTTCTTCTTTGGCAAATGTTTTGCTTAAGGAGAATGTGAACAAAATCTAAATTTTATTTTCTTTTTTACCTATGAAGATACTCAGGCTTCTATATACTTTCTACAATATATCTTCATGGTAGTTACTCTTCCATTAATTACATCAATAGGAATAAATATGCACAATGTAATATCATCATATACCAGCACAGCAGAGAAATAATATTTTTTCCTGTGTTTATGAGTGACAAAAAAAAAGAGAAAAATAAGTTACATTATTGTGTCTTGTTTAACTAGTGCCCCCTCTTGTGGTACATTGGCAGCAATACCAAATCCACAAAGCACTGCTTTGCTACAGTGTTGATAAGCAAAATATTTGGTTTAATATATGTTTGTTTCAATGGTATTTTAAATAAAAAATAGCATAATGAAATGCATGAAACGGTATCAGATGCATAATCAAAAAAGTGATCTATCAGCTGTCACTATAAAAGAAAAAAAATGTACTGAAAAGGATTTTGCAGATTGGAAAATATGACGAGACTAGCTGCTAAAATTCTTGCCCTTTCATTCTGTACTTGACTCTTTGCCCTTGAGCAGTTGCACATTAGTACAGCTTTTCTGGGGACTCCTCATCTAATAACCATCCTGTCTCTCCTTTCTGTCTTCATTTTACCTCCTTTCTCTCCTAACCATCTTACTTATGAAAAAAGTTTTTTTTTTTTTTTCTCATCCATAGCATTAGTTCTTATCCACTCCACAACATTTTTCCTCTCGTTGTTACCTCTGCATACCACTCAGGCACCTCGGGTCCCAAAGCATCTCTTCTTTTGCCTTGTTGAGCACCCCCGCTTGTCTTTTCATAACGACTTTTTAAAGAATCTCTCCTGATCAAGCACTCCTTTTCAGATTAATTGTATTTGTGCTAGCAGGAACTGCAGAAAAAATAACCCCAAAATGACCATTTTGAATACTGACTCGCAGGATTCTTCGTGGAGAAGTTTTAAGCCAGTAGATGTATCTTGTTCTACAGGGATCTCTGTCAACTTCTCTTTTTATGCATTTAATGTTCTTCCCTAGCGATAGCCTAAGGGTGCTTTCACTAAACAATTAATGTAAGGCATCTCCTGGGAACCTAATGGGTATTTAGCAATAAGTTCACTTCCAGTGAATTGTATAATGTGATATTTTGACAATGGATATAGTGAGGTTCTTGAAAGGTGAAGTTTTCTCCGAAAATGCAATAAAATATCTAACAGAACTTCTGATACCATTTTGCAGTCTAAGAGAGGATAGAGAGTGGGTCAGAAGTAGTAGGTAATTTAACATAGTGTTATGTGCTGTTGTACAGTATGTTCTTTAATTTTAGTGTCATTCTGTAATACTGTTCACTTTCACTAATACAATGTACAAGTCGTAATCTATTAGTGAATATAAAATTTGCTGTGACATTTGATATGAAAGCCGCTAGCAATGAAGGATGTAGTACTGCAAGTGATATTTGTATTATGTTAATAAAAAATGATATTAACATATGAAACTAATACTAGGCAAGGAAAAGTGTTTAATATTAAGGCTTGAAATGCAGAAAGTAACATGAAATCTCCAGTCTGGTCTGGTAATGCTGCGTTCAGAAGCACACTCACTGGCAAGACTGTAGACAGTAAGTAAGTTTTTTGAAAGGTCATTTTAAAATGTTATTAATAATAGCAATAAAATATAATAGTTATCGCAATAACTTAATATATTAATCCAACTATTCAAATATAAAAGGTGTCATTTTAAATTCAGAAGATTCTACGGCATGCATTCAGAAATGAGTATCTTCCCACTAGAATTATTCTTATAGATAAATTTAAATAAAGCTACAAAAAAAAGATGTAGTGTGGAATTTTTTACTGTTTATCTGTAATGTGATGTATTGCAAACTGCAAAATGTGTAAGGCAGTTTAGAATTAAATGTGCAGCATTTTTACAGAAAATGTTTATTGTGGGAAATAGGATGATATAATTTCATATAAAATAGTTTGAAGGTACATGCATGCTGCTTCTATGTAAAAACAGATTTGCATTTTTCTATTTATTTACTAGGAAAGAACAAAAACATTTTTTAAGGGAAGTATATCAAATATTTTTCATGATTTTCTCTTTAATTAGCTTCTTTTTTAAGAAACAGAATAATAGTAGAAATAAATAAATTTGGGTACATTTATACTTTTCTGTCAAACACACCCACACTTATATAAAAACAAATAAATAGATAGAAAAAGGAGATAGACTTAAAAGGAAAATGGTGGATTTTTGTATTATTTCAAATGTTGTTCCAGAAAGGAAAATGAAAGCTTTAGACTTTTATATATTTGTACACATAATAATAAAAATCATAAAAAACAGTGAAACTACAAGAAACAAAAGCAAAAGAAAGTTATCTTTCACTTAAATGAGTTTCATTCTTTCTACCTTTTGCTAATTAGCTTTAAAAGCACAAATTATTGATCAAGGTGAACTGTATTTGCCAATTCGCTGCAGACTTTCAGTTGTGACATACTATTGATTTTACTTCTAAAACAGAATTTTGAAGGCACTCATTCTCAGAGTACAGACTGCATAATGTTATCTAACATCACTAGCACACAGCAAATGGCTCTGGAACTACTTTATTTCACAGGGCGGTGTCTGCTGTTCACAGGCTTTATGATAAAATTAAACTCATTATCATCTTTTTAAAATCTAGTTTTTCGGATGGGGAAACAGAATACATTAAGATTTAACAAGGGCATTTCTAAGCAATGAAAGCATGCGGATTTTCTTTTCATGTTTTTAATAGGAGACATTGCAGCTAAAACTAGTAGCAAATCTAATATTTAATATTCATTCAACAAAAATGCAATAAAACATAGCTTACATGTAGAGAGAGAGATGTGTGTATGTATTGCTTTGCGTGGTTTTCATATTCAGATGGTAAATAGTAATTTTACAGCAACCTTCACACTAACCTCTAAGCTTCTAAAGCTGCTCAGAATCAGAATTATTGCTAAACTATTATGGAGGCTTTTTTTTTTTTTTTGGAGGCAGGTGCATGGTTATTTAAATATCTCCCTGATGGCAAGGGAACCACTTCTGTTCAATAAATATAGTCTAAGAATTTCCAAATAATAAATTTTAATAGCTGAAGCTGTAAAAAAGTTATTGATGTCCATGTAAAATGTGAAATTTTCAGCTGATATAAATTAGTGCAGTTCTACTATCATCAGCAAGATTCTACTTATTTGAATGTGCCAACAAATTTGGCCCTTTTGACTTAAAAAACACTTCTTTTTGCAGGGAAAAATACAGTGGAGCATTGAAAAGCCTCATCCTGCCCAATATTAACATTTCTCAGGATGTATTTGCAGGCTGATTTATTATTGCTTTAATGTCCAGAAGGATGACTGCAGTATAAGTCTACATGCTAAATGCAAGCATAAATAGCAATTTAGTGTAGCCATTTGACCTTAACGATCTACTCAAGATTGCACATGGTGCAGTTTCTGTAGCCTTATACTATGAATGATCCTTAGTTCTGTATTGTGGGTTTTTTGTTTGTTTGTTTTGTTTTTTTCTTACTGCTAGAGCATAATTAGAGCTAAATTGGGGTAAATATGGCATGTCCTAATGGAGGTCTGTAGGATTGCTCGGGATTCTTAGCTGCACATTGCCATTATCACCTGGCCTTTAGGGTCTATACTTCAGTGCAGATGAAATAGCAATGTAGAGCTTACTTCCAAAAGGTACTTGACAGTGGAGAGATAGCAGAGATACCTCTGTGCTTAAAATGATCTTCTTGAACTCATTTAAAAATAATCAACCAGTATTTTCGCTCTGTCTTTTTTTCCTTCCTTCCTTCCTTATTCCCTAGCAAATACAGGAGCCAAATTAGAACCAGGACTATTCTGGCCCACAACTACCTGCCTTTTGATGACCAGGTATCTGTCTCCTACTGTGTCTAAAACTCTTTCTCTCTTCACAATCAATCACAGCTGCCCCACGGAGCACTCCCATCTTTATATCTCATTTGAATCTCTCTGGAATTCAGAAATCAGGCAGAAAGAAGCCCAAATTCCCTAATTTCTCTACTAACCTGGTAATAGAGGCCAAACTTAGAGAGAGGACTCAAATCTACACGTCCCATCTCTCTGGAGAACACCTAAAGGCTGACAGTGAAAATGAAGGAGATGGATATAGCAGAAACCAATGTCGTAGGGCACCTCATGAACAGAAACAACAGTAGTGGGGCCAGAAAAACCTCCATCTAGAAGGGGTATGACCATCAGTTTGGACACTCCAAAAAAAGGAAGATCCAGATACTGGTACACTGGTAATGTAACCTTATTTCTTTCAATAGGTCATTTATGCAATATATTGATGGATGGATATTCTACAACTGTTTCCTGCTGTTATTTCCCTTTTTTATGGTGCTGATGAGGATCAAAATTCACCTTTTTTTTCTCTGTTGACAGGAAGTTGGTTTGTTTGACAATGATTATGAATAATCATTTTACATTTCAGTTTATTTTGGAGTGTGCCTGCCTTTTTCAGATAACCAAAATATGTGGCCATTATTTATTTTTAAGGCCTGTAACTAAGAATGCACTGCTTATAATTTTTTGAACAAAAATTATACTCTCTGTGGAAAAGTACTGCCTGTGATAATAATGCTTGTATAACGCTCATTTACTGCATGACACAGTTATGAGATGTTTTATTGTGCTTGCAGGAAACTGCACACTGTTTGTATATGAAACCTTACATTTAATTGCCAAGCTAACCAAGAACAAGTTTGAAATTATTCAAAACAAATTCATGCTCCTCTTCTGTCACAAATCAAGTAATTAAAAAACAAGAACCTGAAATTAAAGAAATGCAGTACTGCTGTTCATAAAGAACAGGAAGAGAGAGATGAATATGCTGTCACCATTTTTTTCTCTTCATTATATTGGGAATGTAAATAATTCTGCTGATAAAAGTTCTGAATATTAGGCACCCATCTACTTTTTCCATTAAACACACTGTAAATTCCTTAGTGTCAGTGGCTGCAAATTGCCCTTCTTGAGGCAACAGCATCACTTATGACAACAGACTGGCAAGATATTTTCTCATCTAATGAAAAATATGGGAAATTTTAACATATCTACTTCATATCAGGACAGATGTGTCTCATATTTGTCTTAATTTCATAATCTGGCATGAAAATTTGACCTATTATGGTAATTCTATGTAGACATGTGATCCTTGACTGTAAAACTAGTTAAAGCCAGTTTGAACTTGTGCATTAATAAAGTATATATTTATTAATGAATGTATTAATTTATTAAGAAAGATATGACAGAGCAGTGGTTCAAAGGTAATGGAAAAATGCCGACTGGATACCAGCAGAAACAGAATGCTGTGAGAAAACAGAACACAGAGGATAAACCTAACCAAGACCTGAAAAACATATTCTTATCTAGCATCCTTCCCAATCTTGCAGCAATAAAACTTTTCCTACCTTGACAGAATATAAAAAGTAAGTTTGAATGCATTCCTTACTAAGCCACATTATACTTGAATCTGATTCATTTTCCTTTTGAAGTAATTGAAGACTTTTCAAGTTTCCATGGGGAAAAGTCCCACCCTAAGTTAACCAAGGCATTAGATCATTTATTTGAAACATAAGAAGAAAAATTCAAAGACCTGGACTGAATCATGCAGCTCAGAAACAACTTGGGTCTCCCCTATGCCGGGTGAATGCCTTAGCCCTGGGCTGTTGGCTGTTTTCCACTATGTCTATAGCTGGGCAGAGTCAGTCTTGGACCTGGAAAACCTCTCCCAGAGTAAAGTTCATTGACAAAGTTATTTTCCTGGTATGTACTTCTATTATTGACAAATCATCATTTTTGAAATAAAAACAGTTCCAACTGATGTTGCCACTGACTGTGCCTGAAGCTAAGCATTTCCATAAGTCTTTTCAAAATTGATACTCAAAACGTGGTAGTCAGGACCCTGATACTGATGACTATATCCCAGGAGAAATTTGCATTGCCTTTAAACGTGCATGTGAACTTTCACATGATCAAAGGCTTAAAGAGTTATGTCTTACGCTTTCCAAGCAGAAGTTGTGCTGTGATAGATCAAGTTATTCTATTTTTTATGCAACAATAAACATACAAATAGTGGTGTCCACAAAGGCTAACATTAGCCTAGGGAGCTTTCATCTGTTGGGTCAGAGGAGAGAGATGATCTCTTCTGCAGGGTGCTCTCCTTAATCTCTCCCTCAAGGATTCTGTCTTTTCCTCTGCCTTTTTCCTGACTACTGGGGCAGCCCAGAGAGATTTATCTCTTTAGGCCAAAATTTTGTGAGCTATCAAATACAAGCACATAGACAAACAGCATTTGCTACATATAGCCCTAATAACCTCAAGATACTCACTTTGTTCCACTCTTAATACCACTGTTAGCCTCCCAATATACTTTATTAGTGATTACCAGACTGCACAGACTACTACTTATTGAAGTCTGCTCTACGTCACTCGGGTTGTCTTGCAGAATACATATGCAATTGCAAAGTAATGAAAAGAAGTGAAGCTTGATTTGGGGAAATTTAGGGACCAATGTGATCCACACAACTGAGTGAATGGGAAGGTGGCCGTAAGGTTTTTAGCGTTGTTCTGATGCCTGACTGTAGCAGTTCCAGTGAAAACAGCACATAGTGAGCCAGTATATAACTAGAGATTGAGGGTGGAACAGACAACACTTGTCTTGTTACACATTGCCATTAAAATACAGTTTTCATTTGTGTAGCTGTGATTCTGTGTGTAGCTAGGATTCTGCCTGGTTCCTCTTGATGGGTTTGTTGCTAGTCCATTTGCATGCATCCCTCTTATATGGATCCATCCAGAAAGAAATAAAAGAAAACCTACGCTGAAATAAAGCTAAGATCCATTTTCAATCAAAATGCCATGGTCCTCAAGAAGAATGACCTATCTCTTCTCTTCTTTATTCCTCCTAAAACCAATGAGCTAATCAAAAATATAAAGGATAAGCCCAATAAATGTGAAACCCTCAATCTCCCTTATAAAAAGAGTGTGGGAACTTTTCACATGCATTCACACCTGCTCTACATGTCAGAAAATAGCCACAGGAACAATATTAAATGATCAGAAAGCTGTTTCAGAGGCTATTTTCTCCTTATCGCCGTTATCATCACAAGTACTTGGGAGTTCCATTTTGCTTTGTTACCCTTATGCTTGATTTTTATGTTTTTGTTCAGTATCCCTGAAAAATACATTCCTATGTCTTCAGTTTTCTCATATTCAGTTGTCAGGATCATTGTGCATCTTGCAATAAAACTGTCTTATTCCATTGTTGCATTAACAGATAATAAAAGAAGAACTGATCTGATGACTCAAGCAGTGTTAAGAAACATCCTTTGCAGTTTCTGATCAAATGTGAGATCTGTTTCTTCTAACATGCTGATTAATTAATTAAACTGTGAAAATATACCTCTACTCCTATAAAATTATCTCTTTGGTTAAAGTATGAGAAAAGACACAATACACACAAAGAAAATATCATCTCTGAAGGAGTAAATTAAATGAGACAAATGTATTTGACAATTACTAAATGCTCACAACATCTCCTAAATAATTTTGAAGACAATATTACATCTACAAAATATCCTTTAGACATTCAGTTCTAGATAGTGAAGAACCCCTCTAAATCTGCTCCAGGTAAGATGTAGATAGATAGATGGATAGACAGATGGATAGATAACATCGTTAGAGATAAAAGAAAGGTTATTTTTCCAGCTGTCAAGCCCACATACTCAGTTTTAGGATCCGAAAGTCATCCCATGTTCTTTCTGTCTCATGCATCATTGGAAGTGACAAGGTTTCTGAAATGGCAATTGCAGACTGAAGGCAGCAGGAAGCTTGCCACTAACTTTAATGGAAGCTGGATCAACCCTAGTTAACTATTCAGTTCATGACACAGGTGCCAGCTCACAGTCTCAGAAGTAAGTTGGGTCTGCAGGGCTAACTGGAATCAAAGGCACTCAACAATTAGGGGGTTTTGGTCAGAAAAATGAGAAGATTCATGAAGCAGTTGTCATTATAAGCTAATCAATTTCTAACCAGGACCATGATTCATGAAAAGGGGCTTCAGTTCTCGTGCCCTGCTTGCCCTTCCTCCCAGAGGCAGAGATACGTGCTTGCAATGCCAATAAAAATGGCAAAAGTTATATATGTGTTATCTAACAGGTCAGAAAACTCTTTTTTGAAACTAGCAGGGTGTCTTATTCTTTTTCCCCTCTCACAATAGAAAGTACAGACTCCAGTTCACCTTCATTACTAACTTCACTTTATTCTGCAAGAACTCTGCAAAGTGTAGCAGGTTACCAAGGTGCCAACAGCTGTCACCAAGGATGGCTGTGGAAATGGCTTATCTGAAATCAGTGTCTTGTAACATCCTTCACTGAATTTGCAGGGATGGTACCACTGTCACTATCCTTCCTAGTGATAGCTCTTGTTTGCATCTATGACAACATGACATTTGAGGGCACTAAAGAAATGAGTCAGCTGGAGATTTTTTGAGTCAGAAGTAGACAAGGAGCTCGCAGATCATACAAGTAATGTTTCAAACATGGCTTTGTGGACAGTGTAGGAAATGTTTCTTGATAACTATGTTTTGAAATTTGAAATGTTGATTAAAAGAAAAAAAAGATAATTTTGCATCTCTTCTAGTTAAACTGATTTACGTAAACTGAACATCACAGAATGTGTACCGGCATGTTTTTTGGGTCTGCAGGTAGCCTACACAAAAGAGCTTTGAGAATAACAACTGCTCACATTAATATATAGGTACATACGGAATCATTCAGTAACTCCTACAATGGTTATAAAATTTCACTAGCCATTGATTCCTCTTTTTTTTTTTTTTTTTAAGGACTTAGCTAATGGAATAATCACTAGATCCTCTAAGTAATTTGAGAGTTTGCAAAGTTTGGAGTGTATCTCATTCAGTTACTGAAGCTGCTTTTTCCGATAACAACCTCCTATAATGCACATACATGTTATGAGTACAAAATTATGTAAAACAAGTGAAACCAAAATGTGAAAGGCAGATCAAAGAATAATGAAATTAGCTTCAGATTAAATACGCCCAGTGATGAATGACTCATCAACACGTGTAATTCAGTAAGAATACTCCCTCACAAGGCAACACAAAACTAAAGATAATTTATAACCTTCCACCAAGCTTCTTTGGAAAATCATAGAATCACAGAATGCTTAAGGTTGCTAGAGATCATCTAGTCCAACCCCCTGCACACGCAGGGTCACCTAGAGCATGTGGCACAGGGCTGCGTCCAAGCGGGTTTTGAAGATCTCCAGAGAAGGAGACTCCACAACCTCTTTGGGCAGCCTGTTCCAGTGCTCTGTCACTCTCATTGTTAAATAATTTTTCCTTAAGTTCCTGTGGAACTTTTGGTGCTTCAGTTTCCGGCCATTACCTCTAGTTCTGTCAGTGGCCACCACTGAAAAGAGGCCAGCACCATCCTCCTCACTGCCTCCCTTGAGGTACTTATAGACACTGATCAGGTCCCCTTTCAGCCTTCTCTTCTGCAGGCTGAACAAGTCCAGCTCCCTCAGCCTCTCCTCATAGGGCAGATGTTCCAGGCCCCTGATCATCCTTGTGGCCCTGCGCTGGACTCTCTCCAGCAGCTCCACATCCCTCTTGTCCTGTGGAGCCCAGAATTGGACACAATACTCCAGATGCGGCCTCACCAGGGCTGAGTAGAGGGGCAGGATCACCTCCCTCGACCTGCTGGAGGATCCCATTGGCCTTCTTGGCCATGAGGGCACACTGCTGCCTCATGGGCAACTTGTCGTCCACCATGACACCCAGGTCTTTCTCTGCAGAGCTGCTCTCCAGAAGGTCGGTCCCCAGCCTGTACTGGTGTCTGGGGTTATTCCTCCCCAGGTGCAGGACCTTGCACTTGGCCTTGTTGAATTGCATGAGGTTTTTTCACCACCCAGTTGTTCAGTCTGTCCAGGTCCCTCTGGATGACAGCGCAGTCCTCTGGGGTATCAGCTACTCCTCCCAGTTTGGTATCATCAGCAAAAAAAAAATTTGATCAATGGCAAGAAAATTTTAGAAAGAGGATAGTAATATATCCATGTATGTGAATGTCTGTGTGTCTATATATATGTATTTATGTATTCATGTGTATGTAGACATGTACATACAGTTACTTGGTAATTGAATCTTGAAGAGATTTATCCTGTGGAAACAACTTTACATCTTACTGTCTCATCGTCTCACCATATAAAAACCTAGGTGGGATTACAGTATTGTTTTATCCATCTAAAAGTTAGACATCTAGAAATTGTTGTCTCCTACATGAGTGGAGGGAGATGAACTCGCAGAAACCTTTTACTCTGTAGTAAGCCAGGTATGTAAGAAAGGAGATATGGTTTCTGGAGGCTGTGAATTTCCCAGTGCCTACAAAGGCAACCTCGAAGGCTAGCTTAGCCTAAACAGATACCCAAAGGTAAGTGAAGCAACTTTGATGAATGAAGCTTTACACCTCATGAAAGTTTTGTGAAAGTTAGTGATACTGTATAAATATATAAAATCTTAAACCAGACTCTACTTGATCACAGTTTTTGGTTGTTTAACTGCTGAGTTGTCCCCGGTTTGTTTATTAGTTTAAACCTGTTCCTTTTCATGATGTAATTCTGCCTGTTATTATATTTTTAGTCTCTTTCTTCAAAAGAAAAGTGACCATATTGTGTACGTAGATGTAGTTGTCTACTTGTTTGTTCTCTCCTGATAAGTTTGAATCCACCCACCAATTCCAGTGAAATTTCATATCCGTCTAAAGATCTCAAAAATGTTAAGACCAATAGCTTTCATACCAATATGCAAGTCACTACACCATAAAGACCATAAGGAACAACGTTCCATGTTTATTAGACACCAACCAAGAACAACTATTCACTAGATCAGCATTTGGTGGAATTCTTATTTATTTTGCATGTCTAGGGAAATGTAGAATAGATAATACTATATTACCAGTCTTAACAGTAGTTTTTGTTCTTTTGGATGGTAGTAAATTGTCCACAGCTTACTTCTTCATTAACTGAGAAAGCAAAATATCTTTACGATGTGTTTTTCTCATATTTGTCAGAAATGAATGATGCAAACCACTGGATTATGTTTAAAGGGTTTTGATTACCATGCCTGCCACAAGGTGTAGTCTTGATACCCTAAAAGCTACATAATGCAAAAAATAAGCAATAATGACATGCAGCTTTGATACACATTTTATCTTTTAGAGTTGAAAAATCCTATCTTATACTTATCAGCTTCCACCCAATCATAGAGAGTCTGTAATACGAGCAGATTGACAAGAGGAAGAGGGTCTGTTTTCTGAGATTTTAATACATATTTGCATTAGAGTAGTTACATATTGTAGCAACTACTTTGAAATACTTGCTGTAACAGAAAATATGACTACATAGCTATGACATTTCTGAAGAAAAAGGAAAGAAGGAATGAAGGAACAAAGGAAAAAATGAAGGAAAAGAGAGAGAAAAAAGAAGCAAGAAATGAGGAAAGAAAGAAAAAAAGAAAGATATGAAGAAAGAAAGATATGAAGAAAGAAAGATATGAAGAAAGAAAGATATGAAGAAAGAAAGAAATGAAGAAAGAAATGAAGAAAGGAAGAAAGAAATGAAGAAAGAAAGAAATGAAGAAAGAAAGAAAGAAATGAAGAAAGAAATGAAGAAAGAAAGAAAGAAAGAAATGAAGAAAGAAAGAAAGGAAGAAAGAAAGGAAGAAAGGAAGGAAGGAAGGAAGGAAGGAAGGAAGGAAGGAAGGAAGGAAGGAAGGAAGGAAGGAAGGAAGGAAGGAAGGAAGGAAGGAAGGAAGGAAGGAAGGAAGGAAGGAAGGAAGGAAGGAAGGAAAGAAGGGAGAGCAAATAAATTCTGAATATTCATTTCGCACTACCTGGCAATGCAACAGTCCTAAAACAAAAATCACACACCTTAGAGATGAGCTCTTATACAGTGTTAATGTCATTGAATCATATTTTGTATGATAAAGCTTGTTTTAGATCTTCACACTCTTTGGAAATGAATGCTGCATAAGAGGGACCCTTCAGAACAGTGTCTTCAGAAACTTTCGAATTTACAGGCAGCCACAGAATCATTAAAACACAAAATCTGACAAGTCCGTTTACAGGATTTATACTGTCTGGGATGCATCTTGATATCCATGCAATCAGTGCTCTTGTGTTCGTAATCCTTCCTGATGTATTAGGAGTGAATGCAAGTAGATTCTAACTGCAATCCACACTCTTTTTGACAATGAGATTACGTCCACACATAGTCTTGAATGTGTTCATAGGGATGTTTTTTGATATGGGCAAAGTGAATGAGGATCCTAGCAGCAGATTGAGTCATAAACTGACTACAGTAAAAGACTGTAATTCTTCTATTTCTCTGGCATGTGTGGAAAGTGAAAATAAGGGAAATTTGGGGGCAGGCAAGGAGGTTGAAACAGCTAATGTCCGTCTCTGGCCAGCAAGGCAAAGGTAGCCTGTAATTCTTTATGCAGCTGTTTGTGCTAAAGCAGGTATCAGGATTTATTGCCTAATGGTTCTCTTAAACATTCACCATGGCTGTTTCCTAACACCAGTATGAAGTGGCATTCTCAGTTCTTTTGGACTTCTGATGATAGATGATGTTTTTACCCACCACCTTTATTTATTCTAACTTTGGACTGCCTTTTCAGCATTGCTTTATTCAATAACAATGCATATGATTTCCTGAGTTGAAGGTGTCAGCTAGGCATAAAATAATCATCTGAGATGACCCCACAAAACAGGCTACCTGTTTCACCCAGTAGACTCAGATAAGGAGGTTTGGATGCAATGTATGTGTTAAAACTAGAAAGGGGCATGAAGCTTAAATACAGAGCAGGAAAGACAGACTATTGATAAATACTCATACTAGGTGGTAATCTGAAAGATATGCAGTCAATTCTAGTATTTTAATCTAAAAAAGACCACGATTAATAGAATAAAGGCCAGAAGGGACCACTGTGAAAATTTAGCTTTACCTCCAGTGAACTTCAGGGAACTCTATATTAGGTTGGAGTTGAGTCAAAACTGTTGTGATTGGTACATATATTTGCAGGATATCAGGGTAAATCAAGCTTGATATGAAGATTCCCAAGGTGTCTTTCCAAGTTGGTATAATTGCCTTTTATCGTATGATGAAAGTTGTTATTTCTCCATCTAATGGTGCTTTAAGAGTATTGTAAGCAATTAGAATTCAGGAAAATGTGTGCAAATAATCAGTTCATGTTGACTCATGTTGGTTGATTTTGTGTTATTGCTTTGTATTTCCAGTATTTGTTTCCTTATTGAAAAGAAAAATGAAGATTAAGGTAAGGCCTTAGAAATCTACTTCCATCATGACAATCTAAGATATGTGATCTAAATTATTAAATATCTTGAAAACAGAATAATGTAATTGAACTTTCAATTCAGGGAGTAATATAATAGCAGTATCTTCATAAAGCATTCGCTTAAGTCCATCTATAAAGATTATGAATGACTTCCGTGTTAAATCAATAATAACAAAGTGGCTTCAGAGAATTACTGTCATTTTGTTGTTGTTGTTGTTGTTGTAGTTATATCAACAACCTGTCAACTGGGTAATGGAGGAAACTAATTAAATATCAGCATAACTGAGAGGAAATTATGACTTTTTGTCCTTTAAGTACATGCTTGGTGTTCAACAGAGAACTGATCCTCTAGAAAGAATTACTCAAGAGATTAAAACTAATCAGAAATGCTTTGCTGAAGTGCAGCCAAGATTTCTCTTCTGCATATGGGAGACTGCAGTCCAACCTTAATTCCATTTTATTTCAGTCACAGAATTCATGTTGACTTCAGTGGGACTGCATTCTGGCTTACTGAAGATAATATGCAATTTACTCATAGCCACTAAGACAATACTAAATATCAGAGTTTGGACTGCTAAAGCTGGTGGAAATGGTACTCAAATTATTTTAAAACATCCAATGCAATATTGCCTATTCCAGCTAAGAGGTCAACCCCTCACACAGCACATTCCTCAGTGAAACTCCGGAAATTCCAGGGTAGACAACTGTCTCTTTTCACAAAGATGAGGGTTGCATCTCTAAGCCCTTGCTCAAGGCAGAAATCCATCCCCGTGACTGAGACAAATGAGAGAAGTTGCAGATTTGATGACAGGAGGCCATTTGAAAGTTTAAAGAAAGAAGTCAAGCAGATAAATTGTAGTTGGCAGCAAAATGGCAGGGCAATGCTGGACTGTCAATGTAACCATGAGTCCACAAGTTAGAACAGAGAGAAGCTAAAAGCTATCTGGAAACAGCACAAACTGCGCAGTCATGCTCAGGTGCCAAACAAGTTCCACATCTCAAGCATAAATCCAGTTTTCGCAAACACGAAAAGACAAATCAATAAGTTTGTTTATATTTGTAGTTTGATGCATGGTAAGATTTTTCAGAACTTGATCCAGAATATGCATTTGGAAAATACACTGAGTGCCTTAACTATAGATTAATCTTAATTAAGATTAATCTTAATTACAGATTTTTAAATCACTGTATGTTTAACCAAAGACACTCCTCACAATGAATCCAGATTTACCTATTTTTCTTCTGTGTATCTGCAATTTATTTCTCCTAGTTTTAAACATCTAGAACCTACATGTCTGATTTAAGCTTGTTATCTCCTAAAACCTGAGGAAAGAGATATTTTTCTTCAGAGGATATTTCATTGTTTTAGAATGTTTTAGAACAAACTTCTGAAAATATCTTTCACTTCACTGATTGTAAAGAGAGCTTAGATGGCAAATCTGAACCTGAGATATCTCATGTTTCAATGACTGAAGTTACATGAGTTTTATAGTTTATGTTATTTTTCTTATTATGTCCTGAAAAACGCTATAATTAACATTAAATTATTTGTTAAGACAGTTCCACTGTCACTGTCAAGACAGTTCCACTTCATCATATAATGTGACTAGAAAAATAATATTGCATGACTTTCTAATACGCATGTGTTGCAGTTTGAACGTGCAGTTTGAATGCCGTGCAGTTTGAACATGGTGGGAGAAGGAGATATCAGATACTGTGTTAGCTATACTCCCAACTCTGGCAGTATCGGATTATGAATAGTCTGTTGACCGTAGGTCCGATCGCCTTCCTAGGAGTGAATCGAGTTCCCAAATAGTGTGATCAACTATAAGCTCGACTCTAACAGTATCGGATTCACGAACAGTCTGCCAACTGTAGGTCTGATCACCTTCCAAACAAGTACTCGAGTTCACAAATAGCATGATTTATTCAAATGCAGTACTTACAAAGCAGGTTTTGGATGTCAGTAGAGGAAATTCTCTACCACAGCATGGGGTTTTTAGCTAGCTCTGATGTACAAATGTGCAATCATCACTCACCCCAGAAGAAGGGAGAGCGCTGTCAGTCTCGAGTCTCCTCAGGCGGTGTCCCACCCCAAGGGGAGGAAATGGGGATTAGCGCATCAACTGATCCAAAATTTATGATGGAATTTTCCCTCTCATTTCTGAGGCTTCTCAGGTAGGGTCTCGACCTGAGGGAGGAAAAAGGGTTCAGCCCATCGACTGATGGGTTCTTCCATCCTCACTTCTAAGTCTCTTCAGGCTGTGTCCCAACCCAAGGGGAGGAAAGGGGGATCAGCCCATCGATTGACCCAGGAGTTACGATGGAGTCTTCCTTCCTTGTCTTTTTCATCCTTAGTTCACCTTTTATACTTCTCTCTACATTCAGGCGGAGTTTGAGTGACTATAGTCATACTTAAGTATGACTTAAGTTCAAGCAAAGTTCATCCGACAGGAGTGATTTGCCACCCTTGCTGCCTCAGCACCGGACATGTTATCGTATATCTCCCATTGGACAGCTACTATGCGGGAGTCCAACAGAGTTTGGCCATGGTCTCTTCGCTCCACCCTCCATTATTCCTCTGCAAGGAGGGCAGATTGTGCTGCCCAGGGAACTGTGGAGGAGCAGAGCCTGTGCCTACCAACCATCCTGGAAGCGGCAAGTGTGTATCAACCCAAGCAGGCTTCTGTAGTGCCAAAACTTCTGTTAGGCCCTAGTCTTTCTCTAAATTGCCCCTTTCAAGCAATTCTTCCACATTATGGTCTAATTTAATGAATTAATGGAGTCATTTTTTTTCTTTTTTGTTTTTTCATTTTCCATTGCCATTTGTCAAAATACTCAATTTTGGAAGAACAAAAACCTAAATACGAGCAATGGCAGAAATGAGTGATAAAAGCATTGGAAACAACATCACATTTTAACTGTGTTTATTTTAAATTCCACACTAGTTAGGCAGTATGTGAGCAATTGGTTATCTGTTTTTATTGCCTCTGCTGCTGCCTCGCTTAGAGCCTCCGGTGTTCTACACACTTGCTGTACACCCAGCAAGAGCCTGTTCTTGCTTCAAGGAGCCTGCAATTTAAATGAACAAGAGATATAAAAAGTAGGAAATGTTACAATCCCAGATAAACGCCATGTAGTAGGTGGAGCCAAAGAATCGAAATGTGGAATCCTGACATCCTCCTGGAGTCATGAAAGAGATAAAGAACAAATATTGGCATGGTTGGTGCTAGGCCACAAACCATGGTGGTAGAAACAGAGGCGTGAGTAGGATTAGAGCTAGCAGGGGTTCAGCCCTCTCCCCATACAGCAAGCAGACAGCAGCATTAGGAACACTATACTCCACTTTGTTCTCTCTTACCAAAATAAATAAATAAATAAATAAATAAAGAGAAACAAAAAAGAAAAGAATAAAATTGAGGAACTGCATCAGTCAAGTGATGTTTCAGCCAAGTGTTTCCTTCCTAAAAATAGTGCAGTTTTCCAGGCTCTTCCAGTAGTGATGGTAGTAGTGAAGCTTTTTGAAGCAGCTTAAAGCATACTTTTTCATACAATGAAAATGAGAGTAGAAACTATTTTCTTTGGACACAGCTTCTTTTTTTATTGAAGATAACCCTTTATTTGTTACTTCATGAATATAGTGTTATATAATGTTGAAATATTTAGATATGTTAACCTTTTGAACATGATTGTTAAGAGCAGATGAGGAATGCACAATACTGCATGTCCTGGAGATTTGAATAAAATACTTAATATTTTATAAGATATAAACAGCAAAGATTTTAATCAGACTTTGAGTCATATGCTGCCATTAATGTTGCTAATTAGGAACTGGTTCTCACAAAGATGTGTGATCAGTGAAATAGACCCAAATATATTGTGTGTTATAAAAGGACTATTTGGTGAACAAAAATAACAAATAAGTCCAGACCCTATTTAATCTCAGTCTTGTCTGATTGTCAACACATTGTCTGCTGTAAATAGTATTTGCGTAGAATTTCAAACTATTTGCAGAACATTTACACTGATTTTGAAGATGCTGCTGGTTATGTGAAAGTATTTGCTGATAGCTTGATATTAGTCAATTTTATCTTCTTGAGCTTTTGTCAGTCTTCAGATAATTGCTTTTTGCTATTCAGTGTTGCAATATGTTATTAATAATGTAAATCTCTTGCTATTTATTCTTATATCATGAGAAAGCATTCTAAGAATTTGAACAAGATCAAAATTAAGATACACAAAATTAGTACGATTCTAAATAAATTACACTTGTCAATAGAAAAGATTTTTGGAGCTCAAAGGAAAAACACCTTGTTGCTTTCTATAAATCAAATAACATTTTTTATTAAATTCTGTAAGATATTTCTAAAAAAAAAAAAAAAAAAAAACCATGCAGAGAAAATCATAAAGGAACAGAAAATGAAACAAGCCTCTCCAAGTCATTCTGAGTGAGTGAGATGTTGTTTGGTATGCACAGACACAAAGGTTAAATTCACTTTTAGTTTTGTGCTTTATTCATTGACATCCCTGAAGTCTGAAGGCTGGGACTTGCTCTGGAGGGTGTGTCTGGTGTTGTAAAATGCAGCAAGCCACTAGGAAATTAGCAGAGATGGAAGACAAATAAGAATTTAATTAAGACAAGAGTGGGCAGGAAAGAGGAGGTAAGTTTTGCAGAACTGAGTGGAGGCTGGGACAGGAGGAGCAAAGAGAAGAAAGGACAGTCCTCCTAATTTGTTCCCATTTGTTTATCCAGTTTTCTAGGTCCTTTCAAGAATTTATTTTCCTTTTGTTCACATGTTTTCTCTTTATCAGGCCTTGAGCTTCTAACCACATTGTAGTTTTTGCCTTCAGAAGTGAAAAAAGTACAAGAAAATAAAGCTTTTTTTTTTTTGTGATAATCTTTTTCTATCCAAACTCCAAAAGCATTTCGCAGTCTCCTTTTTAGTCTCTTTTTTGTTTTCTACACAAGTTACTTCCATACCTCTTGTATGTATTGTTCTCCAGACAACTTTCACGATCAATGGATATGTCTGACTTTATTGCCATGCTCTCCCATAGGGTTAACTAAACCTTACTATCAACCCTTATTTCCAGACACAGTGACTTAGTTGCTTCCTTAGTTTGTTAATTCTTGTAATTCAAAAGATCATGAAAAAAATTCCCACATGCCAGTCTTGCTTTTTGGCATTCTTTAAGTTTTCTTTTTATTTCCTCTGTAAAGAGAGGAAAAGAGCTGTAGTGAAAGTAACATTAAGGTAAACAATTGTGGCTAGGTGCCACAATTTCAAGGAGAAACTGGAACAGGGACTTTTTAACATTGTATGTTTTGGACATTAAATCTGAAAATAAAGAGAAAATACAAGTTGAAAATAGATGAAACATGCAGCATAGCATCCTGAAGAATTTAGATGGCTATCAGCTGTTTTGAAGTTACAAAAGAGTGGAACAGAGACAAAGTGGGATATTTGTATGCTTCAGGCTCCTTACAACATTTAGCTTAAACACAGTCCCAGAGCATAGCATTAAACACTTAAGTACCTTTCTACAAAAATAGGGAAGGAAATTTGGGAGGGCTGCAATACAGGGTACTCAATCCAAATACCCAGCATCATCTAAGGCATCTAGAAAGAACACACAGAAGTTAATGAAGGTTACATGCAGCTTTCTACAGTCACCAATATTTGCACCCTTCAAGCTGGAGGAGGCCAGAAGATGGTCTTTCCACACTGCCCTTCCTCCAGAGGCTGCTTTGCTCTGTTTCAAGGGAAGCAGAAGGCAGGAACAAAACATACAAAAGGAAAAAGTTCATTACACAGCATGCAGTTAAGCTGGGAGACCCCTTGCCACAGAATACAGTGCATGGCAAGTCTTTAGCATTGGTTCAAGGGGAGTTTGGACAAATTCATAGATTACTGAATACATCAAAACTATGCCTGGCATAGAAAGTTCTAAAGCTACAGATGGTTAAAGGCTGGGAAAGAAGCTAGTGGAAATATGATATGTTTGCTCTTCCCTGGGCATCTGCTTTTTGGCAGCTGTCAGAGACAGCATGCTGGGCTAGATGGTAAGATTCAGTAAGATCTCTCTAACTTTCTTATGATCTTAGTGGAACTCAGAATAATTTGACTGCAAATTAGTGCTGCCTGTACTACAGAATTGTTGGAGAGTGCAATCATACTCAAGGGGTACTTTAGACTTCTCTCATGCAGGCAACTATATTTGCCCTTGAAGGAAACAGGCACATTCAGGCTTGATTCATTTGACCTACTTGAATGCTCTATTTATGGTGAGATCAGTTACAGCCTCAAGATACCAATTTCTCTCCATTGACCACAAAAGGAGCCCAGGGTGACTAGCTCAGAGCTAGTCTTTTACATTTCAGACATCAACATTAAATTAGATTAATTCTATCTGGGGTGTCTTTCCAGTAAGTTTAATTCTATCTGGAATATCTTTCCAGTAAGTCTGAGGCATTTGAGTCATGCTTTGAGAGAAAGAAAAATAAATGCAAAACAGATGAATCACTGCTTTCCCCCAATCCTCTAAACTTACATTTCAACCCACAGATGAGACATGCTACATAATGAGGCAACATTTGTATTTAACAGTCATGAGGATAACAGGTCTAAATGTACATCAATTTTACATCTTAATGGCTTTTTTTTGACAGTGGCTGACATTATGATGGAAACAACAGGTAGAGACAGCATCAGACTAATGTGTTCTCAGTGGTCTATCTCCAACTATTATAATGGCAATCACTGCAGCCACAGTGAAATTAATGTCATGTGATTTGTTTACTGCTAATCTTCGGTCCATTTCACTTAGCTTAAAGGAGTGAATGAGATAAGACATATCCAGCACAGTGCAAACTGATAAGATCAAACATTCATCTAGCATCACACTTTGCTACCAAAAAAAAAAAAAAGATCTCAAAATAAGTGTCTTCAAAAGAGTATAGAATAGAATAGGTTAGATAATACTCCCTTTCTGCATCCTTGAATAATTTGTGGCCAATAAACTTCTTAACTCATGTGTTTTCTATGCATTAGGAACCCCCTATGGATTCCTTATCCATGAATTTGCACAGCCTTTCATTGAAACCATATAAATTTTTAACATCCAATTAACATCAGGTACTTGAGGTGGTTGGATTCCCCTTATTTACTCAGAGAGAGAAGTTCTTCTAGACTGTGATTCAGTATTATATTTGGGAGCATCTCAGAAAGGTAAGGATCAGTGAACTGCCTCTGTTTGTTACACAGAATCATAGCTCTAGAAATAGTCAGGATGATCTGTTTAGAGGAATATCTACTACTTTTAGTCTGTCAGAATGTGAGATCCTCACCTCCAGAGTGTGCTAATACCTTTCTATTAACAAGAATTAGCCTAGACTTCCAGTTTAGGCATCAGGAGCTTCCATCTAAAATAAAAATCTTGGCTCTAACAGAAGATTGCTGTATGCACAGATTTGATACCAAGGAGGGGTACTTTCCACTGATTCAGTTAACAGCTTTGCCTGTCTCTGCTTAAGGCATCAAATTCCACCTTCTTATATATACTATACCTTAAAGCACTAGAGTTCAATTAAGACTCCTCCAAAGCAGATTTGCAACAGATGATTTTGATGATATTATTCATTGCAGATTAAGTATAAAAACCGTGGGACATAATCTCTAAGATGGCTATCTTTTTTCATCCTGTTCCCTTCTCCCTTTCTTACATTCAATTTTGCTTGCAAAAAAATCTTACCTGATTCATGGTAACCAGCCAACTTCACACTCTGGGCCAAACTCAAACAAGAAACAAGAATATCTTAGAAGAATAATGTTTAAGCAGACAGAGCTTTTAATTTGTTTACCATATTACATCAAACTGTCAAAGGCTTCAAAATGGGAATGTGCAACAGGTCAACAAATAATGATAAACTGCCTTAATTTGAACAACTTTCTCCGTTCTATAAAACAGGAAATATTTTAGACTTTAAAATAGCAATATGAAGATTTAGTCTGCTCTTTTTTTTTCTTCACAAAGGAAATGATGAAAAATAAATATTAACGATAATTAAAAATAATTAAGATAGAAGAAAGCAGAAGGAGAAATCAATTATACAAAATTCTCCACCAGAATGGACAAATCTTAAGCAAGTGTCTCAGCTCAGCCAGTTGTAGAAAAGATTTTTCTCTGTGACAGATAAATTCCAAATGTAGTTGTAAAGGTAGGTATTGTGCAGCTTTCTCTGTATATATTCATGTTACAAAATCCAGGAATCATCTTTTAAAATTTAAAACATGGCCGTGATTTCAGCTGAACTGGGTGGAACATTGCTCTTTACAAAAATATGGAAAAAAATAATTGGTCCTTCAGAAGAATCCACTCATCTCTCCTGGACTTTTAGAACAGGTTGCTCTCTGTTGAAGAAATCAACTTTTTTTTTTTCTGAAAAAAATGTCCGAAAGAGATTCTTTTCAGTTATCAAACAACAGATTTACACAATTTGTAAAATTCATATCTGGGACTAGAAGATAGCATTTGAATTGGTATTAAAAGAAAGAACGAAGGCAGGAACAAACAAATGAAGGAGGGGAGGGAACATTGTTGCTTTAGGACATTTGTTTTTTTCAAAATGTAACTGTCATATTCTTATCTGTGGCTATTTGTGTGGAGCATTGGCACTGATTAAGGCATTTCACCAAAAAAAAAAAAAGTGACACAAAATGAATGCGCCCTCCAGATTCATGCCAAAGGCAAGTTGACCCAGCTGTCATGTTCAGAATGAAGTTGAGAAAGCCAAAATAACTAATCTTGATGCTGGCCCTATAGGTCTTTGGCTACAGAAACTAGAATACCTTGGCAAGGCTAGGCTGGTCATGCGGACTTGTATGAGTCCCTGGTCCTTTTTGATTAAAGATCTTATTCAGATGCATGGGAATGAATTGACCCAAACATGTGGGCTCCGGCTGGATGCTTTGGATATTATCAGCAGTTTGTCATTATTGTGGAGAGTCTGAAGTGCATAGGTGTGGACCTAACACCCTTTCCCATGGAGTATTGGCAGGGAGTTTATTTTCCTTTTAAAAATACTGAGTATGGGTCATATCTTCGTGGTCTGTGCATGTATGTCTGTAAAAGAGGGAAAGATGGCCCTTTTTGATATGTTTTCTCTTATTTGGATTTCAAATGAATATCATTTATGGATATACTCATCAATACTGGAATCTTTTCCCTGACTTTTAGGTCACCAGGCCCAGTGCAGTCACTTCCTTTCAGAACACAGTGACAACACCTAAAATATCTACTGAGAATGATCTCTGACTTATGCTGATTCTTGCCTATGCCTAGGAATTATTTGAGAGACTGATAGTTGGATCAGACCAAAAATGATTCTTTAATAATTTACTTGTTCAGAAGACCAAGTTCCAGTGTTTTTTGGAAGAAGCCGGGTCTCTATGTAATAGGTTAGTGCCAAACAAAACATTGCCAGATCCAATAAAATAGAATCAAAAGCAAGAGAAAGCAAGCAAGTTCTTATACTTCTACTGTATATACAGAGATTAAGCCTGTGATCTTCTCCCTCTCAAGATGTTTCTCAAAGACTATTGCCTAGTATGAATATGTCCAGAAATGGGGATGAAAATGATCATATATCATTACTGCAAAATATCCTCACCACCTTGAGAAGGCAAACGCAGACAGTGGATCTGTGAATTACTACTCCATGACTGAACACCATCTGTAAGGGAACACAGTGCTGTGACAATTGCTATCAACAAAATGACAGTTTCCAGCTGCATCTGGGAGCCCATGGCATTCATACTGGATAATTATTCCCATGCATTCTTGATATATACAAGAGAAGCTAAAGGCACAAACCTAGCTGATTATTCAGTCTGTCTTGGGAAAGAGCAAGAGAAAAAGTTGTATGAAGTAGTTTCAATGTCCATTATCTAATGCTTAGCTTTTTTACATATAAAAATAATATTCTTGCATTGTCTGTAGAATAGCTACGGTTCTTACTAATATTTTTACAAGTCTTTATAATTTAACAGATGCTTTTCCCTCTTGAGTCAGAAGTGATTGGTGTTGTTAGTATTAGTCTCTGTTAGGAAGGGACTGAGTAACCTTCTGGATGTGCCTAGTTCTTTCTATTATCTCTGGTCACAAAGGTAATCTAATTGATATCCTTAGGTTGGGGTTAAAATCAACTGCAAAGCACAAGGTGCTGTTTGAGATGCCTTGCAGGGTGTGTGACATCTGTTTGGGTCTAGCAGACTGGTAGTAATTTGGATAGCAGTTGACTTAATGGCAGATTCATCTTCCTAGAATGGCAGTTGAAAACCAAGTGGATAGATCCCTACACTACAGACTCAGCATACCTGAAGGTAGATGAAATTATGCCCACTTAGTCAGATGTGATGGATTTCATCCTTAATTTCTAACCTATATAGCTTGACAACAACTCCATTAAATTTGGATCAGTCTGAACCTGGTCTTGTTTCCTGGCTTGCTAAAATCCACACAACAGATAAACTGGACGTATATAGAAGGTTTTGTCCAGCTAGCAAGTTAATTCTTTCTCTGCAAAATGAACATAATACTTAATCTTCTCTTTTGATTGTGAGGTCTTTGGGGTCATAAAGACTCTGTGTGTGTGTGTGTGTGTGTGTGTATGTGTATATATATATAGTACTATGCATAGCAGACACCTGATTTCACCTGGGACCTTGAAGCACTGCTGAGCAATATGCATTTAAAATAAAAAATTGTCATGGGCTGCTGAAATTCTGAAAGTCCTTGTGGATTACATGCTGCACTGAAATTTTACCAGTCCAAAATTTCCAAATGTGTTAAAAATAAAATATCAGCGTCTGGGAGATATGTTTTTTTTTTTTTTTTTTTTTTTTTTTTTTTAATAACTCTCCCCTGTAGAGCTATGGTCAGTTCAGACTTTGTGATTTTTGAAGCTTCAAAAAACATGAAGCAATATTCCTTGCCATGCTATTGTGCTTGATATGGATTGCCAAGCAATCATTGCATTAGAAAATATATATATATATAAATATATTAAAGAAATAACCAGAGAAACTCATGATACTCTGGAAGTAAAAGTATGATCCGTCACCTGAGCCATGCCATTTAAGAAACCTCATGCATTAAACATAATGGAAGGGAGTAGTACAGCTCCAGTTCAATATGTGACTTGTGAGCTATCACAGGGCTTCTGACTCAGTATTACTAAGAAATGTTCACTGACTGTCACTGCAAAGGTATGTGAGGGAGATTCTCTAAGGACCAATTAATGGGAATGGAAGAGAATTCTGGTAGATTGGTTGCCAGTGGGAGGAAAGTGAGTGGAGAATGGTGAAGAATAATGTATGTTTGCAATTTACTTATTAGCCCTATTAAAAAAAAAAAAAAAAGGCAAACGAAATAATGAAAGATCTTAGCAGCATTTGTAAATATAGTTTTAATTATTTAAGCTGAATGTGAATAGTGGGCTTTTTTCTTTTTTCTTTGGTTTTATTTTTTTTGGTTTTTTTTAGGGACACTGTTGCTAATCAAGTCAACAGCCCTATTTTGTGTCACAAAACCCTAGCATTCTGTCGCAGAGGAAGCTCACTGCTGCAGTTTCTTAAAGCCTGTATCCTTTAATCACAGCTGAAATAATGGCATCTTAACTCTGCCAAGCTCATGTTGAGAGTTATTATTTTCCTGTTTCCTTTTCTGTTCATATGTTTGTTTTTCCATTTGTGTATAAATTTCTTTTATCAGAGGCTCTCCAAGCTCAATACGGAGAATCATTAATTAAGCCTCATAGTACCCCCATGCAAATTAGGAATCTGAGAATAAAATTTACTGAATACTATATAGCTACAGTTCAGCTTGATGGCAAAGTGCCTTGTGATGAATTATTGCACAAATTTGCTTTTTGTTGTACATTTATGTAGTTGGTGTTACACGTTTAAGCCTCAACCAGTTTACTGTAAATTTTTAGCTGATGTTCTCTTTATATCTGAAAAAAAGAGCTTTTTGTTCAAGCTTCTCTATTTTTTTCAGGAAATAATCTACGTATTCTGATTCTGACTGAGAAAGGCAAATTGTTGTCATTAAAACTACTTTGCTTTTGAGCATGTCAACTCAACACTAAATTCCTTCACATACACTGTGCAAACTATTTTGCTCTCTTAATTGCCCAGGTCCTGATTCATTGAAGTACTTTAGTCTGTGCTTAGCTGTGAAAATCATTTTTTTTCAGGCCAGGAGGCTTTTTTATTGGATTTTATTATCTGGATTTTATTATTATCATAATTTTATTATTGCTATCATAATCTGGGAAACGTTTTAACAGAGTAATTGTCTTCTGCATTTATTTTAAATTTTGTCTTTTAAATCTAATATATTCTAGAAATGATCTATAGTCACTAAGGCTGGTGCCAGTCTGCTCCTATTAGTAACCATAGGGAGAATACAAAGTGGAAAGGTAAAGGAATGGATCTGCAGCAGTTTTCACCATATAGGGAGTGACCCAGGGGAGTGTTCGGTTTCTTGTCAGTATAAATTTCCCTTAAGTTAATGAGAGATCTGAAATTAGTGTTTTAACAGAACAAGCAATGAGGATGAATTCATCTAAGAAATGGTACTTCTTTTGGTCTTCAAAGAGCAAAATAATTTGGTTGACATAATAATGGCAGTACAAGTGCCCTATATTTCTCTAGTGCCAGGAATTATATATATATATATAAATATATAAAATTAGCCTTTCCTATTTAGTTGGCAAAGGTTGATTTCAGTAGGCCTTCTGAGTGTGGTATAAGGATATGTATGCATAACTATGTGTAAATCAGTTTTCTCAATTTGAGAATTACAAATGAACAAACAAACAGAAACAATTGAGAGAGAAGACAAGAGTCATCAGGGAAAACAAATAATCCACAAAAATTCACAAGTGGTGTACATTCTGCCGTTCCACTTACTTAGAAACTTTTTCAATATGCAGAAGCTCTTACAACAAAAAACTGATTAGCAGTAAATTGGAGATAGAGTGTAACAGGTCTCTGTTAAGTGCTCACTAAATGTCGCAGTCCTCTAGAAAATAAGTTGGGGGGAAAAAAAAAAGTTAAAGTAAAAGTTCTAGTCTGATTTAACCTGCATAAACCTACATGATTCTCTGGATAATATCTTCAAAAAGGAGAAGGAGAACCCGGAAAGAGATGTATAAAGTGCTAGAGGCAGCCACGGCATGGTCTTTTCAAGGTCTTTTCCATCTTTCTCCTCCTAAACTTGAAAATTCTTCCCAGCAAGATGTTTTTCCTGGTTTCAACAGGTCAGAATTTTCTGATGAGAAAGTGCTTACATATGCATTCAATTTTCTGTAAAAGATAGGAAAAAGGAACAGAATTACTAAATGGTTACACTGAATTCTGCAGAGAAAATAAGAATTATTTCAAGCCAAATTTTCCTAGTACTACATTCCTGGGTAAGGTCTCCAAACATATTGTTTAGAACCTACACCCTAAATGATGATCTCAGTGAGCTGAATAAAACAGAGACAATTTATTTATGAAGTCAGATCTGACTGGTAGCAACCCATGTCTGGAAAGTGATATAATGACATATAGAGGGTATTAATGACATATAAGGGTATTAGAAACCCCTTATCAAAGATAAAGTCAAACCTTGGTTACATTAATCCAATTGTTTCTATCTAACCACTGTCATTTGCTTTTCTCTCTGGTAGTGCAATGGTGTTCAGCTGCATTAGTATTACAAACCCAGAGCAAGGCAACAGTGAGTCAGGATGGTTGTAAAGTACCCATGAGTCATTTAATGTATCTAGTAGTATTACAATTTAGAGAAACAATTTAGGCAATTCTTTCTAAAGACAAAGTTTCAATGAGAATTTCTATTGAAATAGATTATTAAATTACTCCATTGAAGTGGTACAATATTTTCTTTAATAAAAAATGTTTAATAAAACAAAAAAAAGAGTTTGTGGTTACTTCTACAACAAAACTAAACAGAATGTAGAAACAAGCAGCAAAAAGAACAGTTAAGAGGAAAAGAATTGGGTAAAAGTCCTGTATTTGCACCTTCCTAAATATAAAATTGCTAATTTACAATAGGTTTTGCCTAGCATCAATTAAGCCATTTAAAAGGTAGATGCTTCATTTAAGACAAGTGTGTGGAATGCATCTAGAGTTATTGGAAAGAGGGTGATTCACCCCATCCTAAACAGAAATCTAAAGTGGGTGAGAAGCAGGAAACAGCCGCTCATTCATCGTGGTGTAGAGCTCTATCTGAGTGTGGAGCTGGTCAGGTGGCAGCATCTCCAGGTCCTTTAACCTCTAAAAATATTCTATGCAAAAAAAATGTGACATGGATGCAGACAGGAAGGAAATCTAGGTGAAGTCAAGAGCGTGGTGCTGAGATTACTTCTGTTGGCCACCTACAGCTAGACTCAGTTGACTGACAGCAAAACACAAAACATCTCTGATTTTTTCTTGGGGTACAAAAGTTGTCAACCACTACTGAAAACTGAGCCTATGGAAATCCTACCAGGGATATTATTTCTTCTGGGCTACTCGCTTGAACGTCAAGGATCTGAAGATCATATTGAAGAGTTATGAGTCATATATCAATATTCATTGAAAAAAGGTGATCAGGAAAAGTCTTTTATGGGCCAGCCAGAAGCTATAGATGAGCTACCCATGGGTTTTAGATGAATCATATATATAAAACGTCTCATGATTTCTGGTCCCTAAACAACCATCTCCTTCTGCTGCAAGGTAGAAGAATTGGATAAGAAAGAAAATTGGACTTAGATTTATCATTTTCCCTATTATGCATGTCCACTTACAAGAATTACAAGCATCTTCCTAAACAGTAAAGTGATGCACTCCCAGCATGAACAGTTAGACACCTTTGACTTGTATTGGTGCATTGTGTACACACACACACCCCAAGACCTTTTCAAAAAAAATCAGGATCTCTAGCCTTACCACATCTCCAAAGATCTCCACCCACATCTTCTTTTGAGTGATCAGCCATGCAGTGAAGAAAGACCCTAAGGCATGATGTCTGTATTCCTGAACAAAAGGTTAGGAAAGGTAGGGTTAGTTTTTCTGTTTGTTTTGACTAGTTTAGTTTAGTTTAGTTTTCCTTTTGTAGTGTATCACCTATTTGGGAGAAGGTGTAACAAACTAGTTCTCGTTTCTTTTCTTAACTCCACAGAAGAAATCCACCTGACAGCCTCATTCACTCTTGTCTGCCAACCAGATGCCTCAGGCACATAGATTATCTGTACCTAGTACCTCAAGGGAGGGAGAGCAGAGGATGGTGCTGGTCTCTTTTCAGTGGCGGCCACTGATAGGACTAGAGGAAATGGCCGGAAACTGAAGCACCAAAAGTTCCACAGGAACTTAAGGAAAAATTTCTTAACAGTGAGGGTGCCAGAGCACTGGAACAGGCTGCCCAGAGAGGTTGTGGAGTCTCCTTCTCTGGAGATCTTCCAAACCCGCTTGGATGCAGTCCTGTGCCACGTGCTCTAGGTGACCCTGCGTGTGCAGGGGGGTTGGACTAGATGATCTCTAGAGGTCCCTTCCAACCCTAAGCATCCTATGATTCTATGATTCTATGATTCTACCTCAGATACCACACACCTCCACTGGCCTGTCGGCCAGTTGTGAATACACAAGATACATAGCTATGGTCAAGGTTGTTCCCATCTTGTATTCTCACCTTCTGTGCAGACACTTGCTGTTTCTGCATCCTTTACCTCTTGGAGAAGACAAACTTCCTGACTATCTTAGAGATGTGTCATGACCTGAAGGCATTCTCAGCCTTTCTGGACATATTGCAGAGCGCTGACAATTTAGTGCTGTTAACATGACCACCAGAATCTGATAACCCCAGAAAGACTATTCTACTAAAGAGCGAGCAAAGCAATGAGACTGACTGTAGCACTCAGAAAACAAGAGCTGATGGTGCCTTGAGAGACAAGAAGAAGAGAAAAGAAAGGAAGAAGAGGATTTGGATTGGAAAACTCTGTATGTATGAGAACAAGACAGATGTAGCAGCTCTGAAAGCAGCCCCTGTCACTGAAACAGGTATGTGGAAGGAAGAAAAGGGCACTTGCCTGCAAATTGTTCATATGAGAGAACTAACCATCAAACCAGATACTATAGATTAAGTGTTCTAATTGTCCTTAGATTAAGTGTTAAATGGCTGAATGAGAAGAGCTCATGATGTTGTGCATATACCACAGGAATCTGGTATCAGTGAAACAGTAGTATGTATTGTACAGCAGTTTGCAGCTGTAGTGCTCATGCTGGATGCTTTCTGCAAGTTCATGGAGGAAATGAAATCTGGGAAAACAAGGAAGAGACCAACAAACAGCGCAGGCGAAGGTAGAAAGCTACCTTTAAAAATATTAACAGAAATGTGTTTTTGTCAGAAGAGAGATGACAAAGAAAACTAAAAGAGCAAATTCTGAGCAGCTATCATAGAAACCATGTAGGAAATCAAGGAGCTTTACACATCTAAATCTGAAGGCTACTGCATTTAAAATGATAATTAATCGTCCAAATACTTCAAGCCTGGCTTGGGAAGGGGATGGAAGAGAGGATGGACTGGAAAATGCAGTTTAACTACCTAGATCTCTCCTAGGTGGCTAAATGAGAAATATGAATAAGAATACTAAAGTAAATTAACAAAAATTCTGATGGACAGAGACTTGTTCTGTGATACTGTCATCACCATTACCATTATTCAGTAAATAAAAATGTCAAACTTTGCCAAAGTTGCTCTCTTATCTTTTGAATAAAAATTACCTCTGTTTATCCTGTCCTCCATCCAATACATCTCCTCTTCTTTTTGTCCTTCCAAGAAATGTTGAGAATGAATCTCAGACAGAATGGTGATGAATGCAGTATTAAACACCAGCTCAAATCCTCAACTGGAGTAAAGTGGTGTAATTCTATTGAAGTTTCTGGTGCTTTGCTGCCAGTCTGATTCAAAGCCTTTGGGAATCTTTTCATTGACTTCTGTGGGCTTTGGCGCTGTTAAAGATCTGATCCTTCAAGTAAAAATTGACAGGATAAACAAGGCTGGCAGTTGTGGGAAATATGGAAAAGTGTTTTTACTGTTGGAGACTATGGTCAAATGTATGTTAGGAGAATTAGTGCCAGTTCAAAAGTGAGGCTAGCCCAGTATAAGAAAATACAAAGGAATAAACTTTAGTGATAATAAATGAATCCTTCTAGCAAGAACAAATACATGCAAAAAACTTAGCTAGTAAAAGAGAAGCTTTGTCTACTTCTCATTTTATATGAGCACATTTATTTTGCAATCTTCTGTAAATCCTATTGAAACAAAAAAAATGTGTTTACAATGTTACATATTCCATAAAACATGTTTGCTACTCAGCAATCTGCTTGCTTCTCTTAAAATGTATTTTTGTGACAAACAATCGTTAAACCTCACAACCACCGTGTGCAGATAAATGAAACTAGTGCAGATATTACCATTTGGTTGACACATTTGTTTTGACATTGTAAAAGAGCATTACAGATTTTTTTTGTATAAAACTCTTCCTTTTTTCTCAGAAACAATAATATGTTCCTGCAAATGCTGCAAAAGATCAAAAGCTGTTCAGATCATATTTACAGTACTAAAAGCACAATGAATGCCCCTGTAAATGACATGTAAATTACTGAACGATGATTCAACTTCAGTCAGCTTTGCAGATGAATTGAAGGACCTTAATTCCACTTTAGCTTAGAAACCTGATTATTCTACAGCTTGTAAGAAATCAGCTTTAATCCTCTTTTAAATGTCATTCAACAGGTCCTTTCTGCACAAAAGATGTAAATGAATTTTCCCTTACAATATCTTTTCACATTCATTTTCTTTCCACAGGACGTTCTTAGAAATAATTTAAGTCTGGGCTATCATGCTGATAACTCTCCTTTGCTGCATCTGCTCAAGAATAAAAGTCATGATTCACATGTTGGCTTTGTGATATCATTACTCCAATGACCTGTGCTTTATTTTACTGATGTAAATGAAATCAGAATTAGGCTCTGTGATACCATTTGAATCTGAATTTATATTCAAGAAAACAAAAGAATTATCTTCCTTGAGAGTTAAATTTACTCTGGAAAGAATTCAGACAAAAGCATACCTTTGAATAGGTCAATTAGCCCATATAAAATTGAATACATGAACATTTTTTCATCAACACTTTGTTTTATTCCTTTAGTTTCCAATACCTATAGGTTGATACTGTGTTATATGGAGAGTCAAAAGCTATTTTTTTGATAGTCGATTGCTCTGTAGATCCAAGTTCCTGATTAGAGGCAGGCTTATCACAAGCAAGTGATATCTTCCATTCATGAACCAAACTTGATGCTAAAATCACAGGCTGGCTGAGTCACAACCCTGGTAGACATAAAATCAAGACAGATCCTCTGGGAGTTATGTTGATTTACACCAATAACATATCTATCTGGTGCACCTAGGTTAGAGAGGTGTTATTTCAAAGAGAATTGTCCTAAATGATCCATTCAGGCAAAAGATACAACTCCACAGGTCATGTGGCATTTGAGCACTTGCTCCTCCTATTTCCCATCAGAGCTTTTGGCTTCTTGGTGACTGAAAGAAAATCCAGCCCTGGACTAGAACTTCGAACAGTGCGACATTACAGATGAGAGACAGTTCTCTCTGGCAAATCTTCTAGGAAAGGTTAATTTGCTGACATATATCTCAGATGACCTAAAAGAAAGTAATTTGAGATTTTAATTTACTCAGGTGTTCTCATCTTCTTCATTCTGAATGCTGCAGTTGAAACCACTATATTTTACAATGTCCAAATTTATTCAATTATTTAATGACATTTCTGAAAGCCTCATCCATAATACACATCAGTGAAAACAAAAAAGAGGGAGAGAAGGAAGAGAATGGGCACAAGTGACAAGGACTTCTAACTCCACACCTTACTGTATGGAAGGAGGTGGAGGAAGTACTTCTTTCCATAGGGGTCAAGAGTTTTTCATTCATTGGTGTGGACCAAGCAAAAAAGCCTCAAGTTTTGATTGCACTCCCTCATTTTAATTAACAGAGTGTTTCTGTTTGCCAATAGCAATAACAGATTCATACTGTTATATGGACCTAAGCACAGCCTGTGACACAACAAAATATTTCAGCACAAGTTTAAAAGGGAGAAAGTTCTCAAGTGTTCTGATGATTCAGTCCTTAAGTGTTCTGATGTATTGCACCTGTGTTTCCAAGAGAGCTGCAAAACCCTTAAACCCTTTTGCTATTTGTATTACGAGTGACTTCAAGCTTATATCAAGGTTTCCCTTTTCCTGAGAATGTTATAGTGGGACAGCAGGATGCAGCCCTGGCTTTGAGGAGCTTAAATGCAAAGAGGCAGGAAAAAAAAAAGTGAAAAAGAAGACAAGGTTATACTATACAAGCAAAAGATAAGGAATGTAGTGAGAGCTTGATAAATGATTTGTTCAAGGTCACACAGAAAGTCAATAGGAGGGGCAAGAAGTGATATTAGGCCTTGCTGGCATACACAGCCCCAAGCCTTCCTCCCCTCCCAATCACCTACTGTAATCACATGCAGTACCTACTATGTCACAAGCTGCAGCACACATCACAGTAACTTGGAAATTCTCCCCTTGGTCTGTCAAGCACGAATTTATAAAGTGTATCTGCAACACCGTTCTAAGGGCCTTGGAAGCATTAAAGAGCTTGTCTGCTAAAGATGTGTTAAGGTCACAATACCAGGAGGTGCTGTTGAAGGAGAGACATTTTTTTGCGTGACTTTGACAACAAACAGGATCCACCTCCGCTGTGTAACAGGTGTACAAGGCTTGCACTGACATTTCTCTTCCTTAAGTACAGGGGCATCCCTTGAAAATATAATATAGCAGAAGCTGATAAAATTCAATGGTGCAAATCTTGATTAGTATGACAATCCAGTCTTCGGGATAATAATAAATAATGCAAAGATGATGCAAACGCATTGCGTTTTAGTGAATAGTGATACAGCCCTATTGAAAATATCTTGGGATCGAGAAGCGATTTCTTTCATGGCAGGAGAAGTTTTCACATTTGAAATGTTCATGTATAAATCCTATTAAGCAAGCCTATCTTTGGCCTGGTGCTTTCAGTTTGATATGATGTGACCCGAATTTCTGCCCTAATGTAACACTCTTATCTAGTCCTCCTACAAGCAGTCTCATGGGCAGCTGAGTTTATGCTCTGAATAAAGAAACCATTTTCTGCTTTTGAGGGGGGGAAAAAAAAGAACAACCAAGCACAGGACTCTGATAAAAGATACACTCTATATGAAGGGAAAGGTGATATTTAGGCAGCCCAAAATTGAAATTAGGCTAACAGATCTAGAAGCAATAAAACCCCCTACACCGGACAGACCCATAAGTTTATACATATAAACAATTATATATAACATTTATATACAATATCCCCAACATTTTATATATATATATACGTGTGTGTATTTCCTAACATTTACATATCTATACATGCATATGTATATATAAATGTTAGGAATTGATTATAGGAGGAAAAAATGTGGGGAAGAATAAGAGGCAGAATCTTCCAAGAGGAAAATAATCCTCTGCATTTTTTTTAATTGTTTCCTGCCAAAACAGGATGATGTGGATCTTGGAGGAAGACCTCAACATGATGAAGGTCTTGGAGGTCAAGACCTGCATGTAACCATTTTCTTAAAGTTAAGAGAGGAAAATGGAGTTTTAAAAAAATCTATTTTTACCGTATTCCCATCAAAGTTGCCCTGAGGCAGCTGTGTTTTTGATGATTCCTCCCATGGCTGGGCACCTTCCTCTTTAACACTTGGAAAAATGGGTCTCCAAAATGCACACTCTTTGTCCCCTGTCTGGCAATGTTCTGCTTTTCACTTTATTGCTTTCTAAGCACGGTGAAGGATGTCTGTGGAAGTCTTCCCAACATGCTCACCCTTCAGACATGCTGTGTGGTGGGCATGCTCTGGAGCTATCCTCCAATGTTGCTTGGATTTGTGATTGCAGGCTCAGTATAGTATAGTCGTGCGGGCGGCTGAATGGACATCTACAGAAGGGAATGGAAACATACCTGTTAGTGTCCACATCCAAGACAGCTGGATGCAAATGTTAGTGAGGTGCTGAATCTGTCACATCCCCCTGACCATAAAGTGTCATATTCTCTCCAAACTATTTCTTAGAGTTTGGCTTTAGAAATCAGGTTTTCACTGAGGACTGATACCTTGTGCATTTACTGGCCTGTTCAGCAGATTCTTAATCTCCTGTTTGAGCAATACTGGGTCAAAACACTGCTATGAGACATGTGTGAGTATTTTCATGGCTGTAGAGTCTACAAGAGGAACTCTGTTCTAAAAATGAGTGTCATTTTCTAAGCTCGTGAAGGGCCAAAACCTAGCTAACTAGAATTACATTAATATTCCACAAATACAAGCAGACATCAAGCCTTTCAGCACAATGAAATCAAAATTGCTCAGCAGTACACACTGGCAGAGCGAAGTGCACTATTGACAAAGCCTGAATCACAGTAGCCTGCAAGTCAAGAAGCCTACGGGCACAGTCTGTGAGAATGCATGTACATTGCAAAAAGGCAAGTATCGAGTAATCTTCTCCACGCTGACTCTTCCAAATGACCTTAGTCCATTCTGTCTCCTAAACCATACCAAGACTTTGTCTTGGAGAGGATTAGTTGTCCCAGAACAAATCTAGCTCTAAGCTAACAGTTACGGAGTACGGCCAGTGTTTCGGCCTTATTTCCTAGCCTAATTTATTCAGCAGTATAAGTGTAATCTCTACAGTAAGAGATACAGGCTCTAATAAGGAACCTGCTTATAGAAGCAGGATGAGTAGGAATAGATAAGGACTCTGGCCAGTAAAATCCTAACATGCTCCAAGGAGATTCATGGAGCTTCACCCCATCCCATCACCATGTGCCAGGATAGGTGACCAATGCCCTGTATAAAGACAATTTACATCCCTGAGGTTATTTAGTCAAGAAGTGAAGATTTTAGAGAGACATCTGTCAAGAGATTTCGTTTTGGTGCTACCTGCCTGGATAGGGCCCAAGGTATGATCTAAAGGAGATTGGTGTTAAATGCAGGGATACACACAGAGTTTGGGAGAATAGTCATGATGCACTCATTTGGTGGAACTCTATCCTCACTGAAGCATCTGGGGAAAACAAATCTGAGAGATCCAAAGCAACTGACCTTTTTCCTTAACCTTCCCTCCCTTAGGTTTTACTGCAAGGGGGATAGCAAAGCCAAGTGGATCAATTGCAATACTTTGATTTGCACCTGAAAGCTATCAGGAAGTTGGTGGAGTCTTCAGAGATTGTTTAAAGAGCTTGGGTTACTTAAGAAGTAATAAATATTTAGTAGTACAGATGGGGGAGGAGAGGAGAGAAGCAATACAGGCAGGTAGAAACACAAAAGGAATGAGACCAAGCTTAGTTCTAATATTACTGCAAACTTAATCATCATTTATTTCATATATTGGTTGCTGGTGTGTTTAGTTTATGCCTCCTAAAAGCTGCCAGTTGTTCTGATGTCTACCACATTTATCACTTGTGGAAATCCCAGACAGATCTTAACTCACAGAACTAGAAGCAGAAGAGAGGAAAAAAAAAAAAAAAAAAAAAAAAAGCAACCCTAACACCCTAACAGCACAGATAGGATGGGATTTTCTTTAATGAAACCACTAAAGCCATTTCTATATTTTCCCCAACATGGGTGCATGTCCAATTCTACCATTACGTTTCTCTCTGTGTGACTTCCAAAAGTTCCCTCTGTTTCTATTGTTCCAGGATCTTGCGATTCTAGGTGCTCTTTACAACTATTTGGATTTTGTGTAGGCATTTTTCTTTTAATTTTTGTTCATTCTTGTGAAAGACCTAATGGGAGCAGTCAGTTGGACATTGTCTTTGAAGGAAATGATAAAATTCAAAACAAACAGGGAGAAGGGCTTGACCATGATATGGCTGCAGGAGATTAAAAGAACAGGCTCAGAATACATGGTGCTTCAATGACCTGGTTTTCAGGCTCTGAATCCCAGAGGACTAAGTTCCATTTACTCACCTGTAAAACTAAGCAGGAGAATATCGGTTTTACAGTATTTTGAAGACAAGGTGTAAGTAACACCTGAAGAGGCTAGAAAAGTCAGAATTGTTCCTGTAGTTCAAGTAGACCAGATTGAAAAAAAAAAAAAATGAAGCTTACACCAACACACATGGTTTTGCAGGGAAGTCAGGGAGAGAAGATCTATTGGCATTGTTAGTTAAGCAAAAGTCATCTGAGATCATGGGACTAGAGAAATCCTTCCCTATCTGGCTATAAAAATTCTTGCGTTGTTCATATGGTTCCTTCTCCCTACTATTAAAAAATACCCATTTCCTAATGGCATTGTTCTGCTGTGTGAAGTGGGGAACACAGAGCTCAGGTATTTCCTGTACTGACCTGCAGGAAGTTTCTCCTCAGTAGAGGACACTCCTAAAGTGGAGTTCAGTCTCTAATTGCATCCTAGTGGAGCTGAGTAAAGCAATGCAAGTGTGGATTCATTCCTTTTTTGAAATGCAAAGGCATTTACAGTGCAAGAAAAACAAAACCAAGGCTGAAAACAAGCTCCAATAATTGAATGTAAATTCATCAGAAGAGTAAGCACTACAAATTCACAGCACTTCTAGCAATTTATCCTGTAACGAAAAGCAAATATGCTAAACTAAAGGCATATATAGAATGGCATTCAGACAACCTTAGCTCTACTACACTACAGAGTACAGAGACAAATTAGTTAAGTTGCTTTTCTAGTTTAATAACTTCTAGTTACTTTTCCGAGTTTAATAACTTCTAAGTGATCAACTCTGGTGAGAAGTTCACCTCACCCAGTATCTCCCAAGACACTGTGTAGTTCAGGTATCATTCAAACATTCCTGAGAATTCTCCTCTTTCACACTTTGCGAGAAGATTGATCAAGGAATTCTAGCATAGGATGATCTCTTCTGAATCCAGGACAAAAGGGTACCTAATTTAATGTGAGTTACAATCCTCATTCCTTACCTCACTGTTTGTGATAACAATGTATTGTTTAGCTCTTGTGGACAAAAGCTGTGTGTACTCAGCACTGACAATGTATTCTACATTACTGTCACATATGTGTGCATTTTGGAGATCGACTATCTGCACAGTAAATTTCTTCTTGTATCTCTGCACCAAGTCTATGCCTTATTACAAGTCCTATTTTTTGTCAGGGCTGTTCATGTTGCTGTTTCTGGAAGTTACCTGACTCGGAATGTCAGGATATTTCATTAGCCACAAAAAGATGCAAGTCACATTATGAGTCCTCCTGTACATACCCTTTGCCCATCCCTATCGAGAAATTCAGTGAGGCATTTCTGCACTTTTCTTTACTGGATTTCTGGTCCCTGTTTCCCTGTTTCCATTCCATTTATTAAATCCACTTTTCTGGAGACAGGTCAGAAATAGTATATTTTTCCTGTAACAAAGAAAGAAAGAAAAGGAAGAAGGAAAGAAAGGAAGAGAGAGAGAAAAAAAAGAGAGAGAGAAAGAGAGAGAGAGAGAGAAAGAGAGAAAGAGAGAGAGAAAGAGAGAAAGAGAGAAAGAGAGAGAGAAAGAGAGAGAGAAAGAGAGAGAGAAAGAGAGAGAGAGAGAGAAAGAAAAGAAAGAAAAGAAAGAAAAGAAAGAAAGAAAGAAAAGAAAGAAAGAAAGAAAGAAAGAAAGAAAGAAAGAAAGAAAGAAAGAAAGAAAGAAAGAAAGAAAGAAAGAAAGAAAGAAAGAAAGAAAGAAAGAAAGAAAGAAAGAAAGAAAGAAAGAAAGAAAGAAAGAAAGAAAGAAAGAAAGAAAGAAAGAAAGAAAGAAAGAAAGAAAGAAAGAAAGAAAGAACGAGAGTGAGCTTTATAAAAGATGGTACAAATCTGTCAAATGGGAAACTGGAGAAATAAAAGAAGACATGACTTTAAACAAAGCCAACATCTCCCGTGTCCCAAGATCTGTGTGACACACTAAGTTATCCTGTTTTCCTAGCACAGCAGTTCTTTACCCCTCCATCATCATAACCGTGAATAAGCAACAGGCTGTGGGAAGGAATGCCAGACCATGTGGTTTTGTTTTGTTTTACCTTAAAAGTTCCTTTGATATTTTTTATGCCATCAGACAGCAGCCAGCCCTTAAAAAAGAAAGAAAAAAAAAAAAGAAAAAAAAACTTCCTCCCTCTGGACAAGTAGGATATTAATATTATCCCTGTAACAAGCAGCAGAAGGAATAAAACATCTTAGGTAAACACTGCAAGTGAGATTAAAACTCTCTAGCTCTGTGCTGTAACCCTGTGACACGGAGTTTCCAGTGAATTAAACCAAATGTACAAGTATTTAACGACTAATCCTTTTAAGCATTTTAATGCCCAAATGAAGATTTCTTAGAGGGAGAGGCAAAGCATATGTGGTTTCCGTTAGAGTCTGCCTGCAGGCAGAGGATTGAGCAGATTGGCTTCTTTTTTTTTTTTTTTTTTTTCCCTTCCTTCTTCTTCGCTCCCTCTCCCCTCTCCCTCCCCCCTCCCCCGTGTTTTTAATTAATTAATATTTCCCGGCTTTTGTGCTTTGGCGGGCAGGCGGCACGTGGAGCCGGGTCCTGAATGGACAGCTCCTTTCAGGACGGCGACAAAGCGACCGCGCCGAGCGCGGCCCACCCGGCTGCTGGGGGGGCACCAACCTGCTGGTCCTGCAGGAGCCAAAGGCGAGGGGGCGAGGGGGGGGATCGGGGGGGATTAGTCCAAATAGCAGCCTGCTTCTCGCTACAAGAAAGGAGAGGGAGGCCAAGCAGGCTTTCTTACCTCCCTTGGGTTACTACAAACGGCTAACCTAGCTCTGGGGCTCTTTGAAGACAATAAAGAAAAGTAACTTTTTTCATTTTAGAAACCCATCCTGCAGGGCAGCAGGTATTAAGCTGATGATAACAGTCCACATCTCTATATAAATAAATATATATGAAGAAGCCCCCCATATATAGGCTTTTTTTTTTCAGTTATAGATCTTCATAACCATAGGGAATAATATTTCCTCTATTAATAGCCAGGCCAGTGTCTTGCACTGCAGGGAGAAAAATCAATGTTCATAGCTATAAACAAAATTGATCTTCTGTTTAAGCTAATCTTTAAAGGTTGCAAATGTAGGGTCAGGGGTATGGTTGCATGGAAAGCAAAGGCTCATATTTCCAAATGAGAGAAATGTATCCCCTTTCTATGTGCTTTTGATGTACAAAAATAAACTGTTAATTTGAGGGAATACAAGAAGGGGTGCAAAGCCTAGACTATCCACTTGCATATATGCAAGAACATGAGAGAGCTCACGATATTTCAGCACTTCCACTTGGTGTGATGAGGAATTACAAGAGCACAAGAAGAAAGTGTGCTTGTTGTTTTTCAAAATAGTAGACCAGATGCTCAGCTGATGTAAATGGGAGGGGAACTGATGATGCTAATGTAACTATCTTGGCTTATTTAAAATGAAGATACAATCATGAAATAGCTGAGTAAATAAGTACAAAGAAAAACTTTTTTTTTTTTCTGGCTGTAAGTGGATGATACATATGTATGTGAGTGTGACACAGAAATATGGAGGGATCTTTATCTATTGTGATCACAGTTTTATTAGGAAATACACAGATATATTTTCTTTCAATAGCTTTCATTATTACAAATAGCAATCAGGAATATCTCTATAATAAATTATCTCTTTTTTTTACACTTCACATAAAACATGGCCTATGTTCTTTCTACCCATATGCACCTGAAATAAAATTAGATCCTCTTGTACCCAGAATGCAAGCTCTGTTTTCACTTTGAGTGAGTGTTGTTTACTGTTGCTAAATGCATTTCTTTGTATTTTTTTCTTTATTGTTTTCTATATCCTGAAAGAAAGTTACACACTTGTTTCAGTTGGGTACTTTGCTGAATGGGGTCAGTGAGCTATAGCCCATTGTCTCTAAATTGCTGAACATGTTGTACTTCAATTGTAGTACAACAACAAATTTACTGTACAACGGAAAATTGGTGATTTCCCATGTTTTGCCACTGATCTGCAAATGATTACTTTGAACCAAGCAGGCAATAGGAATGAAGGGAAATTACTTCTGAAAATATATATTTTTAAGCAACAGTTTAGAAACTGATTAATTAGGCAGTTCACAGTTTCTAGAACAAGTACGTACGTCAATATAATGCAAAGAAAAAGGGAGGGAGGGAAGAAGGGAGGGAGGGAGAGTGAGAGGGAGGGAGGGAGAGTGAGAGGGAGGGAAGAAGGAAGGAAGGAAGGAAGGAAGGAAGGAAGGAAGGAAGGAAGGAAGGAAGGAAGGAAGGAAGGAAGGAAGGAAGGAAGGAAGGAAGGAAGGAAGGAAGGAAGGAAGGAAGGAAGGAAGGAAGGAAGGAAGGAAGGAAGGAAGGAAGGAAGGAAGGAAGGAAGGAAGGAAGGAAGGAAGGAAGGAAGGAAGGAAGGAAGGAAGGGAGGAAGGGAGGGAGGGAGGGAGGGAGGGAGGGAGGTTCTTTTTCTTATGATTTGCAAAAAGAAGAAATTTATTTTCAGCTTTCAGATTATGAAATTCACATTTTTAAATTACTATTTTAAAGAAACCTTTTCTAGGGGACGTTGCTACCTTATTATTATCTTTTTTTCTTCCTATATTTGAGTCACAATACGTATCCCAGTGCTTGCTTAGGGCATTTTCCACAGCCCACTGAATGCCAAGGGAAGAGCCCCATTGACTTTAGACAATCTTTGGATCAAATCTATCATGCAAGAGAGCCCTAGTCTTTTACAGCCTGACCCCTCTACCTTCACTAGCGTGCTCAGGCCCATGGAGGTCAGGCACACAACTGACTTATACATGGATTACTGGTGTGAGCAGAGGTTGCAGAATGGGTCTCACAGTGAGCTCTATCAGCGTGTTCATTAAGAATCCTCCACTACCTATTGTCAAGTAGTGAATGGTGTCTCCTCTACCACAGATATCAGATATTTCAGACAAGATCTTATTTCTAGGAAAAAAAAAATAATAAAAAAACACTCCTTTGCCAAATGAATTTTAATGCCCAATTTTAAAGTAATAGAAATCCCAAATTCTCTTGATTTTATGCATGAGCTATTATGATCAATTGGGAAATTAAAATATGTTTTTAAAGCATAAATACCTATTCCCTTGGTGGAATCTTATGTCTCTGAAGTAGCTGGCTTCAGTTTTGGGGATACATCTTATGCATTTTAATAGCAAATGCCTGAATACTGAACCAATAAAAAATATATAGTGGCTTCTTTTTGCAGTTACCCAAGAAGCTTAGGTCAATACAAGTCCCATTTTCAAATATGTTAACAAATATATGTGTTCAGTGAAAATTATATATTACTTAACCTAAATACTGATTTACTTGAGTTATTCAGAGTAATGCCAGGCTCTTGAGGAAAGAATCTCTTTAAAATATTAATATTATTACACCTCATTTTAAAGTGTTAAGACTATAATTTAAGTGTAAGTGGTAAAAAAGATCCATGAAAATGGATATCCATAGAGGTGCCCACTTGAAAAAAGAGTCAATGCATGACTCATGAGTTGAGGACACAGATGTCAGACTTATCTTTGAATTTACTCTTTTAAGTTAGTGATACAATCTTAACATTATTTAAACATACAGTAGTGCTCTGTGTTTAATTAGGTAAGGAATCTTTCTCACTATTACTGCCAGTGCATTACTATATGCGCACAGAGGAGTATATTCAATAAGCCAAAGAACCTGACACTGTATTATTTATTGGAATGTCTGCATTAATTATGAATGATTCTAATATAAGGTACATCTTTAATACATCACAGTCTACAGATGTTTTCATTCTCCACTACTAGAGAGAAGATTAATGATAAGATTTTGCCTCAAATATCAGAAGGCATCCTAAAAATAATGTGGATAATGTCAGCTTAGCCAGTTCCTGAGTAGAGACTTTTCTAAAGACATAGTTTATGTAATTACATGTGGTTTCACTCAAAAATGTCCTAAATGCTCAAAAATGAACTAAGACTGTCAACTCCCAAAAATGTTTTAATTAGATGCATAAGTCAGTTATCAAGTTTCCTATTTTCTCATCTGTGTTTTCTTCAGGATAGAAAAATGCAAGGTTGTATTGACAGTGCCCAATGAACTTCAGAGAACTGATACAAAGTCCTAAGGCATATATGAGTTTTTTTCCTATTGTTTAAGTATGGGTATTACGCTGAGTAGAAATAGCCCATACAGCTCTCTATAATGCTTTGAACAGAAGTAAGCTTTATAACTTTTCTGCATTAGCTAATTAAAAAATATATTTTGAAGAAATCACAATACTTTAGGGTAAATGATGTATTTTTATGGAACAGTTTTCTAAAGCCAAATGTGACTGTCAGGAAAGGATAGTTCTAACTCATCTTTTTCTACTCTTCCTTTATGGTCCTGAGGAATGTCACTGTTGAAGTCCTTAAGTTTTTCCACAAACTGTTGGCTTAAGAAAACATATGTTCAGACTTCTACATCACAAGAAGCTGAGCAAGGATTCAAGCCATGACTCATGTTAATACTCAAGTCACACACTTTTGAGTGTTTTCACTGCCATGTTATTTTCCAAAAAGAGGTTTCACCCTTCTCTACTAAGCAACCAAGCAACTAAGTTGCTAACTCTGTCCCATCTCTTGACCTGGGATGGTTATGTTTACCTTTTCTTTTATCAGTTTTCCAGTGTAGTATTAATAGTGAAAGTAGCTTACAGCAGCAATATTGATGGGGAGATCTTAGCAGAAAGTGCTACAGGGTCAGAGCAAGAAAACACATAATCACATTTTGGGGAGAAAGAAAAGTATTGTCAATGGTATTATTATCAAGGAGAAATGTTCTCTAAGGCAGAACTTGTGACTTCTGTCTTCGTATAAACTTGAGGGTACAAAATGTTGCTGAGATATCAGTGACTGCTGTCTTTCCTGGAACTTAGAAGGAGAGCTCGGAAAAAGTAAAATAAAATCAGTCACTCTGAAGCAAAGAGGAAATGACTGGAGAACTACAGATGTGAGGAAGGCAAGACTCTCACATTAGAGTAATTAGAGTCTAGTAAGGTCAGTAATTATAACCAAACATTCCCTTTCAGAGCAGCAAAACACACAGAATATGACAAATCTGACAAAATCATTAGATAGACAGGGAGAAGAGAGAGCCATTTTATTTAAAGTGTTTCCAAAGCTATCATCAATCCCACAGCAGTAACTACCCTGAGGTGAACACAGAATCAAATAAATAAATAAATAAAAATTTAAGGGTAAAAATGGTGAACAGCATGAGATAGGCAGATCAGGTAGATGGAGAAGAGATGTCAGAAAAAATACCTAAAGAGGGGAAGAAAGTGTAAGAAGAATGAAAGAAACCAAGTCGAGGAATGAAGGGATTGCACAAGGCAGCAAGACAAATAAATTCATGAGGCGTTCTTCAAATCCAGAAGAGGCCCATGGAAAACAAAAACAGCCTCTAAGAGATGGCAGGAGCCATTGCCAGAATAAGTAGCTCTTGCTTTCAAGAGAAGGCTGACTGGGAGGGGGCCTTTTTATTATCTCAGTGTTTGCAAAAGTGGAGAGAGGACAGCTGCCATAGCCAGTCGTCATGTTCACCCCACAGGGACAGAGTAGAAAAAGATAGGTCACTTAAAATATATCAGTTAAAATAAACACCTTAAAGCAGGAGCATGGGAAGATCAGGACAAACCAGAGGCAATTATCAAGGAATACGGGGCGGTGAGGCCTCCACTGTGTGGGCACAGCCCAAGCAGTGATGCAGAAAAGGGCCCTAGGCAGTCTTCCCAGTAGAATCTCCATGTTTTTACAAGCCTGATCCAAGTGAGGCTACTTTCGTGGGATCTGGGAGCAAGGTCAGATGGAAAGAAACACTCAGCAGCTCAGGAAGTTGAGGGGAAACTTGGAGAAAATGTTGTCTGGGGAACACCAAAGAAAAGGAGCAGCTCTGTATAGGAAGTTGGTCTGTGGTGGGATGGACAGGGTGCTAGAAGGAGAAAGGAAGGAAATAACTTCCCAGAGACAACCAACACAGGAGCTACTGGGTAAAAGTAGATTGGCAAGGACTGTGAAGCCCACAGACCTATTTGACCAGCAACGGGCAACTGTCAGCAGAGAAGAGAAGAGTTAAGAAAGATGAGGATGGGGAAGGTGAACCAGAATAAATAAGTAAATACATACATACGTACATAAAAATGAAAGAGATTTTATTGTTGACCTTTATCCTTTGGAGATAGCAGGAGCACAAACAAGAAGAGCCAGAGCAAGGGATGGATGGATCATGCTACCAAAAGTCTAGTCTGTCTGGATAGTCACATGGCAAAGCCATGTGATGATGAGATCTCTCTTTCTAACACTTATATGGAGTGGTAGGAATGGTATTCACTCAAAGTGACCTTTTTTTCTTTTCTGTGAGACAATATTGATCTGTATGGATCCTTTTGAAGCCATCTCCTCTCTTCCTTTCCCACTTACCGTGCATGATGCCAGATACTTGGCTTGCAGTATAGCTGCCCTTAGGTCTTCATTAAAGTCTCAACAAGCAGGACATCTTGCTGCCATCAAGGAAATGACTGGAGACACCAGTTATCTCTTTTAATATTTGACTAATATATTTACAGCATTTTAATTGCTTTCAAATGCATTTTTTTCTGTCCCATTATGTTGCCTTTTGGCTGTTTTGTTGAGGCAGAATACAAATTTGCAAAAAGGAGAAACATGGTGCTGGGCATCAGAGATGTTAGCTATACTTCAAGAGAAGGGGAAATGACTGATTTTTGCAGTGTCCCAGGGTGGGACATCTTTACCCATAAGCTTGAGTTGGAGAAACTCTCTGCAAAACTTGTGGCTTCATCCTCCCGGATCCTCCCGGAGTTTTCCCTGCGACTAAGTAAAGCGACTAAAGTAAAGCTAAGTAAAGCGACTCATGTCCAGGTTCCCCCGCCGTCTGCCAGGCAGCAGTGAGAAGTTCAAGGGCCCGGGGGTGGAGAACTAGAAGAAGCTTGGCCGGGGGTGGGAAGGGAGAAACAAAGGACTTGACAACAATAGACCTGGTGCAGACAATGGGCCAGGAGTCCGGGAAGACACAAAGGCTTTTGTTTTAGGTCGGTCGAGTTTGGGGCTCACAGCCCGCAAACATCAAGAACTGCGGACGACAAAAAGGAGAGGGAAACGTATATTAAGCAAAAGGCTGGCCGCCCTAGGGGGGTTCTTCTCTAGACCTTTGGTCCCAAAGGGGTTCGGGGTGGACCCAGAGCCTGGGATGTCCTGACATTGCGGACCTGGAGCTCGCTTTGAAGAGCTCCAGCTCGTTGAACTTGCGGGAAAGTCCCAGAAAAGCCGTCAGGAATTTAGCTCCAGTAAGGACCAAACTTTGGTAACTCTCAGTGGAAAAGCAGGTCCTTAAATAAGAATGAGAATAAACGGCCATGGGGCAGCAGACACAGGGTCTAAGGCGGGATGGGAGGAGGAGGAAAGGGGGGAAATGAACTTCAGGGGAGCATTTTTAGTTCAAGCACCAGGTGAATGAGCTCGGTGAGTCCGGCGGAGGTGGGGGCAGACACCAAGCCCAGACAGTCCCTGCAACAGCACCAGCCACTTCGCATGATTCAGTGAAAACGGAAAGGATCTGAGAGAATTTTTCCCCCACCCCTTTCCTTCCAGCATCCCCGTCTGCCTTTCCCGGCTTTTTTCAAAAAAAAGAGACCGTTGCAGCCCAAGAGCAGAAGCGAACCTGGAGCAGGGGGGAGACCTCGCTGGGGTAAACAACGTACCCAGCCACAATGAAGCTCAACGCCAAGTCTGTCTGCTGCGACCATCAGCTTATGGCGCTTGTTGGAAAACCAGAGAGCTCCCAATTAACTTTCCTCAAAGAATTTCGTCGGGAGCAATTAATAAGTGCTCTGCAGTTTGACTCGCTTTATTAATTGGATGGGGTGCGGGGAGAGGGGAGTTAAACTAGCGCACGACGCGGACGGGCTATATGATTTTTAAGGTCTGCAAGCGAAGCTAACAGATGGAACTGACCAGTAACCGTGCATATGGCAAGCCGTGTTTCATATAAACTTCTCCCCCCGACTCCCCCCAAGCCCGCTCCAAAACAAAACCATTTTGGTGGCTTTGTTGTTGTTTGAAGCAAAGTTCGGGCCCCGAGCTGGCTGATGTTGTGGCTGTGGGTCTGTCTGGGTCGTGCGTGCGTGGGGAAGGGGGGAGGGAGGCACTGGGTGGAGGGGTGGAGAGGAGAAAAGGGTGATTTTCAGTGCAAAAGACGGGTCCTGCAGCGGGGCCATGTCCTACCAGTTGATAATTCAACAAGGTGGCCTGCCGAGCCGGGTGCTGGTTCCCCCGAAGGGAAGGGGGATTTGTTTGTTTGCTTGGCGTGTGGCAGGAGCGTGTCCTCAAGGTGTCGTAACTTTGGGGAGTTCTGGGGGTCTAAGTTGCCCGAGCTGTGTGCAGCTGTGTGCTCATGCACTCGGGTCCTGAGTGTCCCAGACAGCATGGAAGCTTGAGAGAGCTCCGAGAAATCAAGAAATATGTATTGGGAATAAATACTTGTCACTTCTGTTGAACTTTAGAGCAATTGTAGAAAAATTAAAAGAAAAGAAACAATTCCTTCCTTCCTTCCTTCCTTCCTTCCTTCCTTCCTTCCTTCCTTCCTTCCTTCCTTCCTTCCTTCCTTCCTTCCTTCCTTCCTTCCTTCCTTCCTTCCTTCCTTCCTTCCTTCCTTCCTTCCTTCCTTCCTTCCTTCCTTCCTTCCTTCCTTCCTTCCTTCCTTCCTTCCTTCCTTCCTTCCTTCCTTCCTTCTCTTCCTTCCTTCCTTCTCTTCCTTTCTCCTTTCTCCCTCCCTTCCTCTCTTTCTTCCTCTCTTCCTCACTTTCTCATTTCCTTCCTCCCTGCCTTCTTCCCTTCCTGCCTTCTTGACTTCCCTCCTTCCTCCCTCCCGCCCACGTCTCATCGCGCAAGGCAGGGGCAGAGCGGAGCTGCGCGCAGCGCGGCGGAGACGCGCGGCGCTGCCCGCTGACCCCGTGCGCGTTCGCAGAGCCACGCTCTCCCTCGCACAGGGCGCGTTTCCATTCCTCGTGTGCCTTTGTCCATCCCGATAAAGCAACCGGGTCTGAATGACAGCTCCCGCACGAACAGATACCAACAAATCCTCCCAAAAGCTGAAATCTTACAAAAAAAAAAAAAAAAGGGCAATAGGGTGCGGGATGGGGGGAGCCACAAGCCTATTTGCCTGCGGCTTATTATTAAGACACCTTCGCATCTTAAACGCTTAAAACCCTACCGAATTAAATGACAATTAAAAGCAAGTTACACCCTCTCCTCTCCACCGGCTTCATCATTCGCGGAGCAGCTCGCCCGCAGCCCGCCGGCAAATGCCATTTGGCCAAGCGCCCTGGCCCGGGCGACTCCCGCGGGCGGCGTCTCCGCGCAGCCCCGCGCAGCTCCGCGCAGCCACCGCGCACCCGTCCCGGGCTGCAGCTCCGCGGCCCCAAACGAAGGAGTAAATTGAGCCCTGGACTCTGCAGCGCGGGTCACGCAGCTTCCGTCGCTACCAATTTCGAAGAGCTAAGATGGACTTCACCCCCCCTCCCCGCCCTTACATATAGATACAGCTCTTTAGGTCTACATGTATATTATGTATACATATAATATGTCGCTGCGGTGATACTTTGTGATCTCACCCTAATCTTATGTTTGGAAAAAAAAGAAGAAAAAAAAAAGCTATTTAAAGAAGCTTGTAAGAGAGTATATTAGAAAGCTTTGCAAGCAGGTTGGAGTGTGGGGTGGACTTAAATTCGATGTAAATTCAAGAGCTAAAAAAATCAAATCCAAAACAAACCACGGAGTTTTCATTTAGGAAAAAAATACAGTTAAGCAGACACTCATACAAATGTGCATTCTTAGATGCTGGTCAATATTTAAAAGCAGTATAATCAACAGGAAGGAACACTTACCTATTGAAAAGGACGGTTTTAATAATATGTATTAATATATATTAGCTCTATGTCTTCCCAATAAAATGTACACAAAATAACCCTTTCGATCAGATTAGCTCCCATATTAGCTCTGGGTAAGAAAAAAGCATTCTTAAGAGTGGAGGAGAAAAATGTATAAAAATGTTGAAAGAACCTACAGTTCCTTATTAGGCGAAGATACAATATTTATTCCTTGTCTCCTGGGATGAAGCTCCTCTATCTATTGTCCTCCCAGTTCTCAGTGCTGATGCTTAATTTTCAAAACTTCTATATTACCAAGGGACCTACGACATCAGCCAAAGAAATACCCAGCAAGTACAAAATCTGATCCAGGGAGCAGCTTTTGTGCAGAGGGAAAATTTTGTTCCTACAGGTTTTTAAGGAGGTGCATGGAAAAGCGAGAGATCTGATCTATGCAGATACATTGCAAATTCTCTCTGTCTGTAGAGATTTTTTTTTCCTAAAAAAAAATTGGAGAAATACGTGAATTTCGGATTTTTTAATCTTTTTTATTTTTATTTTATTTTTATTTTTAATTTGGAGAGGGGAATTTTATCCAGAGTTTTTTCTTTTTTCTTCTCTTTTTTTTTTTTTCGGAGAACCAAAAAATGTCAACTACCTTTCCAGGTCTCGTCCACGATGCAGAGGTATTTTGTGTGTGTGAGTGTGTGCGTGTGTGTGCGTGTATGTGTGTGTGCGTGTGTGTGCATATGTGTGTGTGTGCCTGTGTGGTTGTTTCCATTTTTTTAAATCCATATTGGACCGTTACATTTAATTATAATCCGGCTTCAGAGATAACTTACAGAAGTATAGAGAGAAAATTCGTTATGACATCTGTCGCCAGCAAGGGCAACTCATTACCACGTTAAAACCGTTGCCAGAACGAAAATCAGAATAATACCCCTAATAATATAATGAAGTGGAGGGAAATCACAAGCTCGCCAGGAATAAGGAGTCCTCGCTAAAAAAAAAAAAAAAAAAAAAAAAAAAAAAAAAAAAGACTCCCCTTTTCTTTCAATACACAGGAAAAGGAGGGGGAGAAATTTGGATCTGATTCGTTATTTTAAAAAGAGAGAAAAATAGGGGTTCAAAAAAAAAAAAAACGGAAGGAAGAGAGAAAGACGAGCAGGCGGCAAAGCTTTCTCGATGTGTAACGCTCTAACATAGGGACGGGACTTGTGTGTATTGCCGTTAGTTTCCTCTGTTTGATGACTTTTTGTGTCAGCCCCAGATATTACAGCTGTGATCGGGAGGTGGATGGATAGATGGACAAATAGATAGATAGATTTTATTGTTGTTATTAATAATATTAATTCAGTGCGTGGATTTCTTTCGCTTTACGGTATTAAGGACAGACTTGGGCTGTTTATGATTTTTTGAACAGACCTTTATGGCACCAGCCCAAGGTGGGAAAGGAGCTTTTGTTGTTGCGGCTGCAGCTCGCAGGCTGAGACGCTCGTGACGGGCGAGAAGCGATGCAGGACAGCGTGCTCGCAAGACCCGCACCCGGGGTTTTAAATGACAAACCTCCAGTTTTGGGGTCTTCTTTTCACTTCTTCCTTCCAGATACGTCACGATGGATCAAACAGTTACCGCTTGATGCAGCTGGGATGCCTGGAGTCCGTGGCCAACTCCACCGTCGCCTACTCCTCCTCGTCTCCGCTCACATACTCTACAACGGGCACCGAGTTCGCCTCCCCGTACTTCTCCACTAACCACCAGTACACCCCCCTGCACCACCAGTCCTTCCACTACGAGTTCCAGCACAGCCACCCGGCCGTCACCCCTGACGCCTATTCCCTCAACTCGCTGCACCACTCGCAGCAGTACTACCAGCAGATCCACCACGGGGAACCCACCGACTTCATCAACCTGCACAATGCGCGGGCGCTCAAGTCCTCCTGCCTGGACGAGCAGCGCAGGGAGCTGGGCTGCTTAGACGCTTATCGCCGCCACGACCTGTCTCTTATGAGCCATGGCTCCCAGTATGGGATGCATCCAGATCAAAGACTCCTGCCAGGACCGAGCCTCGGGCTTGCAGCCTCGGGAGCGGACGATTTGCAGGTAAAATAGCGTGCGAGCTCCTTCCGAGGCACCTTCTTCTCCCCTCCCCCTGCCTTGTCCCCCCCCCCAATCATTGCCACCCCCCACCCCCTCCGCACCCTCCCAGTTTTCCTCCACTCTCGTGTTTGCTCATACAAAGGAGAGGAGATTCACCCCAAATCCTGTCCAGAGCCCGTCCCCTTCAGAATAAGAACAATTAAAAATGTAGTGGTGAGGAAATGGGTGAAAAAGTAGCTTCTTTTGGCAAAGCAAAACAAAAGAAAACAAAACCAAAACTCTTGCATGACTTCTCAGCGCAGCTTGTGTCTGTTTAGATGCAGAGCGTGGGACTCGCCGGGAGGTTTTGGGGTGTGTGTGTGGCCATTGACCTAATTAGAGTCATTAGGAATAGAACCCAAACAGCAACAAATACACCACCCCGCTTTTCTTAAACTTTTCCTTTTCTTTCGGCGAGCGCATCCGTTTGAATAACTCGCACCGGCACAACAGGCAAATGAGCTAAGGAAGGGATGAAGTGGGAAACCAGAAAAAAAAGACAAAAAAGGACAAAAAACACACACACCCACGCTTTTCCACCCGCACAAAAAGGCAGGTCTCCGTTGAACTCTGAGGCGTGAGGCGGGAAGAAATAAATGTGAGCAAATGTTCGTCAGAAATATTCAGTATGACCAAAAATCCCTACTAATATCAGATCTAGGTAGCAAGAGGGAGAGAAACAAACAGAAGAAGTTGATTTCTTCTGTATGCCTCTCTCTCTATCCATTCATCTGCTCCCCACTCCAACCGGGATGTGGACCCATCAAAACCATCTATTTATTAGTATCATAACCTGACTTTTAGTATCAAAACCTGACTTTTGTCGGTTCGGTAATCCTTCCCCCGTCACCTAAAAATTCGCCGCTGGTAAATTCAGCTCATGCTTTCAATAATAATAATAAAAAAGCTTTCAGAATTGCAAGCAACGCCCTCTTGCAAATAGCGCTCATTTCGGAAAGCTTTCCCAAATCAAACGCAAACCTTCCTCCTTCCAATGAACTGAAAAACCGGAGGCTCCCAAATTTGCCCGTGTTTACTATGTTTTCTTCCCCCGAGTTTCACGTTCACACAAAGAAAGCTCTTTCCAAAGACGCGAGGAAGTCAAAATCTCCGAAAAAAAAAAAAAAAGTTGTAGAACTCAAAAAACATATTTTCTTCTCTTTAAACGAGAGACACATTCTGCATAGGAGAAAAAATATTTTTAAGGAGAGACAAAAAAAAAGTTCTTTTATATCCGTGTGGAGGAAATCCTAGCTATTTAAATCTATCTTTCTCCTTTAAATTCACTATATAATTATATCTTCTCTGGACATTTTTTGTTTACATTTTTCAGAGGGATCTCCTTATGTTAGCCCCCTCCCCCCGAAAAAAATCTGCCATTCACCGCTCAGTCCAACTAAAACCTATTTACTCCTTTTTATAACCACGTCTGCTGCTGATTTTTTTGTATCTGTACAAATTTTTTTTCTTTGGCAGGCACAAAGCCTTGTATTTTTCAAAAGAAGGGATTAGGAACGTTTGCAAGACAGCAGACAATGCCTAAGTCCCGGGCAAAAAAGCACCATAGTTTATCCAATTTTCAACTTAGTGCCATTCAACTGGTCATTTATGCAATGTCATCCGACCAAACAACATGTTTCCCCTTAAAAAAAAAAAGAAAAAAAAAGTTGGTTAAGCTGCTAGAGGCACATTGTTATTATATTTATTTAAAGAAGAAAAAATAAACACATTTTCTTTCGAAAATATTCATCATTCGATCACATTTTATTCGAAGATAAATAGTCCCATTTCAACTTAATTCTTTGTACCGAAGTATTTATTTATTCCCTTCCTTCTTCTCTTCTGAAAAGAGGGAAGGGTATTGAGATATCGAAAAGCCTGGCCTACGAGCAGTTGAAAATATTAGTATTTATCGTTATGATTTAGGGTGATTCAGAACAAACACGGGTTGTTGTGAGCATCACCTTGGGCTTAGGGGGAAGCGTTTTGGTGGCGAAGAGAAATCGGACAGCTCGCAAACACTTTCTAACAACAACAACAACAACAAAAAGTGGTCTAACCAGTCTTCTCCCTTTCTCCTTAGTCTTTCTTTTTAAAACGTTCATCAGCATATGCCTCATTTCAAATGCAACAAATGTAAATATACTTTTCCCTGCACAGAATTTTAAGTGAATGTCCAATAGTTTCGAGGGCGGTTTAAGTCAGCCTAACAGATGCAAACAGTCTTGGAGCTGGAGTGGCATCTTTCAGTGCCCTAAAAAGATTTTCCATGGGCAACAAAGAAAACTGTCACACCTTTTCCCATCACCGCTTTAATTTATGCTCAGTCGCCAAGTTTTTTTCATATTGATTTCATAATCACTTTAAGGCAGAACACTTAAAATAAAAAAGAGCCTTGAAAAGGAAGGTCTTACAAGGCCAGCGCCAATATGGTGAAAGTGGGGGAGAGAGCCAGGACTGTAAAGGTTGTTTTGTAAAGTGGGGTTTTTATTATGCACCGACTCTCTCCGCATTTACTTAACTCTTCACGGGCTGTTGAGTAGGTTAACACCCTTAAAGGCCTCTTTCATGTCCAATACCTCGTTTGTTTGTAAAGGAAAATGCGTCTTTAACACATTTCCACCGGGCAAAGATTTAGGTTTGGTTTGCTGATTTTTTTTCCTTTAACCCTCAACATAATGAAAATCCAAAGAAAACCCAACCCTTTCAAGTCTCTTATAATTCCAATAAAAATATTTATTAAGTGGGGGAGGAGAAGATCTCGGAAGAGTAAGAGTCGTATCCGGAGAATAAAGAAGTGATGGGCAGCAGAACCCGCAGGCAGGGTTTTGGAGGGTTCCCCACGCCAAAATCACATAGATGTGTCCGTGTATGTCCCCACCTACGGACAGAAACACGCGCAGATAGAGGCTCATCCTCGTCCCCATTGTCACGCTCCTTGACTTTGTATAGCCGGCAAAGCCCAAGAGCTGCCCTTTGTGCACTTTGCGTACACTCTGGAAGTCGATATATATGTGTCCCTAAACGTATATATTTAGATGTGAACTTTCGTGTATGTAAACATAGAGATACTCTGCATAAAACCGTGTATTCTTAAGTTTCCGCGTGCCAAGGCACATATATTTATGCAACTATAGAGCGTGTCCATATCTGTAAGATCCGAACAGGCTATTCTCTCAAGAATACTTATTTATCTCTCTACTCTGCCAATTGACGATCTACCTCCTCCGTCCAGGAGAAACCCGTATTTAAATGACAAAGAAAGTGGCATTATTCTGCATTTCATGAGGTAGAGACAGACTGCAGGATGGTGATGTTTTCGCGTTCAATTCGAAGTGAATAACTGTGTGTTTTTCCACTTCACCTTAACTATTGTTCTTGAGAGAGTCCTGTGACAAAGCAAAAACTGTATTAACTGTCCTGGGATTTTGGTATCTGATTTTTTTTTTCTTTCGTTTCTTTGCTTTCCCCCCTCTCCTCCGTACTTAAGAGCTCAGTGGAGGCCCAGTGTGGACTTGTGCTGAACGGTCAAGGAGGTGTGATAAGAAGAGGTAAGAGGTTGTAAACGCTTGTGATTATATCTCTCTCTATATATATATACACACATATATATACCCTTTATTTCTTTCTATCTCTTTTTGTCTGCAGCTAATTAGCGTAGTTTGGATTTACTGTTGAAATATTGTTAATTTGGCGGTTGACAGAAGTGTGTCCAAACTAGTTTAGAGCACATTGCATTTCACAGTCCATTTGAACTTCACAAATGATCTGGTCCTAGGTAGCTCTTGGATAATCCCGCTAAATTCAGAGCTCTTTTCTCTTTTTATGGTTCCCTTGATCCTTGATACGGAGTCTCAGAAACGCTCTCTCCAGCTCCGGGTTGTTAAATTGGAAGTTTCATCTCGTGTGGGGAAAGGAAAGAGCCTTTTATTTATTCATTTATTTATTTATTTGAAAATGTGATTTCGATAATGCTACAGGTCAGTGTGGAAACAGCTTTTGGCAGCGTAACTTTCTTTGACACCATCTATTAGAGAAACAATCTCCAGCCGAAGTTAAAAGTTTTGAACTCCTATTCAGTTATTCAACATTTGGGAAATTTGAGTGTTCAGGGGTTGATTATTATCATTATTTACTGTGAACAGAAACAGAAGGAAGTCTAAAGGCCTGATGTAGGAACATATTCTAACAAGCTTAAAACCCACAATTTCATTCACAGTACAAAACAATGCAGTCATAGAGGGGCTATTTCAGGGCTCAGCCTCTTGGAAGACACTCTTCTTGTTCAATTAGTGCCTTTCCTTGCTCATAATTTCCACCTTGAAAGACGGCTTTTAGGATAAATTTTAGATGAAGCGATACAGCAGTGGCAGAAAACTGATTTTAGCGGCCGGCTTCCTTGGCAAACTTCACGCAGCTCTGGAAACAGGAGGAGAGCAGACTCACACGCGTTATACTCAGCCGATGGGAAGCGGGGTGGGTGGGAGGGGAAGAGTTCACTCCCAGCGCCTCCGGCTCCTTGGGGAAGTGCTCCCTGAGAAACCTGGGAACGGGAGGAAGGGGCGCCGGGAGGGAGGAGACTTTGTTTGGTTTTTCCGCGGGGAGAGCTGCGGGAGCGGCGGGATGGGGGCGAACCGAGGCGAGGTTGAGCCGGGATTGAACCGAGGCCGAGGCTGAGCTGGGGTTGAGCCGGAGCCGGGTTGAGCCAGGGCTGGGATCGAGGCTGAGCCGGGACCGGGATTGAACCGGACCTGGGGTTGAGCGGGGCGGCGGGCGGCGCGTGGTGCTGAAGGGACAGCTCCGCCGCCGCCGCGATCCCGGCGCTGCCCCGGGACGGGCCTGGCCGGCCCGGAGCAAAGGCCGGGTGCGCCTGTCACCGTGTCCCCATCCCTCAGAATTCGCTCAGTTATTATTTTCTTGGTATTAATTCTCTCGAAGGTAGCTCTTTCGGTTTTGAGGTGACCTCCGAGGAGCGGAGGTTGTCAGCCGACAGAGGGAGAGGGATAGGTCGGGTCCCTCTTCAGAGGGAACCTATAATGTCTATAATGTCTGCCTGCGGTTCTCACCACACCCCAGCTGACGGCGATTTCAGCCTCAGTTCAGCTACACTTTATTCGACTCTTCAGCTAAGGAGATTCCAATTACCTGTGTAGATGTTTGCAGTCCACCCTCTCTGTATTTCTCTTTCTTTCTCCGTATTTCTTTTCTTTTTTATCTTTTGCTTTTTTTCTTCCTTTTTTTTTTCTTTCTTTTTTTTTTAAAGCGATCAAATTATCCAAGGACTTAAAGATTGATAGTAAAGGAAATTCAGCATGAAGATTCAAGGTTTTCCCTACCCTGATCTAAGTGCTGAACTACTACTGCACTGCTCTGTATCTCTTGGCATATTCAGGGAAAGATATCAAAGGCGAGAGCATAAGTTTCAAATGTATATTAAAAATACATAATAAATATTTTGTCCAACTTCAAAAAAAAAAGCGATAGGTGTTAGCAGTAATCAAAACATCCTGTGTCTAAGCGCTATACAGTATCCCATATAAATAAATCAGACTTCTTTTCTAGTAATACATCAATAAGAATATATTAACTCGAGAGTGGCTTTCCTAATATTTTAAACATCTTGTGTCAGATTTTTACTTTATTTTTGTCACTAATATATACATACACTTTTAAAGGGATTTTTTGAGTGTTTTAAATGTGGAAGGAAGGAAGGAAAGGATGGATAAGAAGAAAGAGAAAGAAAGAAAACGGACAAGAATAAAGAGAATAAAGGACAAGAGAAAGAGAGGCTACAGAAAGAAAGAGAGAGAGAGAGAGAGAGAGAAAGAAAGAAAGAAAGAAAGAAAGAAAGAAAGAAAGAAAGAAAGAAAGAAAGAAAGAAAGAAAGAAAGAAAGAAAGAAAGAAAGAGAGAGAGAGAAAGAAGAAAGAAAGAAAGAAAGAAAGAAAGAAAGAAAGAAAGAAAGAAAGAAAGAAAGAAAGAAAGAAAGAAAGAAAGAAAGAAAGAAAGAAAGAAAGAAAGAAAGAAAGAAAGAAAGAAAGAAAGAAAGAAAGAAAGAAAGAGAAAGAAAGAAAGAGAGAAAGAAAGAAAGAAAAGAAAAGAAAAGAAAGAAGGAAAGAGAGAGAGAGAAAGAAAGAACTTTCCCAAGGGAAAATGCTATTCTGTAGTCCTCTCCAAAAAGCAATCTTTAGGAAGAACCGTGGTTAGCAACCCTGCTATTAATGCTGATAGGAATGACAACCCTCACACATACTGCTCTTCTCCACTTCCATCTTTGGCTGCCATTACACACATCATCTGCCTTCGAGATTGTTTAGTGTGGTGATTTGGTGTTTGCTTTTAATGAGGCTAGGAAAGTAAAAGATTTTTGCAAGACTTAGGTGCTGGCGAGCTAATTACTAGCTAGAGAAAATATTTGCCACTGATTCCAGGGCAGAGATCCCCATGCTATCACTTTCAGTTAATGGTGTGCAGGATTTAGCCCGGAGCTTCCCTGCTCTAACCATCAGAACCAATAATCTTTACTTTTCCTACTGCTCATGTATCGATAGCTTCTCTAGCCTCAGGCAGTGGCTTTGATATGTTAATATTTCTGAGTACCAAATTCTGCAGAGATCATATTAATGTTGTACATACAGAGTGGAGCTTTGCCTTAAAGTTGAATATTCAGATCGCTTGTTTCAAAAGAAATCACTTGAAGAAATGAAGCTTCTATTTACAGGAGTCGTCTGTGTTTTTTAATCATTAAAAAAATCCCTCCCCTCTTATACATTCCCATTAATCGTCTCAGGCTTTTATTACCTACCCACTCCCTTTTAATTCCTCTCTAGGTTGCCATTTTAAAAGCAGAGGAACCTGATTCCTGTTTGATTTCTCCCCCTCTCTTTCTCCCCTCACTTTTTCCTTTTTTTTTGCTTTTATTTTCTTCTTTTTTGTGTGTGTTTCTTTTTAAAAATGCCCTCCTCCAAGCCCCCTTCCACACCCATCTCTTCCCCATCCCTCCTACAAGAAATATATGCAGTTTTGGTGTCCTCACCTCCATATATTTGGATTAAAAAGACAACACGGTGACATTTGGCCTGCATCGTTTTATGAAATCGAGATGGCAAACTCCAAAAAAAGCTCTTGTTTCGCTTTGTGATCATCCATCGTTCCTGCCCCAGGCTAATTTCAGAAGCTTAAATACTGCTATCGCCTCTGGGCCATGAAGAGAGAAGGGCCAACCTATCGGCAATAGCTCTTTTTCAATTGCCCTTGGCAACATAAAATACAAACTACTTTGAATCAAAACATTTTTGGGGAATTAATATGATCTGAACTCTGCACGTTTTAAGAGATCTTGGGTTTGTCAAATCGCTTAGAGGTGACTGACATCCGAATGCATTAGTGCCTAGCTAGGAGCATCCTCAGATCTTATTTGATTAAAAAAAAAAAAGAAAAAAAAAAAGAAAAAAAAAAAAAAGAATGGGAAAAACTCCTTTTCTTAAAAGCTTAAGCATCAGCCACCATAAAGTCTGCCAATAAAATCCAGGGAAATACACTCCCTTACTGACATCTGCTTTATAGGTACCAGTCGTAGTAACATCTCTCCTTTGAAAGCCATTCATCGAGCCTTGGTTCTGTTTCCCAGTCCGAAATTTTAATTTGAGGCCCTTAAATTGCTTCCTGATGGCTCAGTCATTAAAGATGAGCCTCTGGGCAAAAAGATCCTAGGAGACCACTGGAGGCTTTACATCCCTCTCCAGGACAGTTTTGGACACAGGCGACAGGGAGAAAATAGGGGACTCGGACGCTACTCCTTTCCTCACTTTTACCAAGGCTTCCCAAGGTGGACAGAGTGCAGGGGTTACATCCACCCTCTTGTGATCGCTTCCCTGCCCACCACCAGGTTCCCTCCTACGGCCTTCCTTTCTTTCTTCTCCACCTTCTTTTCCCCTAGCTCTTCTGAGACCTGCAAGAGCCTCGGGACACCGGTAATAGCCCATCCCTGTGTTCGGGTCTTAATGCACTGTCATTAGCACCGTTGTCTTTTTTATTCCCCCCCTCCCCTCCCTCCCTTCCTCCCTCTTTTTTCTTTCCTCTTCCAAGGACCAATTTAAATCGCATTAAAACCCTAAAGAGCTGCCTTAATTAATGGCTCTCGCGCCTCCAGCTGAGATAATCTCCCGCGGACAAAAGCCGCCGCCTCCCCACATCGGACGGCGAGTTTCAGGTCTCGGTGATTTTTAGACTAGAGAAGATGTCCGAGAAGAGGGGTTGCCTCGGGCTCTGCCAGGACATCGCCTGCTTGGGAAGGGAAGGAGAGCTGGCTTCTTCCGAAGTGCTCCTGGCGAGAGCGACACCTTTGGAGAAAAGTTTAGGATAAGGAAGTGAGAATGGCTTTTTGGGGGTGGGGAGGGAACTAGATTATTATTATTATCATCATTATGATTAGCATTGTCATCATTATTATCATTATTCGCATTTTTTTTCCTGATTATCTACCAGAAGATCTGGCTGCACATGGAGCCAGAAGGCTCCATGGAGAGCCTTTGGGCAGGGATCCTGCCCACTGCTGGAACTGTGCTGCTCTCCTCTCCTAGATGTCCTAGATGGGTGTGGGACGGAGGAGGCTGTCTTTTTTTTTCTTTTTCTTTTTTCTTCCCCCCATATTCCGAGCTCTTTCCGTGTCCATTTGCCCCATCGGAGTGGAGACTTGGCTGTCGTGCACAGCACAGTGCGCCCACCGACCCAAGCTCGCATGCAAGGCTCAGTGTGTACACGAGCAGGACACACGGCTGGAAATGGTCCCCAGAGGGAGCTGAGAGGGGTTGAACACAACGTGCCAGCTCGCTGCTCGCAAACACACCCAGCAGCACCAAGTAACGCACACGCGAGAAGTGCGCGGCTCCCCTCGCGCCGGCACGGTCCGCTTTGGACCCGGGCAAAGCCTCCAAGTCTCACCCCACACAGTAGAGCTACTAGCGAGGGGCGTTGGGATGTGCTAAGAAGTCCCTAGGGTTTGTGGAGGTGAAAGATAAATGATCTTCTCTTGCGCTCTACTCGTGATTTGGGTCCCTGCCCTTCACCCTGAGACCTGCGGAGGTGTGAGGTCCTCCACCCTTGCAGTCACTAGTTCTCGTGGAGAGCTGCTCCTGGGCGGCCGAGATTTAAGATCTTTATTTTCCTTCCTTCCTTCCTTCCTTCCTTCCTTCCTTCCTTCCTTCCTTCCTTCCTTCCTTCCTTCCTTCCTTCCTTCCTTCCTTCCTTCCTTCCTTCCTTCCTTCCTTCCTTCCTTCCTTCCTTCCTTCCTTCCTTCCTTCCTTCCTTCCTTCCTTCCTTCCTTCCTTCCTTCCTTCCTTCCTTCCTTCCTTCCTTCCTTCCTCCCTCCCTCCCTCCCTCCCTCCCTCCCTCCCTCCCATCCATCCATCCATCCATCCATCCATCCATCAGTGCAATCCTCCAAGTTAAGTTCCAAAACCAGCTCCTAGTTATTTATATTATTGTGTTTCCCCCACAGCTCCTGGCTTCTCTCAGCCTATATTTTGCATTGCATAAACTTAAACTCTTAATTCTCTTAAATGCTCTGTGTGGTTAAGTGTGCAGTCTTAAAACCTATTGATTACTCATCGTTCCCACTGAGTAGACATGCTTAAGTTATATGAGATGTTAAACCCGTCTGAATAATCCATGCTTATCTTCCAGTTTATATATTAAAAACATCCTGTGCACACAGACACTAGTGTGTTTTCTTAGGGTGGATATTGTGCTGAAGGACGTTTTCTTAGAATTGTTCATGGCTACGAAATGATTTACTTTGACTAGTTACATGATGCAAGTTACATGATGGAAGTTTTAACTCATAAGCGAAAAAGAAAGGATTGTGGCAGGGGAGAGGAAGCAGGGATGGGGATAGAAGAAAAGCGATAATGAATCTATATTTTTCCTAACTGAAGCACAGGAGTTTTAGAATTTTGAGATTTTGAGATCCAGACATTAATTACTGGTTATTTGACTTTAATTTGAAGAAAATGTAAATAGTTTATAGACTTTTGGGAACTGAACATTAGATTAAATATAGAGTTAACTGGTTGTCTAGATTTGCCCCTTGTTAGAGTCACACACAAAAAAGCTGAAGATGGGCAGATTTTCATTTTGTAACATATTGTAACCTTGCCAGGATTTCAGAACAGAGCAGAAAATATAAGCTGTAGACACCTAATAACAGCACCTGTAGATATAAATAATGGACTAATAAAAAGCATGGCATGTTATTAATATTTTATATAAGATTAATCTCTATGCACTCACACATGCTTATACTTAATAATGTACACAAAAACACACACATACGTATATCCTGGAAAATAAAACAAACAAGCCTTCTTCAGCATTGTCAACAGTAAATTATGCTATTTCCTTCAATAACTTCACTCTATTTATGCCTGAATATTTTGGAAAAAGGTACTACCGTTTCTTGAAATACCAATTGTATTAGAGCTGTTACTATTAACAAACAAGAAGTGACCTTGGAGAGTGTGGATATGTGTATACTTATATAAAGTTCTATACATACTTCAAAAAAAATTTTATATCTAATGTCTAAGCCTGATCCCATGATATTGATGGAAATTTCTCTCAATTATAATAACATTACTTATTATGAAAAGCATATAATGTATTTTTACCTACTTTGAGGAAGAATAGTATGAGAATAGATATTTTGACAATAGGAAGATACACAAATATTTAATGACAAGGGCATCGGTGGACTTGTATTTCAACAGATGACCAAGCCTATAGCTTAGAGAATAAATCATATCTGGCCATCCTGTTGTTCCGCTCATCTATACAAAAGGAAGCCTAGAATCAAAACGGAATCCCCTTTTGTATCATGAGTTATTTGGATTTTCATTATGTTGACAAGACTGGAGTATGTTGCTGTTGGATTAGAGTATTGCCCCATTGTCCTTCTCGTTGCTGTCATCTACACAACTCATCATCAGTGTGCACTGGCTTTTCTTAGCGTTCATTTGCATTATTTGATGGTCAGATAGGAACAAGGAAGGGGAAATACTCTCCTGGCATTTGCTGTGACTACCTTTTTTAGTATCATGTAACTTCTGTGTGTTCTGAGTTTAGGAAAGGAAGCAATCATGCAGTCCACAGAAGGCGCACACAGTGCCCAAGGCTGAGCCAGTCAGCCAGAGAGAAAAGAATCAGACCCCAAAAGAGTGCTGCAAAAATGAACACAGTCTTTCCTTATTCCACACAGATGTGGTCTGCTATTCCTTCTCCACAAAGTGTCTCTCTTCTCCTCCTGTCCTCCTTCTTTCGAACAATTAAATTTGTTGAAATCAACATGAAGATGACAGATCAGAGCGTAAAATTCTGTCATGAAGAAAGAAGAAGTAATTGAATAGAGCTGGATAAAAGACAAGCCCTGAAGAAGGGTTTGTGTGCCTGAAAGCTCCTCTCATTTTTTTTTCCCAAATCTATCAGTTGTAATATAAAACATATTCTCACTTCATCTAAATCTTGTCTCACTAGTGCCCTTAGATTTTGCACCTATAACTATAAAACTACCCCTGCATACAGTCGTATCTAACACAGCATTTTATGACAACAGCTGATGCTGGATCAGACCACATAATCATTTCCTTGCATGAATAATCAGCTGTCCTAAAAGGAGCCCCTGTAAAGTTCACAAGTCCATGTCAGGTGGGGTCCAGAGCAGCAAATTGTCAAGGCAATCTGCTCGGCCACCGTACCAGTTATCTCAGCTTCCACCTGTTCTTATTTTTCCTAGCCTCAAAGTAGGACCAATAACATAGATTAGGGAGCAACGTGCTGCAGTCTCCCTTCCTTATGTACTCTGGTGGGAACATTACCTCATCGCAGCTATATATGGGGCTGATCTTATAGGGTAGCTACTTCATATGTGTCCTGACACCAGAATCTAGCCTGTAAACCTTTCTAAAGATAGTAAAAGCTACAAAGAGGAATAGGAATCTCTGTGTTGAACTGCCAGACCTGTGAACGGCATTATCTCCATTTCCATTTTACAGGCACTTTCTTTTGCTTCTTTAACTGTTTTCTGTTAGCATCCCGCCTTTCAAAGACCCTATTATCACAAGAGCAGCCCAACGTTTGAACAGTGATTGACTTTTCTAACAACATCTACAGTGACATTGAATTGATGGGAAGGAAAAGCCGGTCGTTGTCATTGCTGCTTAATATGAAATAAAATACCTTGTCCTCTCTCTGTTGAGCTGCACGTCCTCACAACATCATTTTTTTTCTGCTTTATTACAAAACCAGAGTATATTAAAGAGTGCATGTTTGGCAGGAAACATAACCCCTTAACCTTCAGTGTGGTTATACTTATCCTTTCCATTTCCACTAGCCTTACCTTTCTTTATTGCTATTTCTTTTTTGTTTGTTTCCCATTTGGTGTAAGGGCGAGAACATCATCCCTCTTGTCTCCAAGGTGGTGTTTGTGGGGAGGAAAGCCTTGCCTTGAAAGCTGAACACAGTTTGAGACAAGGGCATAGCTTTGTCTGGAAAGCACCACACTGCTCTCTGTTGCTGTGTCAATGAATAATTAATACAGTGAAATAATTATATGCAACAGATTTTACGTTCTTGTAATTTGCAACTTGTTTTCCATGTTTCTGGAAAGCAAATGACTTTGCCTTGTTGTTTAATTTTACATTTAACCCATACCTGGCTCACTTGGAATTGTTTGTCAAGGTGTTAGTAAACATTTTATGTTGTAATTAACCTTTTATTAAGTAGTGATGAGAAATGTTCCAGTAAATCTGGTTAGAGTAGGAGCAGCTGCAAGATAACATATTTTTGGATTAAAAGAACAATTATTTATCTGGTATAAATGGAGCTCATACAGGCTTAACCTGGCATGGAGATAGACTTTAATGTTACATTGATTTCAGTGCAGTCTCACTGATTATAAAGTTTACAAACCTAATGAAGTAAATAAATATGTACTCACTGCTACTGTTTTCTTGACATGTGTATATGTACATGTGTGTATATATATTTGTGTATCAGTGTGGCAAGAGATGCCAAACAAACAAATCTACCCAGTGTTAACACTCTTCACAAATGCACCTTACAGACCAGAAGTTTGAAAATGCTGACTGAAAATATTTATAGTTTTCTGTGCAGCCTTGCCTCAAATAGAAAAAAAAGAAAAAAGGAAAAAAAGAAAAAAGAAAAAGAAAAAAGAAATTCAGGCATGTGGCAGCAGATTTCTGCTTTTGAGCATCTGAGCTCATATATTGTGACATAAAGCTGGGCAAAAATGTTTATATATGACCTTCATCTGTATGCATTTTTGAATGCATAATTTGTCTTTGTATCCCATCAGAGAAGTGTCCACTAACAACTCGCCTATACTGTAATTGAAAAAGTCCAAAAATATTCTGCTGTTCAGAGTCAGAATGTCACCCATCTGAGATTTATACGAAGATAAGTTATTTTCTGACTTTGTTGTCCATGCAAATGTTTAAACATACATTTGAGAGCTTAAATACTTAGAGAGAAAAGGTTTGCTTTCACAAGCAAGCAATAATGTGCTTCATCGTGAGTTATATGCCTCTGTCTCTGGTTAAGACAGAACATATTTGGTCACCTTGATTTTAAGAGGAATTACTTATGGAAGAAGATAGAGTATAGATTTTAGGGTCTATCCTAAAGGGAATTTCTACTCCTGTTCTGTTCTGTTCTGTTCTGTTCTGTTCTGTTCTATTCTATTCTATTCTAATTTACTCTACTCCACTTTACTCCACTTTACTCTAATTCTAACAATAATAAAGATTTTCTTTTTGAAGTAAAGGAAATAGGGTGTTCATAGAAAATAATAAAAAATACATTATTATGTTTAATAATACAGTATTTTTCCTTTAAATATAATAAGGTGCACAAAGCCATTTTGCTGTAAGAAGGTCTCTATATCATCATCTTTACAGAAAAACACTGAATTCCTTCCAGTAGCACAGGAAATTATGTGATATGCTATATCATTGTCATATGCAGCTCATTCTTTTTCTCATCTTTTCCCCAGGGAAGAATTGTGCATGCAGTCATAAGATTTTTTTTTTCCACAGGTTTTATTTTTTTTCTTATTGTAGTCAGGTGGGTTAAAGCAGATCAAGGAAAAGTGCTTTGCACTTGGTGATAAAATATGTGCTAGTCCTGAAGATTTTTTTTTTCTGGGAGTTTGTCCTGTCCTCTTGGTTCAGCTCCAGAGAAAGTTTTCTCTCTTGCTCTCTCACAGATTAGCTTTATGCATGTATGTAAAATCTCAATATTGCCCGAGGAGTTATTGATCACAATCTTCACTGAAAGATTTGGTTATAATTCAGCAATTTTAGACCCAGGCAAAATAATTGCCACTTTCAAGAAATGAACAGTGCTAGAACTAATCTGAGATAAACTGACATAGCTCAATAAAGCTCAATCATTAACATCAGCAGAAGAGCTGACCTAGCTCTAGGAGCATATAAGAGTTCAAAGGTGTGAAAAACTATTCTGGCTGCAAATCCCTGCAAACCTATAACACACTTACATCTTTATGATCCTAAATACTGCTTTGAGAGATAAAATGAGCATTTGTCATTGGGTAGGTGTCTGAATTTTTTTTTCATGTCCTATATATATCCTCTTTTTCAATCACGAATGATCCCTGAATCTGATGAAATCATAGAATTTTACCATACTGGATACAAGAAGCTTTTGGTGACATATAATTTTACTGAGTGTGAGATCAAATGAGATAGCCCCAATGGTCTGTTATGACTGTAAAATTTCTGTTATCTAATGCTTCTTTTTTTGATGAACTGATATTTCAGTCCATTCATCTTTCTCAAAAGCTCTGGTGCAACATCAAAACAAAATAAAACAGCGACGACAACAACAAAACATACACCAAAAAACAACCGCAAGTACACACCAGAATTGCTCCTCATGATTGAATTTGTCAAAATACGGAGTACAAGACTTCCCTCCCTCTAATGCTTCATTTGTTTTGTAGGTGGTACCTGTGTTGTTAATCCCACGGACCTGTTCTGCTCTGTACCTGGTCGCTTATCTCTGCTCAGCTCCACTTCTAAATACAAAGTGACCATTGCAGAGGTGAAGAGGCGTCTTTCACCACCGGAATGCCTCAATGCTTCCCTCTTGGGAGGTATTTTGAGAAGGTAAGTTGAAGGCAAGATTAACAACTGCAAGCATGTCTTGTCATTCCTGTGATATTATTTCTCCCAAATGTATATTTTTCCTCACACTTGGATGGGCAATCACAGACTGAGAAATCAGAAGGATGTAGATTGTGAGCAAAGTGTTTCTAGGGGCATTTTCAATTAAAAAGAACAAAATTAAAGATAGCATTGCCATATTCACAGGAAGTTTACATTTTTCCAGGGAATTGATTTTTTTTTTTTTTTAACTCTAAAAATTGCTTTGAATAATAAGATCAAACCAAAGACAACCTCTGTGCAGGGCAAAATTCATGACACCTGTAAGTCTGACTTTTGGCTGAAAAACTATTTGAAAGCACAATATTTTACAAGATGTAGTCACAGTCCTTGATGAACCAACAAAGAGAGCATATAACAGCCTTACTCTTCTAGACTTCCTTGAGGGTGCTTTGAAAACAGGGAGGACAGAGATAGCAGAAGACACTGGCTTAGTTTTTGTTGTGAGACTCTAGAGGAGGAGGAAGTGTTTGGGTACACCTGCAGAGTAGACACAGAAAGGAGAGTGGCAGACTGCTCAAGCACTACAAGAAAAACATGAGGAAGCCACTCTAATTCAACCAGGTATTTGTAAGTCCCAATGTCCCTGAGGCATCAGCTTAGATGGCACAAACTACTCAAATGCCCTTTGATCAAACCTAGCTGGAAACTCATAGACTGTTTCACTGCTGTCACTGAAGGCCACATTGATCCTCATACCCATACTGAAAGTATTTTACAGAACTTGCAGTATTCTAACACAATAGAAGCCCAAGAGCTGTCTCAAGCCATCTTGCAGAGGACTAGATCTCCAAATTGTTTCGGGGGTATAAGTCACATTTAACTGCCTATATAGGCAGTTAACATCAACATCAAAATCTATACATCAACATCAACATCAAAAATCTATATCCTCAAAAAATTAACTCTGCTGCTGCTTCACCCTGGAAATGCCTTCCTCAAGTCACATAATATTCACCTTAAATGCTCATATCAAAGATCTCATCAAAACCATGCCAAGATGTTAAGAATGCAAGGCCATGAGGATGTATATTTGGACTTACTTGTTTTTGCTTTAAAATGTTAGAGCAGTCTCTACAAGTTTTTCTCCCAGGCCAAATATTACTCTCCTAAATCATTCCTGAATGTGAGTCAAGAATTAGGACGAATCATTCAGTCAGCAGCTTTGATGCAGCCGTTCTGTTTTTCAGGGACAAGAGGGTAGATGTATCGAACAGAGAACTAAGAACCTGACTCCGAAAGACTTTCCACTAACATCATCAGAGCAGACATTACCCTATACATTTGTCAATAAGATGTATATGATTTCTAGTACAATATGAATGGAAAAAAAAAAAAAGACTAAAGATGAGTTTCCATATCCTATCCTTCTCTCATGACAGAGCAAAATCCAAGAATGGAGGACGCTGCTTGCGAGAAAAATTAGACAGACTGGGACTGAATTTGCCTGCAGGAAGACGAAAAGCAGCAAATGTCACACTCCTGACTTCTTTGGTAGAAGGTAGGGTTTATAATATTGTAATATAATGTAAGTTTAATTCATTTTTTTCCCTGCATGCAGCATTTCTTGGGCACATTATAATAAATATCATTATCTCTGTTTTATGCAAAGAGATGACCTGACTTGCCTAAAGACACAGACAAAACCACTGGCAAAATGGAAGTTCATTCTGAGGTGTTTAGCAAGTGATTTGGTCATTCAGTTTCCTCAGCATTAATCCGTGCTTTTTGTTCTGGGATCTGACTTACAAATTGATGATCCAAGTGTTCTTGTGAGACAGCTGAATGTCTTACACCAATTTGACAAGTAGAGTTGTTTGCCTTCCACTTTTTTTTTTTATTAGTGAATTCCCTGGAACAGATCCAGGAGTGTGATATTTTTCCCATAAAAAATTATTATTTAGACAATCCTTCTTCTCCTCCCCCTCATTTGCATGAAATCTATTTTCATATAAACTCTAGACTGACTCTGAAGTTATTTTCATGGTCCTTTTTTACTGTTTACATATCTTTCACCACATATTGCCAGGTTCTTGTAGCATTCAGTTAGGAGATGCAGATTCAAACCCCTCAGGAAAAGGAAGAAACTCTATCTGAATCTTCTGTTCTCTGTGAAACCACTAGGTACCTGTTCTGCTGTTTGGCTGTGATTAGCAGCCTTGGGCAGAGCAGAACTCCTCTTCTTGCTGTTGAGAGCACTCAGTCCATCTTAAAGGTCAGCGTCATCTAGGATCATAATCTGAAAGGTCTATATAGGTCTAGGCAGGTAGACTGAGGTCTCAGCATATATTACCACAGAATCACAAAATTATAGAATAGATGAGGCTTGAAGGCATCTCTGGAGATCCTCTAATACAACATTGGGTTGTTCAGGATCTTTTCCGGTTAAGTTTTGAGTATCTCCAAGAAGGGAGACTCTACAAGACAGGAATAAAGCTGAATACACAACAATGAAGATGGTTCAGCATCAAAGAGGAGAAATTGAGGTCCTCAGAGACTCTGAGTGCACAGGTCCACTGAGCACACAGAACTACACTGGGACTGCTCTGAAACACGTGTGTCCAAAGCACACCTGGCTGTAATAAAGAGAGAGCCTTAAAGGAGTTTAAATCTTAGAAAAGCTACCTGTCTAGGGGAGTAAAAGATGTTCCATTCCTTATAGTCCTTCACAGGTCTTGAGTTTTAGGCCTTTCACTAAAACTGTGGAGAGGGAGGAAACTCTTTTTCAATTGCTGCCTTGAGATTGACAATTTACTTTTGCTGTAAATCAGAAAGGGATTTTCTTTTTCCCCCACAGAGATGGAGCTGTTTGTCTCCCTGCCCTTTGCCCAAAGCTAATAGTAAGCCTATTTCAAGCCGATGGTATTGCTTTTGTTCCTTGACTATGTTACTGTAAGACTCTCAGAACAAGAGGCCTCTTAACAACATATGCTGAAGAGACTGAATTCATCTTGGTACAGCCCTTTTTGCCTAAATACCCAAAACTAGAATTTTCAGAAAAGGAACCCCCATGTCTGCTAGTCTTCACACAGAAATCAAGACAAAGCCCATTTTCAGTTTACAAGAAGAGTTTTTGGCCAGAATTGGCAGTTTCAATTCAACTTTTTGAGTGTATAAACTGTCCTCCCCTTGTACATGCAAATATTGCATCCATAACATAGCCAAGTGGTACTATTTTGTCAAACAGGTTTTTCAAAACATTTGGTCCCTCAGTGGTCCCTGTTGCTTGTTGTTGGAGGAAGCAGAAGCAGAAAGACACGTCATTATCCCAGTGGAAGAAGAGGTCATGAAAAAAAAAAAAGGGAATTTTTTTTCATATGTGATGTCAATACACTAGCTGGCGTAATCATAGAATCATAGAATGCTTAAGGTTGGAAGGGACCTATAGAGGTCATCTTGTCCAACCCCCCTGCACACGCAGGTTGTCTTATAAAATCCCTGTATCTCAGGTGACTGTGAGGACTTCTCATAATAATCTAGGGTTAGGTCACTCTTGATTTTCTGGGCCAGCTTTACATTTCTTATGAGCTAATGAGGCCCTCACAGTCTTCAATGTTTTCCGTATCTTAGCAAGGTAAAAATGTGCTTCACCTATTGATTATCTCTTTGAGGTAAGAAAAGGCAAAAACCGGTTGTGTGGTCATTAGGCGTCTTGACCAGAGATATCTTGAAAGTCCCTGACAAGGCTAAGACTCTTCTTCCTCCAAATTGACTAAATCCACTGAGCCTTTGGGAGTAATGCTAAATACAAAAGAAGGACTGTTGAGAATTGCTAGGCTGCAGCAGTCATGTGAAGATATGGACTTCATCAAAATTATTTTGTGTCTTTTGTTTTCTGCCAACTCATTTGTTTCTGGCTGATCACTGGTTAGTGTTTTTCTCATTTTGACCAACTTGTATCCTTAGTGTTTTTGGTGAGGAATTTTAGGATCCAGAGTAGGAATTATTTTCACAGATCAGTGCTGTTCTTTGTGCTGTTTTCCACATAAACCAATGCAATGAGTGAAAACACAGACTGGGAAAATGAAATTAGCATTGCAGGATGATCCACAGCAGCGTGGCACAGAATTTTGCGTAACCTGTAAGTGACGGATGCCCTCTAGTGCCCGGATTAGATGAAGGGAAAGGTTACTCTTCTTACCAGCTCTTAAAAAATAATAATTAAAAAAAAAAGTTTAGCCAACAGTATAAAGGTTCTTCCATTAATTATCAGCAGAGTTTAATAATTACCAGGGGTAAGGTCTACTGTTGTCCTGAAGGAGCTGAAAGTAGCCCCGGTAGCAGTAAGAAAAGATATAAGAAGATGGACATCTCTTCTGTTCGGACATGTCACTATAAGGCTCAGACTAGGTATAAATGTGATTTCAGATGCAGGTAAAAGCAATGACTGAATTAAATAAAAATATCAGATTTATTTATAAAAACAGAAAAGATCACTTGTAAAAAACAATATTTAATTTGTTTTCATGTCAAATCTAAATAAAACACTAAATTTATTACATGCAGAATTAACTATGTTGATGATTTGGTGAATAACACTGTTGAGAAAATAGGTCAGTGCTTACTTTTGTTCACCCTACTATCAACTGCTACACCTGGCTAATTCCTCAGCTTTTGTTTTATTATTCTTCCTCCTCCCGTTTCATCTTATGAATAGGAAAAAAAAAAAAGATTTTTCTTGCACTTCCCTCTTGCCCCTCCTCCCCCCAGAGGAGGTGAAGCAGAGGAGAGAGAAGGAGGTTCAGATGCTGAGTGGTCGCCTCCTGGGACAACGCGGCTGCCTTCGCTCCAGATAGGAGCATCTCTCACTCTTGCTGGACCCAAGAGAGTCTCAGGCTGCTCCTTGCACCTGCTGGCAGAAGCCTGTCAAGGTACGCAGCCTGGTCCCTCCACGGAGGCTTTCCAGAGCTGTCTCTGCCAATTCAGCCTCACCAACTGTCCTTTTCAATCATGCAAAGTTCTCTGGTCAATTGTCAAGATAGGAAAGGCTGCACTGTCTATAGCACTGGATTTAAGGGGAAAGAGTAAATCACCCCCAGCACCCATACTCCATCTCTAAAGCAGGAAAGAGGTGATAATATTGCAGGGGGAACTGGCTTTCTATTGGAAGGAGGCAACTAACTACAAAAAAACTACAAAAAAAAAAAAAGATTTTAGGGATATTTAACTTTAGAGTGAAAAAAAAAGTGACTCTCTTTTCTGACATAATCAGTAGCAAGCTGGAGAAATGTGAAATAAAAGAGGTCAGATGATCTTTGTTTCCTACATTCTTGCTTCTTTGTTTTCTGGAACAATTTTTTTTTTTTTTTTTTTTGTCAAAATTTTGATGTAGATAAAGGAAGAACATCTTCTAAACATCTTCTATGACATTTTCTACTGATTACTTCTCCCCACTAAACAGGCTAATTTCTTACTCTGCAGGGGACATATATGCACTAAGATTAACAAATAATATGCATAGAAATATAACACAATCTATTTCTAAATACATTGTCTTCTTGTCCTGTAGAAAATGACATATTTGTTCAATAGTGATGTATGATAAAAGTTCTGAAGGGCATTTCATCTCCAGATTTTCATTTTTATTTTTATTTGGAATTTGTTGTTATGATTTAGAATGCCTGTTCTATACATCATAAAAGCTATATGCATAGACACACTTACATTTACATCTCAGACTAGGGCTATCATTTGAGGGTAGAGATTGGAGGGTCATACATGTATATGTATATAGTATGTGTGTATAGTGTACAGATCTTAACAACAGTATCATATTTGTTTCTGTCATTGCATGTCCAGTGGTAATCAACAGGGATAAATCAGTGCTTCTGGGTTATTAGCAATTAAACACCAGACTAGACACTAAACACCAACCATCAACAGAAGACGGAAACACATTTTCCAAAAGTCTCTTCTGACTTGAATTTGTCCGTAATTCAGCTGACTCACGTTTGCCTTCTACCTTAATGTAGGATATGTTCTTCAAGCATCAGTTTCTCTCTGTTGACTAGGGAGTCCCATGTCAAATGTCAATATTGACATTTAATTAGGTGAATCCCACTGAAGATATTCTCGAAGGGAGGTACTACAGGTCCTGCAGCCCTCCTAACTGTACATCTAGAGCATTATCTCATTTCCAAAAGTCCAGGCTTCAGCTCTCAATTTGGCTCTTGAACACATCTCTGAAAAAGATCCTGAAGCTATTTGAAGTAAACATCTGGGTGTCACTCATATAGATGTCCTTCAGCATACGCCTTAGTTCAGCTGACCTCTACTTAGAGATGAGAGAAAATGCCACCTAGAAATGTGCTATTTCCCTTCAGATAAAGATTAAGTGCAGAAAATGATCATACTTGAGTCAGCTATGTGCAATCCCACAACAGGGTTGTTGAAGTGAGAGAACACAGACCAGAGAGTGACCAGTTAATCCTAAAATAAATGTCTTGGTTCTTAGGGAACTTGGGTTCCCTAAGTTCTCAGTAGAAATAAGCAAGTACTTCCAAAGTACTTGACACCCGCCATGGAGGTGGTTCATAAGGTCCAGGCTCTGTAAGTGAGGTAGAGATTCGTTCAATTTCTGTCTGTGCCACAGAAGCCTTAGAAGGTGCAGTCAAGTCACATACTCCCTTTTCCTTGTTTTCCTTATATATAAAATAGGGACTATGATATTCATTGCCTTTTCTTTTGATCTGTCTGGTCAACTTTGATTGCAAGCTTGTTGGAAACAGGAATGTTTCCTGTGCTCTGCTTAGGGGTTTGCTCATGTGTCTACATAGTGCCTGATTACTTAAATTAAGCCCTAAGAAAATAAGCTGACCTGATTTTTTTTTATCCTCATAACACTCCCTTAAATGTTATTCTTTCTTCATATAACAGCACTATATTCTGAATCTTGGCTCTTCAGATTTATTTTCACCTCCAGTAGGTTTTAAATACCAATGAAGATCTAAGCTTACAAACTTTGGCATGGCAAACCTTACACCGGTGGCACAGGAGAGAGTTAAATCCTCTGGTATTCTCTCATGACAGGAGTATGTTTTCTCTCTTCTAGGTGGCTAAGTCTGATGGCTAAGTAGACCAATTGGGCTGACACCTGTATTAAGTTTGGGATGCATGACTACAAAACTGACTTGTTATTCTTCTTTTTAATTTCCTTTCTTTTCTTTCAATGACAGAAGAAATTCTATAGACCAGAAAAAAAAAAAAACCTAAAAATTGACTGATCCATTTTGTTTGCCCACAGGCGAAGCGTTGCATTTGGCCAGAGATTTCGGCTACACCTGTGAAACAGAGTTCCCTGCCAAGGCGGTAGGAGAGCACATTGCCAGACAGCACATGGAACAGAAAGAGCAGACCGCAAGGAAAAAGATGATCCTAGCAACAAAGTAAGAAAGGAAGGAAAAACAATGTTGATCTAAAAAAGAAATATGTCTGTCACTGCTTCATTTTGAAACTGGGGGCTGCGGGAGGGAGTGAGTGGGAGTAAGGAGTTAGGCTTGTGATGACAGCTATCACAACAGTGCTTAGTTGAGAGTGAGAGTGCCTCTTTAGAGACACTGTAAGAGGAACTTTATTTACTGTAATAAGGTTTTAGTGAGTACACTGTAATGTATGAGGTTACACCAGTACATACATCCTCTCAGGCTAGGAATATCATTTGATATAGGTGACTGGAGAGGATGATGACGGGAACGTGAGAGCTATAGAATAAATCCTGGTTTTGCGTCTGTTTTGCAGAGAAGCAAATACAAGGTCTTGATGTATGAGTAGATCTTAACATCTACTGAAGCACTGTTAGATAAAGTTGTGGTTTGAAGAGGGGGGCATATTTGGCAGCAGATGAGTCCCCTTGCATTCCCGCTGATCCTCAAAGGTTGGAGGGACTGGGGGTGTCTGGGTTCATCTCTTAATAGGGATATCAAATACTGTGGTAACTATAGGCCTGACTCTAGCAGTACCGGATTCACTGCCTGTCGACTGTAGGTCTGATCACCTTCAAAATAATGAATCAAGTTCACCAATAGCATGATTTCTTCAAATGCAACGTTTACAAAGCAGATTTCAGATGTCAGTATAGGAAATTCTCTAGTACAGTGTGGGGTTCTTAGCTAGTGTCTAGAAAACAAATTACCCAATAACATGGGGGTGGAGGAGTCTCCTCGAGAGTCTCCTCAGGCAACATCCCAACCCAAGGGGAGGAAAGGGGTTCAGCCCATCAACTGATCCAAAAGTTATTATAGTCTTCCTTCTTCCTCTTTCCCTCCTTAGTTCACCTTTTATATATTTTCTTTTACATTTAGGTGGAGATTGAGTGATTTTGGTCATACTTCCTTTTGTTATTGATTGGTTTAAAAAGTCTCTCGAGTCGATCGAAAAATTAGCAAGCATGTTCAGTGAGGAATGGTCAATCCTTGGAAGTGGGTAACTTTTGGGATGGGGTTGTGTAGTGGTGTTATAATGAGATGAGAATGAGAAGTCTGAGCAAAGTCCATTGGAAGGAACTGATCTGCCACCATAGTTGGTCCAGCACCAGATATCTTATCGTACTATGTGGCTTATCGGCTGCATGGTACGACCAGATTGCCACCTCTGCAGGGTGTACAACAGAGTTTGGCCGTGGTGTCTTCACTCCACTCCACCCTCCATTCACCCGTCAACTGCACAACACCATCAGGTTACCACCTCCACAGGAAATCTAACAAAGTTTGGCCATGGTGTCTCCATTCTGCTCCACACTCTGTTTATTCTCTTTGGTGTGTGCTAGGAGGGCAGATTGTGTTGCCAGGGGAATAATATAAATGTAGATTCCGTACATACCAACCATCCTGGAAGTGGTAACTGTCTCTCACCTCAAACAAGCCTCTATAAATGCCATAACTTCTGTTAGACCCTAGTTTTTCTCTAATTTCCCTTTTCTCAAGCAATTCTTCGACAGAAAATTATTGTAAGTGTGGTGAGGGAGAGCTGGTCTGCTGAAGAACAGGTCTTCTCTGGTGGAAACTGCAAGAGTTCTTATGAAGTCAAAAGAGCCAGAACAGTCTACACTAGAAGGCGAGCTTTGTTAAAATCGTTAAAGACACAGAGAGGCACTTGACTTAGCTCTAGACAAAGCATCGACCTCCCCAGAGCAGTAACATGGTGTTAGGATAACACTTTATCTAGGTTAATTAGCTCTAATGGGGGAGGAATTAAACCTGGTAAACAGAGATAATTAGTCTTCATGGTATAATGCAGGCCTATACTGGGTGTGCAAGGTGCCTGCGTGGGGTAGCCTTGAACATAACAACATGAAGTTACATAGTGTTGTGCAGGGAGGTTGCAGGAGAGCTTGGGCTGGAAGCCAGAGCTTCTGGACTATCATTCGTCTTTCTCACCCAGTGCTGGATACGTTTGGAGACCATCCAGTCCTGAATATAACCTGTAGAGAGTAATCATGCTCCTGGGGTGGGAATGGCCAACAGCCGCAAGGACTGTTTCTGGCATCCAAAGGTCCCTGTTGTGTTCTGGTGGGGAAAAAGATCTCTGGCCATGCATTCTTTGGCAGCTTAGTGTCCCTGTTGTATCCAGAGCTCTCAAGGAGACTCAGGGACAGCACATATTGGAACCTCTCAGGCTGGTGAACATCAAGAGTGTAGCCTGTGATTCTCCTTTGGTTAGAAAGCAGAACGTCATGAGTCTCAGAGGGCATTCACCTATTGTGAGCATGAGAGGAGACTTCACTCATCATGCTCCTAAATTCTTGTAAATTAAAGAGTGTAATCTGAGTGAAATACAACCTAATCTTTACTTACTCCTATTCTTGCTTTAGGGCCCAGGGGAACCAACCGATAAGACATATCTCTCTTCTGAAAACTGTATCTTTCCATCATTGTATAGCTCATTTGCAATCAACCCCCCTATGACTATTTAGAGTCAGATTGTACTTCTGAGTAGTAAGCAAAGGCTAAGATTGTAATTTTTCCCAATTAAGTACTTGTCCCAGGAGATTCTGTAACTCAGACATTAAGATACAATTCTCCTTTCTCATCTGGCACTAGGGAGAGAGCACATTGCCATTGAATGTTATCACCAGAGGGTGCCTATCATCCCCTTTCTCCCAAAGATGTCCCACTGAGGGGCACATAAGAATCTGGCTACCTTTTTCTGCATTGCAGATCTGCTGTACCACTCTCCGTTACTACTGAAGCAGGAAGTCATTGGCATGCATTACTCCATATCCATCCCATCTTCAAACTTTGGACTTTTAGGTTGTTACCCTCCATTTTAAAGGGATGTAATGTCTTTCTCCTCCCTTTCAAAACACTAGTAAATTGTTTGGAGTGGTCTGACAATAATGTAAGGAGAGGCCATGCGTTACTGCAGAGTGCTTATTCATGGGAGACCAGAGGGCCAATGTGTGTGCTACTACTGCCCTCTCCTGCCTGGAAGTAGAATAGTGACTTCACCAGACCAACCCCATCCAGAGGACAGGAAACAAAGGTCCATAGAGTCAAGATATTAACATCCTACCTCCAAGCCATACTTCCACTAACCTGATAACAGTTATTTAGTCATTTGTCTGGACTTGCTACTATTTAGTGGCTGTGTAGATTTGTAATTTTCCTTAAGTTCAACTTTTCTTAAGTTCATAGTTGCCTTGTGAGTTAGAACAGCAGAAAAAAGCAAGCAAGCAAACAACAACAACAAACAATGCATTGCTATGCCTTCAACAGAAATGACACTAAAATTCCAAGTGGTAAAAATACGTAAGGCAATCTTTGCCCATGGAAGAAAGTGAAGTGTAATGCCATTGCCTACCATGGCACAGAGTCAGGAGCCCACTTTGGGGAGTCTTGAGGAAAGATGAGGAGAAGGAACAAAAATATTGCTGTAATTCCTACAATAGAGCTGAAATTCAGTTTGGAATTTAGACATTCAGCTACAGGAACTTCTTTCAGCTACCTCAACACAGGTGCCTACTGCTGTTTGAGATGGTTAGGTTATCCATCTTGGTCACTAGCTACTGCTTCAAAAGAGCAGTACCCCTTTTCTGTACCATAGAGTTCATGGGCAGCTAAATAGAGCTGTTAATTTCTACAGTTCAGAAGTTTCCACCAAGCACTAGAAATTCCCAACATATTCAAGGGAATCCAGAGACCTACCCATCCACCCTGACTAGATGTATTTCAGCTGTCATGCATGGAATTGTAGTCTGTGAGCTAGTGAGGACTAGAGACTGCTCCTTTAGGTGGCATTAAGCATGTTTACCCCACCAGAGGTAGGAGTAATCTTGAAATAACATTCTTTACTACCATGTTTAGTCCTACTTTGTCTGAGACTAGATTGATACTAGTACAGTGAATGAAACCAGGACCATTCTCTGTCATGAGCTGCCTCTTGGAAATGGTCCCTCACATGTTTTAAAGCAGCACCTTGTCAGAAGGGTGCTAGCTGGTCTGATCAAAATGATGCCACATCCAATTCTAATAATTTTATGGTGTAGACAATGAAGTAGCCTTACCTGATGAGGATCACGGGAAGAAGAGATGACTGAGTTTTGTAGCCAGCGTACAGTACTGAACTGAACACAAGTAACAGCAAGGGCAGGATGGGAGAGAAGCAAGCATTGGTTAAGAGTTGAATGGACAAGAAAAAGAAAAGCAGTGGAAGAAGCCTGTCTCCTAATCTGGATTTAGAGACAGAACTGTTGAAGGCTATATCAGCAATTCCACTTATGGAAAAGCATCCTGTCTAAGGAAAAAAAAATCTCAGAGTACAAAAGGCCTTTTGAGAGAGAGTGACCAGATACATACACATTTACACACACCAGAACAGTTGAATGTGAATAATGATTTTATTGTAGGTTTGCTTATCACCAGTGCAGGATACATAACATCAGTGGAGATGCCTGTTCAGCATACAGCACACACATTCTCTGGTTTACACCCCACTGCTTTCTCACTGTTGAGGAGCTTTCTGGATTAACTGTATGCAATGACAGAATGTGCTCAAGTGCTGCTCTTCTGAAAAGTAGCTCTGCGACAGGGTGGATAGGACCTGCTGAGCACCTCTCTGTATGCTGGATACTTGGGCACACTTGGAATCCATCAGACTCATGAACCTGTTTGCCTCATTCCTGTATACATTCCTTAAAATATTTTTGGCTACGCTGGTGACTGGATAATGGGTTAAATGGGCTCTAACCCACTACAGTGCTTTTTATCTTTTCATGACCATATATTGAAACATCTGCCGATCTGGAAAAAAAAAATCATTAGATGCCTCTCTTGCAGAAGTGACCAGGATATATATTTATTTTTATTTTTTAACTATTATTATTAGTAGTAGTAGCAGTATTTTCTGATGAGGCACCTGAGATATAAGCATATTCCTTTGCTTATGTAAAGATACAGTCCATCTTAGAGCAAATAGCCATCCTCCCACCCCATGGCTCTACCCCAGGTGAAGTTTTATTCGTAGTAGAGGCACTGAGATATCACTTTACCTAGAAATCCCCTTGAAAAAGTAGGTTATTGCCTTTTGCAGGTTTACATGTATAATCCAAAAATGTTTTTTTCTCCTCTTTCAAATCTGAAAGGCTCAGTAAAGACTTTTGACACATGAAGATGGAAAGGAACTTAATTGCATACTTGGTTCTGACACTTTCCTTTGTCAAAATATAAGAACTCACAAGATGAACTTTTTCAACAGGTAGAAAGTAAAGGTTGGAGTGGAGAGAGAGGAGCGATGCTGATGGGGCCGACTGGGGATAGTAGATTGTTTAGAAGCCAAAGTGACTGACTGTTTTCAGTTGTTAAAAGGAACTGTTTTTCCTCTAAGGACCTGATTCATTAAAACTGTATGCTGCATTTACATACATTTCTGCTGAATACCTCTCTTTATCTGAAAGGCTAAGATGATGCTTCCCTTTCAAGCAGCTGGTGTCTAGGTTCATTCTGATGACAATCATTTACAGAAATCAGGCTTGGATCAAGTCCAGAGGCACAGCAGGAAATAGTTTTCTGTATCTTTCCTCCTGTTAGATCTGCTATGGTGTCAAATTCTATGTCCAAATCTTGCAGGAGAACAGTGGCATAATGTATATTAAAAGCAGGTATGTGGAATTTCCCTGTTTTTAACTGGGCCTTGTAAAGACAAAAAGAAAAAAGAGTTCACTCATTTTCCATTATGCCACTGCCTTCAGGGACAAGCATTACAAGGAGATTGCAACCAGGAATTTGAACTTAATCTAGGACCAAACATGCAAAGCAAGATTCTTCTAACAGAAGCATGGACAACAAAGACTCGAGTGCTTTCCTTTAATATTAGAGATCGATCCCAAATATAGTGGTTGCATATATACTAACAAAGAAAACTACGCACAAGATGAGGAATAAGACTGTAATAATCTATACTATTAAATTATTAGAGTGGTTCCTGGAGCTCTCCCAAACAACCTCTGGGCACATTGTGGGAGGCACCTCGGAGCAAAGATCAGTTCTCAGAAATCAGTCTGGGTACAGTCACCCTGATTAGCAGCCTAGGAAAGCTTAGAAAATATGGATCTGATCAGACAATCACAGTCTCAGAACCCGTGGCACTGCTTAGTTTATTAGTGAACATGTGGTTACTATGGCAGTATTAGGCATCTAATTCATAAGCAGATGTTTCAATATGTAAGACATTTAGCTCAGGGTAATCCAGTTGAGTGCTTTGGTCATCTGCTGGGCATCATGCCCTCTTGGTCCCACAATAAGTGTCTACATCTCCAGAATGGCCAATGGAGAATGATAGCCCCATTTGGAGACTTTGTGTGAGAGAGATCCGGACACCTTTCCTTTTCTTATTTGACTGTATCATAAATCATTCAAAAATGAGTGATATCTCTCTCCACCGATGGTCCAGACAGCAGCTTGCTGCTCTTCTGAGGACATGGATCTGGTTTCACTTCTGTTCCATCCTAAAATTGTGCATTGGTAACACATTCCTAGCTTATTTTGCAAAAGAGATTGATGCAATGGAGACCATTGCAATAATGAAAAGATGTATTTTCAAGTTCCTTTTAGGTCACATATCAGTAGTACCATATGGTCTTATACAAGGAGATGTTTTTAACCACGAGCTGCTAAGATATTCTGAATGGGACAGGGAGGGCAGCGTCACTGCCCATCCTTCCTGAAGAAGTTTGGCTGCCCTGAAGATAGGAGATAGGAGAGTCTGAGTTTCTCATTACAAGGGAAAGAACTGGGGTTCCAGGCCCTGCTTACTGAAAGTATTAATTGCTCATGAAACCAAGAGAGATAAAAAGGAGAGCTAATAGAATTTACTCACTATGTGTGCTTGTCTAATGTGTACATACTGAAGGCTAAAAGAGTCACTCACCTCGGTGACTACAGTCATTGGAGAGTAAAAGGCTCTACTAGGATGTGAATTCTCCAGGCTGTTACAGACACTCTATTTTGCCGCAGGGTGGAAATGTTGTGGAAAACAACAGAGTATGTTTCAGTAGGAAGTTAAAATAGGTGCTGCTGGAATCAATTCTTGCTATGGACAGACCTCTGGGAAAGGTATCAGTTGAGGGTTTTTTGTTTGTTTGTTTGTTTGTTTGTTTGTTTTTTTCTTCTCCACCAGAACCACAGGGAAGCAGAGTATGGACACAGTCAGGAAATCAAAGAACAAAAAGAGTATTTTCCTTTACAATTTCCGTGCTGCATTTCACTTTAAAATTGGGTCAAACTACTCAAGGCCAGAATTCCTATGGCTTTTACTTGCAGATAAACCAATGCACACAAGCAAATGCACAAGTAGTAATGTATTTGCACAGACTCTTCAGGCATGTTCTACTGCCAGCTGTTGATTAGCTAGTGATGACTTTTTCTTTAATCACAACCCTTGCTTCTAGTGTAGATGAGCTAAGACAGATTTAAATTGTTAAAATGGAAACAATCTAGGAGGTCCAATCTTACTTTAAAATGTCAGTACCAACCTGGTTTCAGGTATGAACTGCTGATTTTCAAGGGAAGATTTCAAGGGATTTTTCATGTTGCTGACTTTGAGAAATCATTTCAGGGATGGGGGGTGCTGGGGAGGAATTTTTTTCCTTATTTCTTGTATCACTGCCGCTGTCAAACATTATTGCTATGGAAGAAATTGCTGAGGAAAAGACAAAATGGTTACAAACTAAAGGAGGAAATCAGCTTTGTAAAATGGATTACACCTCTGTTATTTAAAGATTTCCTCTTTCCTTTTAGACAAATATGTAAAGAATTCCAAGACCTCCTGAGTCAAGACAGATCACCCCTCGGATCCTCCAGACCAACTCCAATATTAGACCTCGACATCCAGAGACATTTAACACATTTCAGGTACAACTTTAAAAGCGGAACAACTGCACGGATATGGTAGTTTTGGTAAAAGTGGGGAGGGAGAAGACGCAGAGATACTGTATGTAGTTTGTGGCAAAGTCCATCAGGAGATATTTTGTTTCTAAGCTTGGTACTAAAGACTACTATGTAGGAGTATTTGTTCCATTCCCTAGAAGTCTAGGATTATGTCTGTACTCTGCACCTACTAAAAGCTCACGTTTGCCCAGAAATGTGGCTAAAACTAGTTGCATACACCCTGCTTCTAGGACCAGCCTGAATATGAGCCAGGCTCTTCCAGCCTCTGGCTAGATCTGCCCATCTGGCCAGAGAGTTGCCTTGCTCCACGTGCCAAATCACAAGGCACCCTAAAGACAGTGTGGATAGTGCACAACTGTGGTGACTCAAGCTGAGCCAGAGTAACAGTGTAAATGAATAAAAATAACAATAAAAGGAGGAACACTTATGTTGCATCCAAATCAATTAACTAAATAGTTCCAGAGCCTCTTCTTTGCTACTGAGACCATTTGAAACCAGCTAATCATGTCTACACTTCCTATTCTTTTAGCTTCTGAAACAGACTGGCCTGAAGGCAGACTTTTCTGGGAACGATCTTGCTGCAATAATTCCTGAAAAATGCCTTGAAATGGTCTGGGATCTAGATGTCTCAGACCAAAACTGCGCTAGAAACTGCTGAAAATTTACTATCATGTTTAGATACAGCATCTGTATCTATGTCCTAGCAATACTGAATATACTAGTGCAGACAGCCTAAGAAAATGTTATGGAGATGAGGACTTATTGTGCAAACAAACCAAGTCCACTTTAGAAGTTTATCCAGATTGTTGGTGAAAGTGCACAGACAGCTTTGGATCAGCAATAATTATCATCTCAGAAGTTGTTGCCCAGCTCTACATTTTCTGATTTAGGCTGTGTGCCAGATACTGCCAAGAGATTGATGAGCCTCAACACCTCAACAACTTTTAGCTATTAAGATTCTGATAGGATATGAAGTAATTACCAGCCAGGTGGTGTGATAGTGAGATTCCTCACTTGTTCTGGCAACCAGACTTTGTATGGATCCCACATCATCCCACCTCCTTCATCACTCTTCACTGAGGTGGAGCAGGAATAAAGCACAGAATTTTGCCTCATCCTGGCTATGTATGCAATATATGTACACAAATTGGAAAATTTATTGGATAACAAGAACCTGGATTTCCTTCCTGTGAAACCAGGAGTGCTGAGGGGATGTTGTCCCTTCAGTTCTCCCTGCTGTGAGTCAGCAATGTGCCCTTATGATCAAGAAGGCCAATGGGATCCTGGCTGCATCAGGAGGAGCGTTGCCAGCAGGTGGAGGGAGGGGATCCTGCCCCTCTACTCAGCTCTGGTGAGGCCTGGAGTATTGGGTGCAGTTCTGGGCTCCCCAGTACAAGAAGGACATTGAGCTTCTAGAGAGGGTCCAACATAGAGCGACAAAGATGATTAAGGGACTGCAGCATCTATCTTACAAGGAAAGACTAAACAAGCTGGGCATGTTTAGTGTGGAGAAGAGAAGGCTGAGAGGAGATTTAATTAACATGTTCAAGTACCTGAGGGGTTATTGTAGGGAGGATGGGGCCAGGCTTTTCTCTGTGGTGACTGGTGACAGGACAAGGGGTAACAGGTGTAAGTTGAAACATAGGAAGTTAAATCTCCAGATGAGGAAGATCTTTACTGTGAGGTGACAGAGCCCTGGAACAGGCTGCCCAGAGAGGTTGTGGAGTTTCCTTCTCTGGAGATCTTCCAAAACCCGCCTGGATGCAACTCTGTGCCACGTGCTCTAGATGTCCCTGCTGGAGCAGGGGGCTGGACTAGATGATCTCTAGAGTTCCCTTCCAGCCTTAACCATTCTGTGATTCCGTGACTCTGTGATTGTTCCCTTATTCTTATCCCAAAATACAACCCAGAGAAGGTCAGGGTATATATGTTGACCCAGCAGGAGAGAAATTTTTTTGTATTTAAATTATGATACTTTTTTTTTTTTTTTTTTTTTTTTTTTACGGAGACACACACACACTCTTTATGGTTATGCACCATGTACATATACGGTAGTACCTACTACTTTATGCACCCTATTACACCCTAACACCCTACAGTGTGTGCCCTACGTATTTATGGATACACCTAACCAGCATTACTTCTTTTTTCATGCAGTGATACACACACACCCCACCTACATCTCTGCATACATTCTTTTATACACACAAGCTGCATAATGCCTATCTACACAAGTACTCCCATTAGGATACAGCTATCTAAATTGAACGGTCATAGATGGATTGAAGGGCTATTGAAGATACAGATTATTTGCCTTTACAAGCACACAATGTAAATGAGATACAGCTTAGTTAATCCCCAATAATTTCTATGTTTAAAGAAGAAATAGTAGTCAGACAAAAATGCTAAATACTTCAGCTACAAAATCTAGCAATTGGTATGCCTTCCTTCCTTCCTTCCTTCCTTCCTTCCTTCCTTCCTTCCTTCCTTCCTTCCTTCCTTCCTTCCTTCCTTCCTTCCTTCCTTCCTTCCTTCCTTCCTTCCTTCCCTCCTTCCTTCCTTCCTTCCTTCCTTCCTTCCTTCCTTCCTTCCTTCCTTCCTTCCTTCCTTCCTTCCTTCCTTCCTTCCTTCCTTCCTTCCTTCCTTCCTTCCTTCCTTCCTTCCTTCCTTCCTTCCTTCCTTCCCTCCTTCCTTCCTTCCTTCCTTCCCTCCTTCCTTCCTTCCCTCCTTCCTTCCTTCCTTCCTTCCTTCCTTCCTTCCTTCCTTCCTTCCTTCCTTCCTTCCTTCCTTCCTTCCTTCCTTCCTTCCTTCCTTCCTTCCTTCCTTCCTTCCTTCCTTCCTTCCTTCCTTCCTTCCTTCCTTCCTTCCTTCCTTCCTTCCTTCCTTCCTTCCTTCCTTCCTTCCTTCCTTCCTTCCTTCCTTCCTTCCTTCCTCCCTCCCTCCCTCCCTCCCTCCCTCCTTCCCTCCTTCCCTCCCTCATCTGCTTTATTCCAGTAGATTAGATAGCAAATAAAGCTTCTGCAAGCAACTCCTGGATCATTCAGTGCTTTCTTTTATGCCTGCTGTAGGCCGTAGGTGTTAGACAGAAGACAGACCTAAAAGAGTGCAGGTTTTGATCCTACATAGATGTTTTCCTAGGCTTTAATCAGACAACCTTCTATGAGGTCTCTGATCATTGAAAAATGAATTCTTCAGCTTGTCTGATATCCAGGTCTGCCAGACAAAGTGGAAGGAAGAGGACAAAATAAGACCACCTACTTTTTCCCTCTATTATAGAGAAATATAGGTCAGATCCAGCACAGACCTGACACAGACCTCTAACTTGAACAATCTACATTTAGGTGCTTCCATTTCAGCAGGCATCTAGCTCCTGTTCTTGTCTTGGGAATTGTGTCCATAGAGTCAATGACTTCTGTAATACAATTAAGCAAGCATTTACTTTAGTGTGGCATTAATTTCTGTCTAGACTGCCTTGACTGATCACACTAGTCTAGATCATCAGCTGAATGGGAGCTTAGATAATCAGTCTACATGTATATACTTACATATATATATATATATATGTATGTACATATATGTGTATATACTTACAATTTAGGAGTAAATTACCTTAAAGGTGGTAAAGTGTGATGTTATATGCTCTACTTGCTTGTGATGTTATATCCTCAACACTAATAATTAACAGGAAGGATTGCAAACTGGCACAGGTCAGATTGATGTAGATTCCTGTTTTCTCTGTTTCAATTCTTCAAGCTCACACTTCTCTGTGAAGCTTTTTCACCAAGTCCCAATTCATCAAAGTTTGTAAGCATTTGTCCAACTCAAAATGCAAGGCAGTCCCCACGAAGGGATCAAAATTGCTGGGTTTGCTCAAACTCTAAACTCAAAGTTCACGCAAAACTTAGAACAAGGGAAATCTTCAAAGAAACCACCAGTGAATCTGAAAACTGCTGAGTTTTGCACAACTCAACTAGACAGGCAAAAGCCAAACTCTCATCCACACCCCTGATACAACCGTGTGTTTGCAGCTGCTGTCTAAGATACCCATCTGACCTGAATACAGAAAGCTCTAGGCAATGGGAACATTGATTTCCCAGTATTATTTGCCTATTCTGGAGACACATTCATACCAGCAATAAATTTGTACTACCTGTGACTTGGTAGAGAGTTGTAGGTCCCTTATACAAGATTCCTCTCTTCAGTGCCTTTTGGATTATCTTACTGCAGAGAAGTTATATCCACATAAAAGCACCAGGGCATAGGCATGTTTTGGCTGTCTGTGCTGCTTCTTAGCAGGATTTCAGAGTTTCTTTTCCCCAGAGTTTCTTTTCACCAGACTAACTAGCACTGTTCCTGGCTATTCCTGGGCACATTTCAGGAGGTGGATCAGGATGTTTCCCAGAAATTTGGGCGCAGTTTGTGAGATTAAGAAAGATGGAGTGGACTGACTTGGCCAGATTGTGCCATTTGGACTCAGGGGCAGAAAGCGGGCACTGAAAATCTTTGTTTAATGATATATACAATATATACCCAGTCCTCAGTTTCTGAAAACAGAATCTTTATTAAGTAACAGGGCAAGCAGGATAACACGGGAAAATCCAGTTCCATTACAAAGTGCTGAGATTTTCTGCCTAGGTACATGAGTATCTCTGTCCTTCTGTAAAGGCTGATACTTTTAAGAGAAAAGGAGTCCACTGAAGTGGAGTACAAACCCATAAAATCCACGGTCCTCCTAATGTTTTCACAGAATTTTATCCAACCAAGCTGACTCTAAACGTCAAAGCTGACCATGAGACTTTTCAATGAGAAAGGAAAATCAACACACACGGCCTGCATACTGGTACTAGAAAAAAAAAAAAAAAAAAAAAAAAAGGTTTCAATCTCTTTAATGAGAGGATACCATTTCCCCAGCCCTTTGCTTTCAAAATGCAGCATGCATGAGGAGAGAGGAAGAAGGAAAGAGGGAGAGCGAGAGAGGAAGGGAGGAAGGAGGGAAGGGAGGGGGGGAGGAAGGAAGGGAAGAAGAAGGGAAGGGAGGGAGGGAGGGAAGGAGGGAGGAAGGAAGGAAGGAAGGAAGGAAGGAAGGAAGGAAGGAAGGAAGGAAGGAAGGAAGGAAGGAAGGAAGGAAGGAAGGAAGGAAGGAAGGAAGGAAGGAAGGAAGGAAGGAAGGAAGGAAGGAAGGAAGGAAGGAAGGAAGGAAGGAAGGAAGGAAGGAAGGAAGGAAGGAAGGAAGGAAGGAAGGAAGGAAGGAAGGAAGGATTTTTTTTTTAGGTATTTTAAAATGCCTCCTTTCTTATAATTCAGAGTTTCTTCTCTCACTTCTGCATACGCATGCATGTGCCTGTGTATGCAAGAATAAAATATTGGGTTTTTAATTTATCCTGAAACAAAATCAGTTTCGAATCCCACTGATGTCAGTAAAACAGAGATTTCACCTTGATTTCTTTCTTTCTTTTTTTTTTTTTTTTTTCAGGATAGCAGGGTTATACAAATCCCTCTCTAGTATTAGAAGTTCATTTTCTTTGGTTTCAGAACAGATAAAAGTGCCTATCTGCACACTCAGTGAAACTGAGAGACAGCTCTCAATTATCTAAGGGGATGAGAGGGAAAAGGGGAGTTGGTAGAGTTAAAGAAAGCAAAAATATGGATGTAATCAAAGTACCTGTATAGTGATTTGAGAGCAAGTCTCTTTAGAAAAGCTTGAAAATAATGAACCAGGGCAATCTTGAGCAGATGAAGACAAGCCTGTTTGAAAGCATGGGAGCTCTGAGACACATGCTCAGAGACCATATGGTTCAGGCAGTCTGAAGGAAAATGGTGAAGGCCTGGCTAAACCCAGCACACATATTCCTGCCACTGACTCCGCAGAGCTGACTGGATGCATGGCACGTCAACAATTTCTTCTGCTGGTTCTGAAACAGTGTTCACCAATGCAATCATCCAGCCCTATCCATCTGCAGTTAATGGCATGCAGCTAGGTCTTTATGAACTATCTGGCATCGTCTTGCATGTCACCTGCCTTTCTGGTACCTTATATCTTCCCAAGCGTTTAGTGCATCTGGTCTGCTTCACAGCAGGGAACTAGACTAGATGAACCACACATTTTGAGTTGCATAGATCCCTGCTGCAAAGAAGGGAAATGCTTCTGTACTGCTTCAGAGAGGGAATGGGGAAAGGGGGGAAGTAAGATCCCCCAAAAGATAAATATAAACTACTCTCTTAAACCATGGAGGTATAGTCCCAGACACTGGAATATAACACCCCATGAAATTGGATTGCTATGGTGGTTCCTTGTATGAATCTGGCCTAAACCAACTCTTACTGTCCCAAACAATTCCTGGACAAAAGTCAGCATTATTAGTTAATTCCTAATTGGAAGCTTAGATATTGCCATAACCTTGCTAGTTAAAACACTTCAGGCATGAAAAAGAGATCAAACTAATATATGGCTCAGGACCAGAGAAGGAACCTGGGCACTCTTACTTTGCTGGCACAGTTGTAGATGACTAAAGGCATCCCCTAGCTGCAGTTTAAGTGCTCTGGGGGGGATTCAACCATCTGAATACAGGGATCTATGGTCATTTCAGAAGCACAAAGGCATCTTGTTTCACCTTTGTCTGCCACACCATGAGGTCAAGGCATTTTTCTGAGTCCTGCCCCTTACTTGGGATGCACCACAGCAGCTCTGGTGGTGAGAGAAGCCCATGTTAACCAAGTTATTTCTATCCTTTGCTTCCTTCATGCTGTTTAGGAGGCTCAAATGAGTTCTATGAGTGAGAGTATACACTTAAAATCTCTTTTGGCTGTGAAAGGAGGACTTAATGATGGTATATGAGTATCTCAGAGGTCAACATATTCATCCTGTATGTGTGAGACACAGGGTCAGCACTCCCTCTGACAGGGAAATGAGAACTTCTGCACCTACTTTCCAGACAAATGGTCTAAGGCCAATGACAAGCAGGCACGTGTGAGCCATGTTCATTTTCCATCCCTTTCCTTTGCAGAGTAAAAAAATAAATTGCAGTGAGAATGAGAAAGTGTGACTGCATAAAGCAGTGGCTTGTGCAGTAAGAGAAACCTGGAGTGCAGCAGCAAGGATCCTGTCTTATTTGTTTTGTGCTTAAGTCATAAGTACCTATTCAGCCTTCTGCATAAGGACATCCCTGCATCCTGAAAAAATGCCCAAACCACTCACGCAGGTATTTTCTGTGTTTTATACCCTATCCCTCTCCTGTTGACTAGAGAGAGGGCTTGTATCTACTTACTTCTTCCACTCTACTATAGTTTCTGGGCTTCCCACAGATTTGGCCAGGTATCTGAGAGCCACACTGACACACGTGTTACTACCTTCATAGCCTGCCCTTGACTCTGAACAGCCTTACTGTCTTCCTGGGACTGCTCAGTCTTTAGCTGAAAGCTAAAAGAGTTTGGTTTATGCTGGGAAAGTAGCTCTGCTGACTGCATGGGCAGATTCATCTTCATTTTGTCAAATTTTACTTCCACAATGTCAAACACAAGACTTCAGGAGTTTTATTTTGCAGATGATCTTTTGAGATTTTCTTCAGCACTAAAATACTAGAAACTGCATAAATTAGAGGTCAAAAAAATACTTACTGAATCACTTGCCCTCCAAAAAAAAAATGTTTTGCTTTGTTTTCAGAATGATCTAAAGAAATTCTGTAGTAACCAAAAAAAAAATCACCAAAAAGGATCCAAATTCTGTGATTGAAAGCCAAAAAATGTTGCACAAAAATCTTATTTGCTGAGATTATACTCTGGAGATCTGTGCACTTTTCTTGGGTTGCAAGTACACAGATTTCCTGACCTCATTAGTTAGTCCCTTAATCTCACTTTTCTTACCTGTAAAATTGAGGTATAAACATATTTTCTACATCTGTGTTAGGGACATTTGTAATTGCAGGAATCTGTACTGTATCAAAAACTTAGATATCCTAGTAATTCTGTCCATCATACAGGGAAAGCAGAATACCTACTGGTTATAGAAGTTGGATTTGACCCTTTAATTTCAAGGTTACAAGTCTTGTTAATAGGCATGATTAGGACAAGATACAAATTACACCCAGGTCATTGATTTATATATAAAAGATAAAGCCAGCAAAACAGCAAAAAGAACATCTTCTTGCAAGTGACACTTCTCTCAGTGGAGAAACATTATATAAAAAGACCCCAAAAAAGGCTCAGAATACTAAAGCCAGATAATAAAAGCAATCAGCATCCTCACAAATTTCCATGTGTTTTGTCTGGCAATCCAGCTGATACGAAACACCCTTCCTGTGAAACTGTTTGAGACAAGAGTTTTGTCGCTTAGGTAGTCGGAGCCCGGAGCTGTCAGCCTCCTGCGAGCTCCTAGCATCACGCTGACAAGGTGACACGGAGAGAGACAAGCAAGAAACCAGCAGCTCAGACTTTGGGAGCAGAGAGAAAGCATCGTTCTTCTTTCTGAAGGGTAAAAGAGAACAACGAAGTAGGTTTTGAAGCTCAATGTTCTTTTTAAATTGCAACAAATAGACAATCCCAAAAGCCTTCCTGGTGGGTTGCCTTCACAGATCTGCTTCCTCCTTTGCATATTCTTCTCTCTCTGTTGCTCTTCTTTGACCATCGGTAGTTAGAGCAGCTGCTGTCATAATTCCAGTCATCTTGATTAGTGGTAGCAGCCTTCTGCTTGGATGCATGGACTGGAGGAAGCCTGGTGAGCCATGAATCTCTTGGTGAAACAGCTCTGGTGCCCTCTAGAGTTTCCTGATTTCCATGATCTATCCCCATCTGTTTTTAGATTCAACTGTTGGAGAGGGACGGCATTGGTTCTTAGGGCTGAGGAATGGTAATCAGCAAATTGTTACTTCCTTTTTTTCTCCCTTCTCCTTTTTCCATTTTATTTTTTTCTTTCTATTTGCTGTTTCCTTTTTGTTTTCTGTTTTGGGATTTTTTTATTTCTCTCTTCTTTATTATTTTCTTTATTTATTTTACTTTGCTCCTTGTTTGAAAATGTCATTAAGTTTCTTCCTGTAGGATTTTCCCCTCATTCCTTTTCCTGCATCCCATCCTGCATCTTTTACTGCTCCTTCTTTAAGAAAAAATAAGAGATTTTTGTGAGTAGATAAATATTGCATTATTTGTCTTGTGAGTCTTGTGATGCCAGACACTGCTAAAATCACAGTTTCTGAAGGCAGGAAAGAGATGACATTCTCAGTTTTGCTTTCTTTATTCTTTTCATTAAAAAATAAGTTTTAAGTTTGCAGAGAAAGGCATACATACACTCCTCAAAGATGAAAAATGCTTGGCAGGGTTGATTTTTTTTTTTAATCCAACACAATATTTCTAAAATCATTTGAGGCAGGCCCCTAATTCACAAGAAAGGAAATGGCATCTTCTCATTCCAAATGATTGGGTTAGAAAGTTGCATAGTTCTCTGTCATGATTGCGCCCATAGGTCTTGGTCATTCTGCTTGCAGCTTCTCAGCCATACTAACTGCTTTACAAGCAAAGTCTATGCATGATAACAAGTTGTTTGAATCTTACTCACTTTTTTTGCCTTGTCATAGGGATGAGACGTCAGGGAAAGAAGAGGCTGAAAAATTTGATGCTTGTATTAGGAACATACTTCCTCTTTTTCTAAAGTGTCCAGTTGTCTTAGATCTCTCTGTGGTCTCTTTGGTGCGTTTGGCTTCCCAGGCAGTGATGGACAACAAGACCAGTCTTGTTTTCCATCATAGATAGCCTGAAGTTTGTACATTTTCTCTCTCACTGGAAACCAGCCAGTCACAGGATTATCTATTGGTTTGTTATTCGGGTATAACACGCTTTGCTAGAAACACTTTTCGGTGAGTACCCAAGGCCTTCCGTGAGTGCCACCTGCACTATAGTCCCCTAGCTTTATCTTTGGCCTGCAGCTCTGAAACAACCCCATAGTCTCAGTCTTGGATGTTCCAGAGACTTCCCCAGGGCATTCTCTTAGCATAGAAGATCAGCCCTGAGGTCCAAAATCTGCACAGTTGAAATAGAATATATTGGAAATACAAGGCATCAGATCTAGCACTTCTCTCCCTACTTTCTCATGGAAACTTCATCGCTTTTATGAATAGTAAAGAGATACACCTGCTTAGAACAGCATTGCCTTAATGAAGTTTAGTTATGCGTGGAAAACAAGCATGAGGGCCTACTTTGCAAGTTTTGTGACTTTTGTAGCTACTGTTAGCCATTCTGATTCTATATACTGATTATCCCTGTAGCATACGCAGTTCATGTTCCAGTGTTGATCTTGACACACAGCCTCATCGTGCAACATGGTTAGACCTAGCCATTTTCTCAATTAAGGTTAGCACTAACTAATTCCCTGGGTAACTTTCATATGAACATCTTGAAGTACTTTGAGGTTACTCTAAAAGAAGCAACTCTAACTTCAGATGTTGCTTATATTATTAAAGATATCAAAATATACTTTCATTTCCTCTTCGGTTTTGAAAATCTTATCTGATTTCTCTTTGTTTTTTGTCATCCACCATGCTTGTTAAGCCTTGGTAAATGCACAGTGTCTTTCACATTCAAAGTTCCCAGAAACTTGGACCAACAAGTTCAAGCTTTCTTTTTTTTTTCTTTATTGTTTTAATGTATTTATTTATTTTAAATGAGGACGTAAATATTCAGCGCAGATGGCCTCTTCCTCCCCCATGGAGAGGGAATCTGTTTCTTTTGCAGCATGTCGAAGTTTTAGCAGCCTAAGGTATGGAGGAGTCCTTGAGGTAGCTGCCAAACAAGAGTCCAAGCCTTCAGGCACACTTGGATCTTTTCAATTCTGAGTAAGGACATCATTAAAACATGAGCAGACATAATTGTATCATAGCACTGGGCAGGACTGCAGGCAGGTCTGGATGTCCTTAAGCATAAGGATTTGTAATATTTTGGCCTGTCCTTCATTGGTTTCTTTCTCCAGCTCTCCATGTACAGTACCAAAATAAGAGATTTTAACCTTGCCTTTTAGAACAATTAAGGGGTCACAATGAAAAGTAGCACATTACAGAGCCGAGAACATCCAGGTGACTCCATTATGAATCCAGAGTGTTTAATATAGGCTCTTAAATCTAAATTAAAGTATCACAATGAAAGCAACTCACTGTACAGATGCGGGGTATACCAAAACTGGACTGCATTCAGTGGGAGCCAAGTCACTTTGAAAAATCAGGCAATTAAATATGACTTCTAGGAAGCATATTTGAATGCTTTACCATTAGTCTTCTGACTATCATACCTTGCTTTTAAATATAAAATTAAACTTTGTCCCCTGACTGGAATCACTTTCATCAGTAAAGGGCAACTATCCCACATTCTTAGGTTTTTCCAACTCTTTAATTTGCAGATGAATACAATTCAACAAAATTAGAGCAAGGGAATTACTGATAAAAACACAAGATAAAATCTCTCAGCCTTTTTAGGGTGATTATAGAAAGTAGAGCTAAAAATGTTCACAGGAGCATGGCAAGTAGGGCTGGTCAAAAAATTTCTGTAAAATGGTTTCTCTCAATGAAATGCAGGCACAGCATCATGAAGAATTTAATGAGGTTTGCATATCCTCTTCTCTGGAGAAGAATACACTAATCAGGAACACAAACTAGAGATCTTATGAGACACTGGAGAGCCATTTCACTATTTTTCCCCCATAGGAAAAATGCTGGAAATGCTTGGAAAAAAAAAATGCTGTATTTGATGATTACTTATATATGAGAGGGTAAAAAGGCAGATCTGTAGGGGAGACAGGGCCCTAACTCCCTGCAAATAATCCTTTTCCTGAGAGCATTTATTTTTTTTTTCAGACAAGAATTTAGTATCCTTTTCTGGACAAAATGCCAATAACCTGGTGTGTCAAGATGAGCTGAGTGTCTAGGCTGCTGTTGTTGCTAGTGAAGATCTAGATAAGATCTTCAAGGATGATATAGCTGAGTAAAGATAAGCATGTGGTGTCTTTTTAAATGCTATGAGGTATCCCATCAGTCCATTACTTCTTTAAAAGGGTGCTGGTCTCCTGTAAGCCCTCTGCATTATCTGCGAACCTGGGCAACTCAAATGACTGTAGACACTTATGTGTAGAAATTGATTTAAGCTCCCTTTGACTATAATGGGAGTTTAGACACAGCTGCTATATAAACATACTTGTAGACACCTACATTTAAATATCTTAATACCAGACTTCCTTCCATCCTGGTGTTTTCTACAGTTTTGTTCATCATCTGAAAACATTTTTTGAATGTTTTTTCCACAATCTTTTGTAAAAATTTCTATTTTCATCTACTGGAAATGACTTTTTTTCAGATATTGCCAACTCTTAAAATAGATTAACTAGTTTCTCTTGCATGCAAGTTTGTAAATATTTAACTTATCTCTCAGTAGTAGCCATTTTCCAAAATCAGAATCCAGAAGACCTCAAAGTGGTGTAAAAATCATGAGACATTAAAATTAGTAATGTTTCATTTGGGCTTCCTTTTCATTGCTTTCTGGTATTAAAATACCAGAATACCAGTCCATTTGCATTTTCAGTCATTTCTCTGGACTTCTGAAAGCAAAAAATGATAAAACGCAAACCAGAATCTTCTTGCAGTCATCTGATTCCTAAATCCTAGATTTAAAAAGCACTAAAAATGCTATTATTTGACTACTGCTGGTGATGTTTGTGTTGCCACTACTAAAAACATGGCTTAGAATGACTATTCTGTTCCTGGTATGTCAGACACTTCTCAAAAAAAAAAAAAAGTTTCAAATTTAGAGCCAGGTATTTTCATATCTTTTTAATGCTCAAGAAAAAATACTGAAGTTTTTTTTTTTTTTGGTAATAGCAAGTCCAAATTTCAAGCATTGTATGATATCATTAACTGCAAAAGAATCTTTGTAAATATTTAATCACCATTTTCATCTTATTACTAACTGCGATAAACATAATTTCCTCCTTTAAAAAGTGTCTAGAGGCTGATGGATAAACATCCTAAAAGCTAGTTATTTAGCAGTTGACATTGCCTTTGGGAGACTGTTCACAAAAGACTGGACCACTCCTAGTCTGAAATAGGGGAATATCTCAAAACTGAGCTCTCATTTTGATGTGGACCCCCATAAATCTGGTATATTCCTTAGGATGCCAGCATTCCTAGCAAACAGGATTCTCATCTCTGGCAGAGACAGAAATATCACTGAAAGAAGTTTTGAAGCCTTTCTCCTGGTTCTTTTGGCTACTTCCAGCATCCTGACAATTGCCCATGTCCTGTGCAGTATCTTTTGCTTTGGACACTATGTCACTATTTTCCACTCATTTCTAAAATTCCTGGGAAGACTGGGAAACCAAAGTGCAGAGGAAAAGGGATCTCTTGCTCTCAAAAGTGAAATATTCACATTTTCTGACCTACATGCATTTCTCTGCATTAGATCAGGGCTTACTGTCGTGGTGTCTCAAACAGCCAGAGGGCCAGCATAGGACAAGTTCTTAACTGCCCTGGGACAGAAAATAGTTTTGTTTTGTTTTTAAGAATCATTACAATCCGATTTTTTTTTTCTCACCCAAAAGTAGGATGAAATATTGATTTCTCAAAAACAACGGTGAACTCAAAAATCAGATCTTGTTTCTATCCCTGTCTTCTTTATCCCCTCAACAGAAGTGAAAGAATTGAAATAAGTTTTTCAAACTTCATTGACATTTCAACCTTTAAAATATTTCACCACTTACGTTTTTAAATGAAAATTAACAGTCTTGTGGGGGGCTGCAGAATTGTTTTTCTTTTTTTTTTTGGACTTAGAGCCTGTCAAAATGAGCCACCATAACAATAATTTGGTGGTCTAGACAAAGGTGTACAGGACTATTTGAGATGTCCTATGCTTTATATGACTATGTCACTCTCTAAGCATGAAGTTTAGGCTGACAGAAGTGAAGTCGACTGTTTAAAACCAGGTCTCTAGTGCCATCCAAGATGTCCTAGGGTAGTTGAGACATCCTCATAGTGCTGATATCTCTGAAAAGGGACCTTTAGGAAAACTGCATGCTGCTTCTGACCCAAGAGCATTTCAACTGACTATAGGTACCTATGTGCGTGCTAAAATGCTCCTCTAAACTTAGAAACCAACCCACAGCAACTCTGCTTGGCAACTGGATTAATAAATCATTTCAGTAATCATGAGCAAGAAGCACCACTGACATTCAGCTACTTTTCAGTGCAGCAACTCAGTGTTGTCTTGAGAAAGCTCCTTATTTGGACAAAAAGTGCCTTGAGATAAATTTACACTAGCAAATTCAGCACCACAATGGCAAGGCTGTTGGAACTTGGTTGTTTTTATTATTAAATTGTCAGAACAGTCCCTGGCTGAACTACCTCTCTCCAAAACACTTCCTGGGCATTTGGGGGACATTAGCATTGGCCAATGACCATTCCCAACAGGCAATTTGGACTCCTCACTGTTGGATATTCGGAGGGCGTAGCATAGCCACGGTCAAACCATGACAGCTGCCATGAGGGTCAAAAATTGTGCCTTGGCGTTGCTCCATTCTCAGTACAGATGCAGCCATATGCCCATGCATAATAATCAGAACTTGTTGTTCAAGAGTCTGAGCTGGGAGTCTGAATAAGCTGCATACAACTGGTTTCATCTACCTGAGAAGAAGGAAGTCATCCCTTCTGGGAGTGAAGCAGTTCCAATGCTAGAGAGCCTAGGGCACAGATCCTCTCCTGGCCCCTCTGAAGTCAACAGTGCTGTGTCAATCCACATCAGCTGAGGATCTGTCTCACGGTGTTTCAGAGCTGATACTCCTACCAAAAACAACCTTTGAAGCTGTATGTAGTCTGCTCTACTGCTCTTCTCTTTTCTGTTTCTCCCACAGGTAATAAATAGTTTAGGGAGCAAATCTTGAATTTCACTGTAGCAATATCGGTGTACTGTAAACTCTTCAATGTATGTGAGTGCATATATATTTATGTGTGTGTGTGCACTTCTTTCTTTTTCTCTCTCTGTCTCTCCCCCATTTACAGTTTGATCACTCATGGTTTTGGAACTCCTGCAATATGTGCTGCCCTAAGCACTTTCCAAACTGTTCTCAGTGAAATGCTGAACTACTTGGAAAAGCACACATCGCACAAAAACGGAGGAGCGGCGGAATCCGGCCAAGGACACGCCAACTCGGAGAAAGCCCCCCTGCGGAAAACTTCAGAGGCTGCTGTGAAAGAGGGCAAAACAGAAAAGACAGACTAGCTACATCAAACAGAATCTATTTCAAGAGAGTCTTGCTGCTGATATTTTTTTTAAATATATATATCATTGAGGGTGATTTATCTCCAGTGGACCAAATCCAAAAAAAAGGGGAAAAAAAGAAAAAAGAAAAAAGAGAAAAAAAAAAGAAAAAAAAAGAGAATGAGAAAGATGAAAAGTGAGAAAAAAAGAGAGTGTGAGAAAGTATTCAACCTTAAGAACAGCAGTGTACAGTAAATGTGTGATGAAATTGTCACTTTTTAAAATTTCTGTTGCTCTAAACTACTTTTTTCGTGCACGTAGTATTTGATTGTTCTGAATGATACACGAACACTGTTTTTTATAAGCACGTCTGGACTTGGCTGAGGTGGCACAGTGAAATTTGTCACAGGCTAATTTGAAGCACTTTCTTCTTCGGCAGCATAGTTAGGGCCAGCACATGCATAGTGGGGGACATGGTTCCAGCATGATGGCTTTGTACACACGCTGGCTAGATTGAAAGAAGGGCTTCCTCTGATCCATCAGAAATGCTGATCCACTCACCACTGGGAAACATTATGGAAACCTGGCAAGAGAGGAATCCTTGGGTCTTTGGATGAATGAACTATTCAGCGTTGGGGGCTGCATTCCCCGACATAGGAATGTACAATAAAGCTGCACTGGAATGAGGCCATAACCCATTGGGAAACTGTCCTGATCATTCAAGAAGCAGCCATGATGTCTCTTGTGAGAAGAGCATTACAGACTAAAGTGAAAAAAAAAGGAAAAAAAAAACCACATTGACAGTTTCAGTAAGAGCCCTGATCCCTCGGTGAACTTCAGATTAAAGGACAGCATGGGCTTCTGCCCTCTCTCTTCTCGGTCCCTGGTCCCACAACACTGCAATCTGCCATATCTGGGTCTCTGTTCAACTGGATCAATGCAGACAATTTGAGTCAACTTTTGTGTTGCCTTGATTTTATGATGCTTTCTTTTCTTCAACAACTTGTTTCTGCAGCTTTATTGTCTTTAGAAATCCAACTGAGGTGCAGAGGTTTAACAGAATCCACTCACAGAAAAAAAAAAAAAGAAAGAAAGAAAAACAAAATTACAGCTAAGATAGGCTTGGTCCAAAGCCGGTAAAGGTTAACAACCTTGCTCTTGTGCTACTGAAATATTACTACCTACCACATACTCTAAACAAGAGAACGTTTAAGGCATACTTTCAGCTGAAGTTTCTTTGAGCCCACAGGCTTTTTCCACATTCTAACTCACCACATGAGCTAGCCACCTTCTAACTCGTCCTTTAACAACACTTTTATTCCATTCCTTTTCTTGTTTCTCTGATAAAAAAAATATTGAGAACGTTAGAAATGATTGCTGTTATAGGGTGGAGTTATGCTAATCATCTAAACTCCTTTTAAAGTCAGCAGAGCCAGAACTTTTCTTCCAAAGGACAATTCATCTCATGCTAGAGTAAGAAAGCATATAGCCATCCACATGTAAGTGTTTAGCGCCATTTGAGATGCATTAAGGTATCTAAGATAGCAACAGGGTTTTGGCTGGTATAACATAAAACCTATAGGAGATGAGGACTCTCCTGGAGCAGGAACTGGAGTGTCCCAGAAAACAGCACTAAACAGATACCTCTGAGTAATCAACTGAAGCCACACCAGGTGTCCAAGGCAGGTAGGAGAAATCATGTGGAAGTGCCTGTCTATTCACAGGTAACGGTTGGGATTTAATAGTGGCAGGAACTTAAGGAAAAATTTCTTAACAGTGAGGGTGCCAGAGCACTGGAACAGGCTGCCCAGAGAGGTTGTGGAGTCTCCTTCTCTGGAGATCTTCCAAACCCGCTTGGACGCAGTCCTGTGCCACGTGCTCTAGGTGACCCTGCGTGTGCAGGGGGTTGGACTAGATGACCTCTAGAGGTCCCTTCCAACCTTCAGCATTCTGTGATTCTGTGATTTTCCACTATGCATGGACTAGTCATCTTCCTCATAATCAGTGGAGAGGAAAGGGTACTTACAGGGTGAAGATGAATTTTGTCCCAAAATAATGATGAATCATGACCTGGAATTGTGTGTTTTTCTCAGCTAGATTCTTTAGAATCTGAAGGATAAACGTGTTCACAGACAGGTGGCTACACTGTCTGTATATTTTTAGAGCAAGTTAAGTTGCATTACATTTTGGATGATCAGTTTCAGATTCACAACCCTGGAAGATGTGAAGGCTATCCAAAGGCATTTGCAACTATGTTGTAGGGAGCCAGGCTGAATTAAAAAGGTCAAAGCAATTATGGCATGATGCTCTTCCTCTTGACATCAGTAGTGAGTTCTGTCAACTAAGACATATACTTGGAGTTAAATCTGCTTGTGTAAGGAAAACTGCAAATCATATGGAACCTTGTGGTTTGGCCCAGATTTATCCTACCTGTGGTAGGCATATAACTCAGATGTCTACGTAGAGGTATCTAAGCTCCCTCTGTATGCAGTAGATGTGTCTCCTGAGACTCCACCTCCTTGACTCACTAAGATCAGCTAAGTGCCTAACAGAACTCAACATTTAATGACTGAGTTTTTCACTTTGGCAACTGTGGAAAAGTGCTAAAATCAAATGAATGTTCCCCAGCGATGTCTGTAAAAGAAGCATCATGATATTACTCTAGAACATGAGATATCTGAGGGTGAAAGTAGCTCACCACTGACTGACAGGGAAAAAGAAACTCATACCTCTATTTCTATTGCTCAAAATGAGGGTGGGGGGGGAAGAAAAGGGGAGTGCAAGAAAAAAATTAAATATTTGACTGTGTCTGATCCACAGATTTGCCACGTGAAAATGTAGTGTAAAGCTATTTGATTGTGATCTTCTTCAAAATATGAGGAAATTTAAAGTTTAGATTTTGATGCGGGGGGGAAGAGAAGAAAAAAAAATCTTTTAAATTGTTATCAATAAAATATCAAACTCTTCGAGACAGGGGGAATGACTCACTGTGTAGATTATTCTGTAAAACTTTTGAGAAAGCAGAATTATTTTATTATTAACCTATTCAAATACCTAATTTTGGAAGCAACATGTATACAGTACTATTTGGAATATTCAGCTATTCAGGATATATTCCAAAGTCCTTACAATGATTTATTTAAACACTAACATCTTCTGTTGTTGCACAGTTACTGTTAGCTTCTGCTCCTCAGGTAACAAATTATTCTGAACCTGGATTAACTTTTATCTATTAATATTAATGAAGTTGAGCACTGCTGAATTCCCTTATCTACTAGTCTTACTGACCCCTACAGATTTTTAGGAAGATTTCATTACAGATTTTATTCAAGCTGATTGAATTCCCTGAGATTCTTACCATTCATTAAGAAGCTATCTGTACTTGAATCCTGGTCTTTCCCCTGTTTTTCCTTTAATAACTTCACACCTTTTGAGAATAAGATTCTTTTAAAAAGGTACCTGCAAGGTTTGTCGACATTCACATGCTCTCTGATTTTTTTCATCTGCAGGTATTTGATTAATTTTATTGAGAGGAAAAATAATTATTACAACACAGCCTTTTCTGCTGAACTACTTGTCAGAAACACCTTGGTGTCAAAATGTCTTTAGTTTTTGAAAATGGAACTTTCAGTGGGGTTTTAAGCAATGAATTCACTGATATTCCTCTGAAAATTCGGCCTAAGTCCTTACCCACCCTCCATACATGCAAGCACAACATCCCCATTGCTTTTTTAATGTTTTTAGTCCTTGTCCCTGTGGAAATGTTGCCATCTCAGAACACATTCATGAATCCTTCAGCCTGAAGGAAGGGTATGGTTTGAAGTTACTGGGTGGCAAATTCAAGTATATTTGTATCATTTTGACTTTCAAACAAATCTGGTCTGAAAAAAAAAAATGTTCTCCTTTTGAGAGATGATAAAATTATTTATTCCATTCAGGTCAAAAAATCTAGGCAGTACAGAAAAGTGTCCAAACCTCCATCCCCAAGCAGTGAATCATTGTGTTGTAAACATCAAAATTGGACACACTGGACACATCGTTCAAGTGTTGGCTAATTGCTGGGATCTTGTTGTACTTCAGTCCATTACCTAACCTTATACAGTTCAGCAGTAGTTTAGCCTTCCCTCTGCAGATCTCAAAACACAATAAGAATCTCCCATAACTTACTTTGCATACTGTAATTTAGTGCTACATTTGATACATTCAATTCAGAAAGTCCAGCTCTTGCTACTTGGATTTATTAGCAACCCACTCATGAGGTAGACTCACTGACTAACCACATGCATCTGTTTATAGAGCAAGGTGTTATTCATAGAGCATAAGATGAGCACAAAGAGCAGCTATGGTGACTAAGTTTTGAAGGTAAGCGCCTGGCAGAGCTGGGTGTCCCCAGCCACCTCAGAGCCGAGGGATGACATTCTCACTTCCAGCCTTAGCCCTAACTTGTGGGCCTCTGTTCACACTGACTTCCATTAGTACCATTTAATAGTAGAAAAATGGAGAGTTTTATGCAGATGACAAGAGAATTGGAACATTCATATGGCTATAAAGGAGAATGAAGCACAGATGAGCATTGATGATCCTGCCACCTTCAGCTGAAGACAGTCGAGAGTTTTGTCCTTAGTGCTGCAATGCAGAGCAATTTGTTGCCACCCAAAACCCCAATTCCTTCCAGGTGTCAGTCTGTTGCCTTGGAGAACTGACACAAGGGATGAATTCGGACTCTTCTTTTTTAAAGATAAAATCCAGCATCCACTGGGAGAAGACTTTAGCTCGCCAAACTACAAGGAATCCGCTTTCTGAAACTTTTCTTTAACTTTTGCTAAAAGTAAAAAAAAAAAAAAAAAAAAATCTGATACAAGCAAGCACAATGTACAGTCCTTCCAAATCTTGGACCTCTGTGTAAATACTCTACTACCCCATCTCATCTCCTCCTGAACATGATTCACTGGCACAGCTGTGGCTCAACACTTTGCAGCAAGGTTCACGAGGGTCTACTTTAGCATCCTAAGAGCCATGTTCTCTAACTGCTTTTCTTTTTATTAACACCAATAAACGATTTTTGGTCTTACATATCTTGAGTATGCAAAAGGGCTGCTGGTGAATTCCAAGGTCATCTGATTTTCTTTTACCCTTTGGAGAGATAGCTCTGCTGCTCTAATAATATATTTATAAGGTCAAGAAAAAACAGCATTAATAGAAGATACAAGCCTGCAACACAAGGAAAATCAATTAATATAATTATACAGGAACTGTAATTATAAAAATATTCTCTGCCTCTGACCTCATTACAGGTTCTACAAGACTTCAAGTATAGCTGTGTGGGGAATGGGGGAGAGAAGAAGATAATGCTATTTTCCTTTGCCAGATGAAGGTCATTTGGAGAGGTCTGATATTTTTTATTGCTATTCTTTTCTTTATTTTGTACAATGAATTTGTTCTGTACAGCGGCTGTTGTGATTGTATTTAAATGTGAGTGCTCACTTGGTCACCAACAAACAACGTCCTATTTATTGTTTTGGAGGGTTTCTTTGTTTTTGTTTTCCTTCCACTTAATTTAACTTTATTTATAATTCAGTGGTGAAAAACATAATCTTTTATATTTCTATTTCCTATACAAACTCCTGTTTTACATGAGTCTTAGAAGATAATGACCACATTTGATTGAACATTTCACGGCAATAAAATCTATGTTGATTTAACCCATGGTTTGCCTGGTGCATGAAAATAATTTACATCTCTGAATATATAAGAGCAGAGAATCCTGGCCAGGAACTTATTTTATTAATTAAATATGATTAAATATTGATAAATTGAGAGATTAAGTATGGGATTTATCCCACCTGACAATATCTACTTTAAATGGGTATCTTTTCTAAAATCTGTTAAAGGAAATTTTTCTTGATGTCCCAAGAGAAAGATCTACATGCAAGGCAATAGACCAGGATCCCAACTTAGATTATATGATTTACATTAGATTAGTGTCTTTCAATTGACCAGAGCAGAAAACTGGTAACTGCCCAAGTGGTTCTCCATTGCTGCTGGATGGAGTCTAAAAAAATGTCTTACCCTGGACATTTGATATTTAGTTGTTTAAAGTAAATTATGATGAATGACATCCTAAGTGCCTTGCTCATGATTACAAAAGAAGATTGTAACAATGCTGATGATTGGGTCTACATTTCCACAATTTCAAACGGATCTTTTAACCTGCACATAATCTTACCATGCAGTTCAAATCCTGATCCCGCTTCAGCTGAGTGCTTATGTTAACTATTAACTGTGCTCCCATTTTGGATTCAGGACCAAGTACACTGAGAGTCAAGAAAACTGTCTCCTGATGTAAATCATGCCCTCTTGCATCTTGGATCTAAAGTAACTCCACTTTATAAGTTTAGCAAAGTTTCCAAAGCAAATGGATCTGAAAAAAATTGCTGAGATATTTTCCAAAAGTATATATATATCATAGACATCTTGTTTTGGAAATGCTTGGGAACCAAATGGCAATCCTGTGTTGTTCCAGTGCTTGCAAAAAATGACTTTATCAATAATTTAAGACAATGAGACACCAAGGGCAAAGCCACAATGCCAGAAGGTTTGGAAGGATTGCAGGTGAAAAATGAAGCAGTTTAGAATGTAGTTCTTACATATTCAAAATTGGTTTATCCACTGCCTGTTTCATTCCCTAGCAAATGAGCTCCTGGTAATTAATAACATCCATCTAATAATCTGGGAAATGAAATTTCCTTGGTGCCATAGTGAATTCCTCTAAACTGTCCTGTGTGTGCTCTTGTCTAAAGTCAGAAGACATGTAACCCTGGAAAAACAAAATCATATTTTAACTATAATTGGAGAAGTTGGCTTTCTCGTCTTTCTTCAGTATGTAAATTTTTGTGCTCACTGAAAACAGAAAGGAGACTAAACCACTGAGATTTACAGAAGTTCACTGCCAAAATACATATCAAGACCCACAAGTAGCATCTAAGTAGTAGAGACTGCAAACAATATGCAAAATACACATACCATACGGATAAGATGAGAGGGAAAAGCAATAAAAAAACCACTTTTGTCAGATTTTATATTAAAAACGAGTATAGAATGTTAACATAAATTTTCATTCAAAATGAGAGACAAAATCTGTGAAATGCTGAATATCTTGAACTCCCAGAATTAGCAAAATTAACCAAGTATATACAGTAATATTTTCTGCTGTGTTCAATGGCAAAACCCCCACTTATGCTAGAAAGTTTGTTTTTCACTTCACTGAAAAAATAAGTTTTGTTTCTAGGTAGGCTCCAGAAGCCTGAACTTCAGGCGAGGAGATCGATTAGGCCAAATGGCAGACTGTTCTGGGACCTTCTTGGGAGAATCCCATACAAAATGGCCTTGGAGAGAAGAGGCATCCAGGAGAGCTAGCTCGTCTTCAGTGACCATTTCCTCCAAAGATTGCCTCCTCCAAGCTCAAGAATGATCTGTTCCAACATGCAATAAGTCAATGAAATGCAACAGAAAACTTTCATGGATGAACAAGGAACTTCTGATTAAATTCAAACATAAAAAGGAAGCATACAAGAGGTACGCAGGGATAGGTGACCTAGGAGGAATATAGAGACATGATCTGTGCATGCAGGAACAGGGAAGAAAAGCCAAAGCTGACTTGATATTCAGTCCAGCAAGTAATGTACAGAACAATAAGAAAAGTTTCTCTAAGTATGTCTCAGTGCAATCTTTGCCTTGATCTTTACTGGTTTGATTTGCCTTCACAACTCTAGGTGTCAGAGACCAGAGCGAAAGGTGACCCTGCTCTAGGTGACCCTGCATGTGCAGGGTGGTTGGACTAGATGACCTCTAGAGGTCCCTTCCAACCTTAAGCATTCTATGATTCTATGATTTTACGATTCTGTGAAAGTACAGAGCAAGAAAGACTTACCATCAGGGCAGTTGGATCAGGTTAAGAACACTTAAACAAACTGGACATACACAAAAACATGGAACCTGATGGGATGCGCCCAGCACCCACAAGGTGCTGAGGGAGAGGGCCACTGTCATTTCTGGGCCACTTTCAATTATTATTGAAGGGACTTAGTGATCACAGGAAGCTTCTGAGAACAAGAAAAATGCATATGCTTTTTCAAGAAGGGCAAAAAGGAGGATCCAGGCTGCTACATGCCAGCCAGCCTCATCTAAATCCCTAGAAAGATGATTGAGAAAATCATTCTGGAAAGTTTTTCCAAAAATATGAAGGACAAGAAGGTGATTTGGAATAGTCAGTATGGACTATTATGAAGAGGCGATGATTCTTAATCAATCTGACAGCCTTCTATAATGAGACTGTCCAGGGCAACTTGCTTACCTGATCCGACACTGAGTGGGCGCATGAACTACATGATCTGCAGATATTTCTTCCAAGCTTCGTGATTTGGGGATTCTGTGTGTTGCCTGCACACAGAGAAGATAGCAGCTTTTGCGATAACTATCTTGCCTAGCCTCTGTTTGCTTTTCCAAACAGGACTTATATCACATTTTCCAGCCTTACTCAGCTGCCTTGTATACTCTTGTCTAGAAATCTATGAAACACTGAAAAGAATGACTGTCTTGCATCAATTTTGTTTATGTCTAGATGCAGTGCCAATATCCTGCCACTGCACACACACAAGCAGAGTTTCACCTTGTCAAATTCATGCCTTCTGCTTCTGAAGCTTTGGACTGGATATAAAATGCCAAGAAGATGAGATCCATTCCCATTCCCATTCAGAGCCATCTAGTTTTTGTACATTTTTGTTAATATACATCCAACAAAAATATTAACAAAACACCTTGGGCTATGTCATTATGGCCAATGGAATTAAAGAGTTACCAAAGCACTTGGCCTTTGCCAATTAATATACAGTGTGAAGCCAGTAATAAAATTACACAGGAAATTAGGAACGGTCAGTAGAGAACATATTAGTGGAAGAGGATTTTCTTTGAATAAGTGGTCAGACACATGCTAGTATTATGATCTAGTTGTGAAATTTGAATTTGAGAAATATTTGGAAAAATTTTCTTAAAAAATGTCTATGACGTGAAAAGACAAATATGAACAAAAGATCCTTTCTTCACCCAAAAATTGTTGCACAAAGTACTGGGAAAAAAGTAGCAGAAAAACAATTTAAAAAGTAAAATAACAATTGTGATTCAGGTGGAAAGGGATTAAGATTTTTCTTTTTCTCCCTTCACTCCCATCCTTTAAGATTAAAAATAAAAATGTTATATAACGAAAGCATTTCTGAAAACTGTCTTAGAAGAAGGTAATGCCTGTAGTGGACTCTAGACATTCTGAGTACGGAAAAATTGTCCAATGCCTGCTTAAAAGGTAACGTATACTATTGTAACAGAAGACAGTTCCTTGGGATCAATCTCATCATTTTGGAACACAGTGCAAAGAGAGAGAGTCCTGATTCAGTCCTTAGCTCTCTATTCTTTGTTATTGCCACAGCACTACTGTGGCGGTTTCTAACTTTAATCTGCCTTACACTGATCCCCTTTTGTTTACACATGCAAGAACCTGCTCATAGCAACCATCAAGTCCATAGTAAAAGTGCATCAGCTGAAAGCCAAATAATCCCAGCTGAAATTCTGACTCATTATTCACGTGATCCGTTTTGTTTGCTTGTTTATTTATTTGTTTTCTTAATACTGTTAAACAGTGTCTAGACTGTTATCTGGTCCTGAAGTCAACGGTTGCCAGATTGTTCTGGCTATACTTGTACATTAAACTTTCACAGATTTCGGAATGTGGTAGCCGTGTTCAATCAGATAGACGCAAACCAAACAGGGAGAAGCCCTTAGCCTATGCCTCAAAAATGTTTTTCAACAAATTACCAAGGAAGTGATGGACTCCCTATCATTTGGTGTCTTCATCATTTGGTTCTTCAACAAAAATGCCTCTATATAAACACATGCAGCATGGGAAATAAACAAGGGGAATTGGAGATGCATGTGTGTTTGCAGGGCCATGATCTCATCACAATTATTGAGACACAGTGGGACAGCTCTCATGACTGGAAAGTGGCCATGGATGGCTTTCGGCTTTTTAGGAAGGACAGGCCAGGAAGGCGAGGTGGTGCAGTTGCTCTTTACGTGACAGAGCAACTGGAATGTATGGAGCTCAGCATAGAGGAGGATGAAGCGCGAATCCAGAGCCTGTGGGTGGGGATTAAAGGGCAGGCCAACAGGGGCGACACTGGTGTGGGAGTTTACTACAGGCCTCCTGATCAGGAAGAGGAAGTGGGTGAGGCCTTCCACAGGCAGCTGCAAGAAGCCTCACGATTCCAGGCCCTGGTCCTTATGGGAGACTTCAACCACTCTGATGTCTGCTGGGTTAGCTAGGAACAGACAGTCCAGGAGGTTCCTGGAGAACACTGCAGATAACTTCTTGATGCAGGTGGTGATGAGCCAACAAGGGGAGGGGCACTGCTGGACCTCTTACTAACAGAGATGGTCTAGTGGGAAATGTGAAGGTCAGGGCAGTCTTGGTGCAGCGATCACGAGTTGTTGGAATTCATCATCCTGTGAGGAGGTAGCTGGACAAAAAGTAGGATTGCAATCCTGGACTTTAAGAAAGCTAACTTTGACCTCTTAAGGGAGCTCCTAGGAGGAATCCCCTGGGCAAGGATCCTAGAAGGAAAGGGGGTCCAGAAGAGTTGGACAGTATTCAAACACCAGTTCCTCCAAGCTCAGGATCGGTGCATTCCTATAAGAAAGAAATCGAGCAAGGCAGGCAGGAGACCCGCGTGGATGGGCAAGGAGTTGTTGAGTAAACTTAATGAGGAAAAGAACATGTACATAATGTGGAAGAAGAGCCAGGGCACATGGGAAGAATATAGGAACATTGTCAGAGAATGCAGGTTGCAAGGAGGAAGGCCAAGGCCCATTTGGAATTAGAGTTAGCAAGAGATGTCAGGGGCAACTGAAAGGGCTTCTGCAAATACATGAACAGCAAGAGGAAGGCCAGGGAAAATGTTAGTCAGCTGCTGAATGGGGAGGGTGCCTTGGTGGCAGAGGATGCAGAGAAGGCAGAGTTACTAAATGCCTTCTTTGCTTCTGTCTTTACTGCTAAGGCTGGTCCCCATGAACTACAGAGCCCAGAGACAAGAGAGAGAACCAGGAGAGAGGAGGACTTTCTGCTGGTTGAGGAGGATTGGGTTAGGGACTATTTAGGCAAACTGAACACCCATAAATCTATGGGCCCAGATGAGATGCATCCAAGAGTGCTGAGGGAACTAGCAGAGCTTATTGCTCAGCCGGTCTCCATCATCTTTGAGAGGTCTTGGAGAGCGGGGGAGGTGCCAGAGGACTGGAAGAGAGTCGACATCACTCCAGGCTTCAAAAAAGGCAAGAGGGAGGACCCGAGAAACTACAGAGACCTCCGTCTCTGGAAAGGTGATGGAGCAGCTCCTCCTAGAGACCATCTCTAGGTATGTCAAGGAAAAGAAGGTGATTAGGAGTAGTCAGCATGGATTCACCAAGGGAAAGTCGTGTCTGACAAATCTGATTGATAGCCTTCTACGATGAGGTGAGCAGTTGGATGGATGATGGGAGAGCTGTGGATGTGGTCTACCTTGATTTCAGCAAGGCTTTAGACACAATCTCCCAAAACATCCTCATAGGGTAGCTCAGGAAGTATGGACTGGACGAGTGGACAGTGAGGTGGATTGAGGACTGGCTGAATGGCAGAGCCCAGAGGGTGGTGATAAATGTGGCCGAGTCTTGATGGAGGCCTGTGGCCAGTGATGTCCCACAAGGGTCAGTATTGGGCCCAGTGATCTTCACCTGGTTCATCAGTGACTTGGACAAGAGCACAGAGTGCGCCCTCAGCAAGTTTGCAGATGATACCAAACTGGGAGGAGTGGCTGACACTCCCAAGGGCTGTGCTGCCATTCAGAGGGACCTAGACAGGATGAAGAGTTGGGCAGAGAGAAACCTCGTAGGGTTCGACAAGAACTAGTGCAGGGTCCTGCACCGGGGAGGAATAACCCCAGGCACCAGTACAGACTAGGGGTTGACCTGCTGGAAAGCAGCTCCGCAGAGAGGGATTTGGGAGTCCTGGTTGACAAGAAGTTAACCATGAGGCAGCAATGTGCCCTCGTGGCCAAGAAGGCCAATGGGCTCCTGGCTGCATCAGGAGGAGCGTTGCCAGCAGGTGGAGGGAGGTGATCCTGCCCCTCTACTCAACTCTGGTGAGGCCACACATGGAGTATTGTGTGCAGTTCTGGGCTCCCCAGTACAAGGACATTGAGCTTCTAGAGAGTGTCCAGCATAGAGCCACAAAGATGATTAAGGGACTGCAGCACCTATTGTATGAGGAAAGGCTAAGTGAGCTGGGCATGTTTAGTGTGGAGAGGAGAAGGCTGAGAGGGGATCTGATCAACATGTTCAAGTACCTGAGGGGTGATCGTAGGGAGGATGGGTCCAGGCTCTTTTCCGTGGTGGCCAGTGACAGGACGAGGGGTAACGGGCGTGAGTTGAAACATAGGAAGTTTTATCTCCATGTGAGGAATAACTTCTTTCCTGTGAGGGTGACAGAGCCCTGGAAGAGGCTGCCCAGAGAGGTTGTGGAGGCTCCTCTTCTGGAGATCTTCCAAATTTGCCTGGATGTCACACTGTCACGTGCTCTAGATGTCCCTGCTGGAGCAGGGAGGTTGGACTAGATGATCTCTGGAGGTCCTTTCCAACCTTAACCATTCTGTGATTCTGTGTTTCATATGAACATTGAATGTCTTTCTGCAAGACAAATAGGCATGGAGACTGGGTAATTTAGATGTCATTTCAAGCAACAAATAAATGAACCCTCCAATCTCAAGGGCATTTGGAGGAGTGAACATAGTTTAGATCGAATAAATGTGTCACTGCAGGTATTATTAAGTATATAAGAGCGAATGATACAAAAACAAAGCCGGAAGACAATGTCTTATTAACTTTTGAAGAACACTAAACATATTTTGCTATTTTTATAACATTAAAATAAGTGTTCTAGAATTATGATGTGCATGTCCTGCAGGTATTTTATCGTATTTGTTAGCCCCATACTTCAGAATTTCTGGCCAAGATCTGAGGTAACCTCAATGAGATGGGCATACCCAGGAGCCGAAATGTTCATCTGGAATTCATATCCACTGCAGCTTTTCATGATTCCCAAGATGCAGATGAATCAGTCCCACCTCACAAATGAATCAAACATATTATTAAGCATACTACAGCAATTGTCCACCAAATTGATCTATTTAACAAACTGGTAATAATAATAATAATAATAATAAGAGCAACAACAAATCTAAAAGACTATAGATGATATGATTATATTCTGCAATCCTAAAGAGCTTTTTTTTTTTTTATTTGCACTTTAATAATTCTGGGATGAAAAACAAAAATCAGATTCACTGAATAACATTCAAAGATAATTATGGAAAGTAGGTCTATTACTTACTGTGTAGAACAATGTACTTCCTTTTATCTCCTGTTAAGTGCTGGTTCAAAGTGAACTTCCTAGTTTCTTGCTTTCACCTAGTTACAGAATACCCTGAAAGGAAATAATTCCTTTTATTTTGAATATCACATTACATCCTTGATTTCTAGTACTCAGTGCCTTGGGGCCTTCTTAATAATCCTATTCTGCCCTTACTTCAGTCAATATCAAAATTCCCATGGTCTTTCAAAGGTCTAGGATTAATTCCAGACAACTCAGTTTATTAGATTTTTTTTGTCTCTTTTTCTATAGGGCCTTTCCTTGTACATCTCAAAAAGGTGAAATTTGCAGAGCAAGTACATTGGAAACCTAAGCCTAAACAAGAACCATGAATGGACCAGGCACTGGCAGCCTCCAGAACTAGAATTAAAGTGCTTTCTAAAAGAGCAGCTAGAATATGGAAAACTGCCCGTCAACCTCTTACAGTCTGTTAAGGGAGAACATAGCTGATCCATTACTTACCTGTACTGTAAAATAACTTGTCTTGTGGAATCATTTTCGGTTTGCATAGGACACGTTTAATGACTGGTTTGGAATGGTATCAGGAGGAGGAGGAAAATGGCTAAACAGTGAGCCAATGACTTCCCTGATACAGGTAAATCAAGCATTCCAGGGGCTTTCCTATGGGATCTCCTCTGCTACCTACAATCTGTCCTGCTGGAACAACTGCAATGCACAGCTGAGCAGCAACTACCCTGCTCTTAGGAGTACCATGTTTCCCATGAGTAGATGTGTTATTACTGATCTACAAATTCCAATTTGCATCCCTTACACACTTCAGATGTGATACATATCTGTAAAGTTCTTGCGAAGTGGTTGTTCTCTCTATTTCAATTTCTTTTAAGAATATGTACTATTATTGTGAGTAGAAGTTCTGATTTTTTACTTATTTTGGGGGAGTATGGTAGCACAGGGGATGGAAATATTTTACAGTGTCTTTAAAGTGATTTTTTTTTTCTTACAACTATGGACCATCTTGTTTTCAGCACTCTATATGAAAGCATGGAAAGGTACTCTTTTCTTTAGACTCCCAGGTTTATGAAACTTCAAGAATAAGAAAAAAAATCCTAATTTTATGTAAAATTTTAATTCTAAAGCATGTCTGTAATTTGCTGTAGGTGCAAAAGTATGCGGCTGAAGAATATAATAGAAATTACCAATGTAAGAGCAGTACCAAAAGAAACTGTCTGGTTTAGGAACCTGTCTCTCAGAGAGGCTATTACTAATAGAAGATAACAAAAGAAGATAACAGAAGTTCTATAAATAAAAAAGAAAACAAAGAAAAAAAATCTATATGCTTATCTATATCTTATTGCTTATTATCTTGGAATATTGTCTTAGAAAATTTGAGGAGTTTTCAAAGAAATGCTTAAGAGCTGGAACGTAAATATTTGCTTTTCATAACTTGGTGAAACACAGAACCTAATTTGTTGCTAAAACTTTTAAAAGATGAACAGAAAAATACATATAACTATATACTTAATTTGGCATCAGTTCTATGTCTTTAATTTAATATCTGACTAAGAACTGAATTAATAAAAAAGGAGTATAACGTGCTTAATATTAATCAATAAGGCTTTACAGAAAATTGATACTGTCAAATGAATTTGTTTATCTTCCTTTTAACGAGATTGCAGATTTGCCTGACTTCTAGAGCACATCTAACTTCCAGCACAGGGATGCTGATTGCAATTATAGTTAGGCAAAATACTAAATGCAATAAATGGATCTAAATTCAGCCATTAGAACCTGAAAATGGATGATGAAGAGAAAGTAATAACTAAGCATGTAAACTTCTTGTAGACCTTCCTGTTTCAGTGTCTGCTCTGACATTAATTTGCCTCCACATCAAGTGAGAATAGTTATTATTATTGATGATAATGTTTGTAGGTGTCTGAAAGCTGGTGGGAAAACTGATGAGGAAGACACATGCACCATGATTTGGATTGTTTGATAGACTGGATTCTACCAAGCAATTTCTTGCAATAGAGTGAAAATGAATTTGCATAACTGAGAAGAAAATACCCAACCCTTCTTTATTAGATGATTCGCTGCACGTGCAGTGACTCTGAAAGGGAGTTGTCGCTCATTGGGGACAATCCAGTGAGCACAATCTTGGGCTTGGTACAACCTAAAGATTCACATTTGACTGAAACACTATCAGAGCAGAAAATGGGATCGTATTTTCACTAGACATAGTAATTTAGAACAACTCGTGAAAGTAGGGATAGATTACAAATCTTCAGTTCTAAAGAGTAAAGGATGGACTGGATTACTGTTAACACAAGAAAATTAAAACAAGATACACTGCAGCTCATTCCATAGTTAATTCATGGAGGGTTTTCTGTTCATGTTCTGTAGGAGTTCAGATCAGGTGATAATCCCTGCTTTTGTTTGATGAAGCTGTGAATATTCACCCTGCCATGGCTATTTTCATGAGATACAAGAGACAGATTGACTGCTCCGCTTTCTATTACTTTCATTTTCAGAGAACATGCAGAGAAACTCAGAAAGAATGACCAAATAGGCATAATCCTTCATTTGTACGATGATCCTACATGGCATGGAAGGGCTTGACACCTTACTGAAAAACTTTACTGAGTGCTGTTCCTGCTGCTCTAAGATGAATCCCTTCTATTTTCTTCTCAGACAAGTTTGTTCCCGATATACACACTTCTAGGATGTGCTCAGTTTCCTTTTAATTAGCTGTGTTATGAGGACAGCTCATTAAAAGGGAGTAAGCCATGCCAAAACTGAGCTGTCAACAAAGAAGAAGGTCCAGATGAAGGTCAGGCACACAGGAGCTGGAGAAATATTGGCAGAAATGGGAAGTCTCCCAGACTCCAAAGTGCCTTCTCCACTACACTGGTTCAGGTCTCCTCTGTGATGTTCTATAATAAAACCTTGTCTAAATCACTTGGCACAAACAATGTTTTTTTAGTATATTTTTAGTATCTACCTGAGAGGAAAAAATGACCATGTTGAACTTCAGTGGTGAATGGTGGCTAAGGGACAAAGATTTGCAAAACTGAGCTTTGATTCTTCCTTTTCTTTTTAGGAACCGTGTGATCATCTTTTTAGGACTAATATGTGTTCTGAAGATCATAAACAAATCTGATTATCAGAAGGAAGGTACTTTTAAGCTTTTACTAATTACGTCCAAGTAGCTAAATCAGATTATGAAATAATTAATATCTGTTAATTCAAAATTGAAGGGGGAAAAGGTTCCAATTTTCATTTTCAACCTTCCCTCTTTTGATACTGAAAAACAAAATTTTTAATTTCAGTGTTGTTGAAATGATTAATTTGTACTTGCTCATTCCTATGCATTTTAGGCAGGAAATACTGATCTGTACTGTGCCTGTTTAACTCATAATAATGAAAATGATGATATACAGTTACACAAGGATTACCACTCCAACTGACAGGTTTATATTACCATTAACATTTTGAGATCCTAATATTGAATAAATATCGTATGAAAGACAATGACAATGCTATTAGCCTAATTTAGACAATTTTCTTGTGCCTTAATTTTAAGTCTATATCTTCACTATCACTCATAGTAGAGAGTCCAACTAGCACGAAACACCTGACTTCTATACTGCTCAGCTCTGCCTCTGAAGCAGGGTAGCAATACCCAAACTGTTTACTGGGAAGAGCTTATTCCCAAACCATGCTCAGGAGGTGTCTGGAAGAGCTGACATGGGCCAAAATCATACCAGAGATCCTGTTAGCAATTAAGCACTTGGATAATTAACCAGAAACATTCCTTGAAATGGTTCAGTTTGCTAGCATGGTATCCAGATGTGAAGAAAAGCAAAGGAAAGAAAAGGTTGTTTGCTCTCAACAGCCCTCTTCCCATTTATAAAAGACATTACTTTACAGACCATATTAAGGACTGGAGGGCAGGTAAGTACTACGTGTAGATAAACTGAGCGACATGAGAACTCAAACTTGTTTTTAATTGTAACTGGACAAATTCAAAAAATCGGTTCTATTTCTTAAAAGACAGAATAAAATTTTCCTTAACATCACTAACTTTCTTTTAGTATATATCAGTGTGTGCTTACTAGCTATAAGTGGATATTTGATATTGCTAGCTCAAAATAAATAATATAGCTTTGACGTTTTGAATTCTGTTAATTTGTACCTAGCTGCTACTTCATATCTGAAACATTTCCATCCTGAAAAAGAGCAGAGATGTAGATGTTATCTTGTTTTAAAAACTTTTCTCATATCCATCACTTCCTTCCTTTCTCTATTTTTCCAATATCTGACAATTTTACAGTTCTTTCCAAAACTAAATTGAACAGTCTCCTCTTTCTCTCTCAGCTGGAAATACTTGCCAGTGTCTCCTAGTGGTGAGGACTGGATTTCCCTAACATCCGTCGTCCTGAACACTTTGCTGACGTCAGTGAAAAATCTCACATGCAGAGGGGGAGGCAAAGAGAAACTTCCAAGCAAAGACTGCAGAAATGTGCACTCCTGCAATGTCCTCATGTCTTCGGGTGTACAGGAGCAGGACTAGGATTATACAACTGAAAAGAGGCCCAAAGTTTGCCAAACACATTGTTATGTCCCTAAAATGAGAAGGAGAAGGAGACAACTAACCAGGTGGTAGGTTCTTGTTAGTGACTCTTGGGTTGATAGGTCACTACTGAGTCTGTCTGGTGGAGCAGTTTTTCTTCTCCTTCTCTCAGGTAAAGGGGCAAGAATCAGCGAAATGACTGCTAGTCTTCAAAAGGATGTTTCTGGACCTCCTTTCAAAAGCACGTATTGAAATGGTCACACCAGTCCTTTTCAAATCATTGTTCTTAGATGGTTCAGAGCCTTTCTAAGAGAGGACATTTCAGTCCAGGTCACTGTCCTGGCCATGCCCTTCCTGGCTGCAGACAAGAGTATAGGGCTGGGTACCAGCCTCAGAACACCGTGATGCTCAGTGCCCAGGGCTGACCTGATCCCAGGGTTTAGAATGACCTGAAATGGTCTGTAGGGATAGGGAAGTGGCAGAGAGGTCACCACTGATGGGAGATCCCCAACATCTTTCTACGGGGGTTATTAAACTTGGTGAAATCTTGAATTTGTCTAAGAGACTTCAGTTCATGTGGCTGCTCTTTCCTGGCTTGTTACAAGTCATTCCTGGCACCTGAAGGGAGCTGTCAGCATCAAGAGGATATGGAGATACCCCTGCTAGAAATGAATGCTGATGATTTGGGGGAAAAAAAACACTCTACAATGTTTGCAGATGTAATACAGAAAATGGTACCAGAAGTTAAGATGAAAAGTTAGGAGGACTTTTTTATGTTCTTGTTTTGTGTGTTTCCTTTCCTTTCCTTTCCTTTCCTTTCCTTTCTTTCCTTTCCTTTCCTTTCCTTTCCTTTCCTTTCCTTTCCTTTCCTTTCCTTTCCTTTCCTTTCCTTTCCTTCCTATTTCTGTCTTTTTTATCTTTCTTTCTGTCTTTCTCTATTTAACTCTTTCTGAAAGGATAAGTCTTGACATTCACAATGAAGAGGATGCATAGCAGCTAGAAGATTTTGTAACCCATGAAGAAGCTGGCAGTGAAATTGTAGCTACGTTCTCAACTATCTGCATTATTATATTATTTTTCTCTAGAGTCATAAATTGCAAAGAACTTGAGGCTTTGTTTGTTTGTTTGTTTTTAAGACTGAATCCTGAAATACATAAGGGAACATATGGGAAAATAAAAGACATGGGAGAGAAGTGTTAGTTTGCAAGAAAATGTGTCAAACACAACAGAAAGGATAAAATTTTCACTCAGAAATTTGACTTTGCATGAAAGCTGCCAGCAAGCAGCAGAGGGCGCTGAGCTAACTGATTCATTTTAAACCCCAGCCGAAAACACACACTTGCTGAGGGATAGTATGCGGGAAAGGACATGCTGTATGACAGAGGCCCGTGCCTGCTTTAAAAGGCAGAGAAGCCTGAAAGTCTATTAATGAAATATGATATTTATTGGGTAAATGGCTGTTAAAAAAGAAGAGGAAGAAGGAGAAATATCATATGAAATGAGAGCATAATACTTGTTGAGTAAAAGTTGATCTTTTTTTTTCTGACTTTTCACCAAAGCATCCACATTGGTGCTGAAGCTCCCTTCCCTCCTGCGCAGCTATTGACAGACCGCTAAAGGAGATTATTTGAATATTTGATTTAAACTTAACACTGCATTTAAAGGTGTCGGCTAAAATAAAAAATAATCTGTATATATTTTTAAATCTGCTCGATTACAACACCGAGCTGCAAATGTTGAGCAGCCTAATTGGGAAGCTGCAGCTCCCTGCTCTGTACAAAGCAGGCGTGGAAATGACCGTAGAAATATTTGGCTGCTTGTAGTGGGCTGCAAATGCTTAGAAATCCCGGGGATTGAGCAGGTTTCGGCAGGAGCCGCTGCATTTAGCGAGGCCCCATCAGAGGGCGCCGCTGCCCCGCTCAAGGCCCGTGCGCGGCCGCGGCCACCCGGCGCCTGGCGGCTCTACGGGACCCTGCGGCCGCAGCCGGGGCCGGGGAACATCCCCATAGACGGGCAGTGCTGCAAGGAAAAGTGTCCTAAAAAAAAAAAAAAAAAAGATGAAGGAAAAAGAGTCCATGAAATTGCACGAAAATACAACTGCGAGGCTGAGTTGCAAAGCTCAGCTCCGGCGAGTGCATTGCATGGTCAAAGCATTCCCCCTAGAACGCTTTTTTTTCTTTCTTTTCTTTCTTTTTTTCTTTTCGGATCACAGGTACACAGCTTCTAAGGGTCCGTTCTGAAGGAGTCTCGCGTTTTGAACGCAGAGATTATGGCAACATTCGGACAAGCAGATGCGTTTGCAATTGCTAAACTAGGCAAACCTAAATATCTAAGCCACTGGAAAAAAAGAAAAAAAACCATAGAATAAAATAGAATCTTTGATTATTTTAATTTTAGAGGGCTCTTTTAAGACACACATGTCGTGTTTTGCAAGCGCGACTGAATCTAACATTTGTGGGACTTGGAAAAAATATTACTGCTTTTTTTTTTTTTTGGGGGGGGGGGGGGGGTATGTGAGCAGGAACCAGTGGACGTCAGATCTATTTTAGCTTCTTTTTTCCCCTCCCTTCCTCCCCCCCTCCCCTTCCCCAGCTCCTGGAGTACAACTAATTCAGGGTGCCGCGAAGTGGTAAAGCATGAGCTGTCAGGAAGAGCATCCACTCTGCTCTGTGCCAGCCTCGCAGCACATGACTCAAAGACTGGAACAAAAGTGATGGCAAAGTGGCCCTTTACGAGCCTGGCATTTTTCTAAGGGGGCCATTGAGTTCTGCACGCACATGAGAGCGTGTACGGGTCTGTGTGGCTCTCTCCATACAGCCCAGTGCAAGCAGCACGCAGCCGTTTTCCTTTTCAGTATATATAGTTTTTTACAGTATTGCTTCGTCTGAAAGGTCTGTCCAAATCAAAGATGTGCTCTTTTCTCTCCTTCTCCTCTGTGTGGCGGTGGCTGCAAAGACAGGCTCTGCTGAGAGAGCGAGCGGGGAAAATCAACTCGTATCTCCTTTAATAACTTCCAACAAAACCGTTGGCCGGCTCCTCTTTGTAATAACTAGGTATTATTTGTCTCTTCCCTATTGCGGGTTGAGATGTTTTAGAAGACATATGCGCTTTGAAACGAGGGGGGAAGGAGGACGCCTACAGAGGCAGCGAGAAAGAGGGGTGAATTTGCACTTTCTGCTTTAATTAGGGGCCGATGCAAAGAAAAAAAGCAAAGTACACCCTCCTCAGCAGCCAACCAAACAACGCCAGAAGTGTCTTCTTATGAAGTTTTCCTCGTTTTAGAGATTATATACATATATAGATACACACATATATATGTATATAAAAGCGTCTTTACCTGTAGGACCTTTGAAAGTACAAAGGACACTGTGCACTTTCCCATAGGATCCCATGCAGAATAACAAAGAATTGTAGGAACCTTATAGACAAAGCTTGAAATTTCCAGAGATAGGACCCTGAATTCAGAAACACCTTCTTTTTCCCTGTCTCTCTCTGTATCTGCCTTTTCTTTCTTTCTTTCTTTCCTTCCCTCCTGGTGCACCAGCCTACTGCAAAGCTCAGTTGTTTCCTTTCAGAGACAGAGATGGGCTCTGCTCGCCTTCAGAATAGGTCGCCTCTTTGCGGTACAACGTATTAAAAACGGACAATGCAAACGAAGGTTTGCCTGGAGGGAAAGGGAAAAAAAAAAAGAGAGAGAGAAGAGAAGAGAAAAAGGTTAAAAATGGTCCAACTCCTCCTCTCCCCTTCCCAAGCAATGGTTAAGCGAGGAACGCACAAATCCTACTATATTTTTAATCATTTTAAGAAAGTAGATAATTGCTCGTCAAATGTGCACGGAGGAGGGTTTGCTGAAATATTTTTTTCTATTTCTTTCTTTCTTTTTGTAGAAAAAGTGTTCCCAAATTATAAAACATGCGCACTAAGTCCGAAGTACAAAGCTTTCATATGAAAATCATTAATTTTAGATTTCCTCCTTTTAGATTCTCTTTCTCTCGTTAATGTTCTTGATGAGACGTTGTTTTGGTGTTTTATTGCATATGGGAGAAGATAATTTCTGGACATGTAAATAAAAGCATATTGCGTGGGGGGAAAAACATAATATCTCATTGTAAATGATGAATCGCCTAGTACAGAGTCAATCTATTCTTTATTTTAATATAAAAAGGATTGAAAACATATCCATTAATTTCTCCTGTCCGTCTCTCTGTCTATCTACCCATCCATCTAAACAGTAGATCTATACTATATAATATGCATGTATGATCACCAAACATGCACGTGTATGTGTGTAGATATCTAAAAATATATATACTTGCATTTATATAAAGTGTTAGATAAATTGATCGGGTTTATATTTATGCATGCATATAAGTAAAGTATAGTATATATGTGCCTTCATATGCATGAAGATATATACATTTTATATGCATATATGTATCAATTTAAATATGTCTGTTTATAGGAAAAGTTGTATATTTGGTGCTATATGTGTTCGTGTATGTGTGTGGGTGTGCAACTGTGTATATATATATGTCTTTATATGCCTGCATATAAGTCTAAGTCTCTATATGTGCGTATATGTACATATGTAGTCACATATATGTCTGTAGATAGATGTAAGTATGTAACAGATAATGTTTTTTACTATCCGATTGAGGTTTACTTCTGCAGCCTATTGTTTCAGACAACAGATATAAGTTGCGATGGAAGAGGAACGTCGGATTTGGTGTCTGTCCCCCATTTCCAATTATAGATGGATCATTACAGACAGAGAAGTACTGAGAATCCAGACATCTGCTCTTCACATGAATGCACTCACCTCCTAGAGAACAGCCTGCCATCATGCTCTGGAAACTGGTTGAAAATGTCAAGTATGAAGATATCTATGAGGTGAGTATATAATATGCATATGAGTAAGAGAGTATATGTATATTTAAATATACTTCTAGCTCTATATAGGCTTGACTATATAATATATATCTATATCTACATATACATATGGGAAGCTATAGAAACGCACACACCAACACACACAAATATATAGATAGGAAACCAAGACTAAATGCTTAAATGCTTATTTATTTGCATATTTGTATTCAGCATGCCAAGTACTAAACTTTTTTTTTTTTTTGTGGAAAAGCTGTTTGATGCGATTTAAAACATCAAAGAAAAGATCTGGGGGTTGGAATGAGGCAACTTAAAGGCTAGAGTTGATTGTTTAGACCTCGAATTAAATATAATTCGATTAAATATGGACAAATGCCGATTTTTTAAAAAGCTGAAAACAGAAGAGAAGCACAAGCTGGTATTCATAAACTGGACACATCTCATTTTTTTCTTTTCTTTTTTTTTCTCTTGTCTTTTTATTTATTATTTCCAATTACAATCTAAGCTCATCCTGAACCTGGATTTTTTTGTCTTCTCGCTTTCACAATCGGATATTTTTTTTACGGCTTTTTATATCGATATAACAAGAGATACGGTATGCAAGTATACATATATTAATCAAAGGGTACATACATTCTTGCATTTATATGAGGACACACACCCGATTTCATATACCCAAAACGCAGCTCCGCATAGTCCGCCGACAAGAAAAGTTGATTGCTGTATTCAGACTTCTGCTATTTTCGAGCAGACCGAGGAAAAAAAAAATAACAATATCGATATGAATAACAATACAGCAAAAAAAGCTTCGAAAGGTTTCCTAATTTTTCACGCTGTCAGGAACGACATCTTTACAAAACGAGCTCGGCGACCGCGCGCCGCGTAAGTTATACGGGAATTGCACCGAAACGCGAGCAGATGAATAAGGAAAGGAATCGGGCTTATATTTTTTTTAATCTTTTTATTATTATTATTATTATTATTGATTTTTTTTCAGGAGAGAGGCACGCGGCGGAGACGGGGGCGCGGCGGGGGCGGCTGCGCGGGGCAGGGCGGGCGGCGCCGCCGCTGCCACCCCCGGGGCACCGCGACGGGCAGCGCCGTCGGGGCCCCCGCGGCCCCTCGCGCGCCGCCCCGGCAGCGCGTTTAGGGCATAAAGCGGCAAAATCCGGGGGGTTAAGCGACGGCTGGGTCGGGCGGAGACGGGGGAAACACGGCGCGGAAGCACGGGCGGCCCGCAGGCACGGTGAGGGGCGGCGGAGCGCCGCTGCCGCCCAGGGCGGCGGGTTGCCCTCCCGCATACGGCTCGGCTCTGCGGAGCTCCCGCCGGGCTGATTAGCGACGGGAGGCTGGAAAGAGCCACAGCAGATGCGGCGTGAGACCCCTCCGGGCCGCTCGTCCCTCCCCGCCGCCGGCCCGGCCATTGTCCCGCAGCCGCCCCGGGCGCGGAGCCCGGGACCCCCTTCTTCCCCTTTCCTTTTTTTTTTCCTTTTTTTTTTTTTTTGTTCCCATTTTTCCGCTTAAAGAAGATATTTTAAGGCAGATGTGCGCTTGATGGACACGCACGTTTCTAAATTGCCGTGGGAGAAGAGGCAGCTTGCCGGAGAGGCTGGGTGGGCTTGCATTGTGCAGAGTTTTTTGTTTGTTTGTTTTCTTTTTAGGGAAAAATACTCCATGTATTCTTTTCTCTTTTTTTTTCTTTTTCCTTTTTCTTTTCTTTTTTTTTTTAAGCAGCTAAAGCCTTCTATGTTTATCTCGGGGGGAAAAAGAAATGTTTCTCTCTCCTCCTCTTTCCGATTTATAATTAACAACACGGCGGTGGTGGTAGTCTCAGCCACTTAAGTCGACTGTTCTTAAAACAAAAGTGTGTATGTGCGCGCGTGTGTGTGTGCGGAGCGGGGGGGTCCGGGGCTGCTTTGGGAAGTGTGAGTCTATTTAGGAAGGAACGTAAGTTGAACTTTAACAGAAATGGCAGACAGTCCAGTTGAACGGGTTCCTGCAACATCAAAAAGGTTTTATATCGCCCCTGGCTTTGCCTCGAAACTATAAATTTACTATCCTTTAAAAGGCACTGCATGCATTTTACGTTTTACATTTGGGTGAAAATTTGGGGTATGCGTGTATGCCTTTTTTTTATTATTTTTATTTATTTTCCTATGAGGCAGGAGGAACAGCGCTCGGCATTAAATAGAGCACAACTTAGCCCCGATCCAAGCATTTATTTTGACACTGTGAATAAGTACGATCTGTAACATTCAGCGGCTACGCTGTAAATAGTTATATTATAATGGTTGCCCATTTCTTCTTTCTAAAAAAAAAAGAAAAAAGAAAAAGAAAAAAAGAGATTATTTTCTTATTATTTGTTAAAAAGGAAAAAAGGCAGCTATAAGAACAAAAGCACCAAAGGCAATCAATTTCTCGTATTTGGAATGTATAATTAAATGCAAAAGAAGGAAATACGCTTTGCTGCTGCTGCTGCTGCTTCGCCTCTAGCACTGCTCCATCTCCCTTCTTTGCTCCCGGTCCGCCGTGTCTAGTTTACACATCTTCCTCCGCTTGAGTTAATTGAAGTTATGCCTCTTCCTTGCTAAACTTTTTCCCCCACCTCTCCCTCTCCCCAAACTCTGCCTCTGCCAGCCCCCCTTGTCTGATTACATCTAGTAATTCTCCACTGAATGAACGTCATTTACAATAGTAGGGGAGCTCTCGAGCTGGCTGCCAGCTTCACGCTCCATTTGGTCCTGCATTCTCCCTTTAAAGTAGTCGTGTAATATTAATAGTCATGAATATCAATTATTATGAGGCGGTGTAGGGAAGGAAAGGGAGGAAGGGGTATCGGAGCAGTCTGAGCCTAGCCTTGGGTTGAAGAGGATTGTATCTGGGAGCTCAAAGCGAGAAAAAAAAAAAAAAAAAAGCAAAAAAGAAAAAGAAAAAAGAACAACAAAGAGGGAGGAGTAAATCATATATGTAGATATAGGTTTCCAGGCTCAGTTTTGGGGGCACTGGTCTTTTTTTTTTTTTTTTTTTTTTTTTTTTTGATGGATAGACTTCGAAATATCTCAAGCTGTTCTCCTGTGTCCAACACGTCCCTTTGCAGATCTCCTTGATATTTTTCCCCCTCCAATTATTAGCATTATCGCCACTATTTTATTTTTAGCTATTACAAGACTTTTTTTATTTCCAGATGTTAGTCCACACCTATTCCGCCATGGTGAGTTTGGATCCATGTTGTACTAGAATTGCATGTTCTCTCTCTCTCTCTCTCTCGATCTGTTGTCTCTCTCTCCCTCTCCCTCTCTTTTTAAACGCCTTTGGCTTGGTAATTTAGCACAATAATTGGAGGAGGCTTGCAGCTGCTTCTCCCTTTTTGCATTGTGTATTCTCGATTTGAGCTAGGGGAGTTTGTCGGGGGGGAGAACAGGGGAGGAAAAAACTTTTTTTTTTTTTTTTAAACCATGTGTGCCATTGCTTGTGGGGAACTACACTTTGTGGAATAGATATTTTCTTGTTTACTTTAGCCTCGCAGCTTCAGCTCGGCGGAGTTGGGCACAGCTCCTCTCTCACCTTTTCGCACAGATCCACCCCCCCACACCTAGTTTCGCACCCCCCCCCCCCCCCACTTCCCTCCACCCCAAAGAGTTTTTATTACATTGAACCCCCCCGACTCCCACCCCATGCTCCGGAATATAATATCGGAAAAAGAGACAAAAGACCCTGGAAGTTGCTGCAGAAATCATAGCGGCTGGATTTGTTCAATACAGATATTTCATTTTGGTTTTGTTTGATTTTTTTTTCTTTCCTGGGGGTGCACCTTCCTTATACAAAAAGTCCCCATGTTTTGATTTTTGTTGTTGTTGTTGTTGTTTTTACTACTTTTTACCTCGGAGTCCTCCGAGAAGTGCAACTTTCTTTCCGGTCTTTTCCACGTGAAGATGGGTTGGTGACTTTGAGTTGCAGGACTTCAGCAGAGGGAATAAATAGATGTTTGGAAACTTTAGGCAGGACAAGGGGTGGATTGTTTGGAGGACTGGGTTCTTTTGGGAGATTCCTTTCGATCTTTTTTTTTTTTTTTTTTTTTTTTTACCATTGGATTTATTTGGGGGACTGGTGGAGAGGGGATCGTGTTACTGGACTGAAGTCACGCACCTTACACGCATATGAAACACCAGTCCTACATTTTTAATTACGACATTTAGCATCTCTCCCTCCCGCCCCCCTCTCCTGCTAGCTTTTGGGAATAGACATGATCTGGGTGAGAAACGCTGGAATATTTCTAATTCGTGGCGGGGGAGGAGGGGATATTTGAACATCGGCTTCCTTTATTATTTATTTACTTACTTACTCCTTAAGTTTTATTTTGGGGTGGGCAACTTTCTGCCGGGTTTTGCTTTTTTTAAGGGTTTTTTTTTTGGGCATTATTTTATTTTATTTCACATTTGCTTTTAGGACCGGCATGATGGAGTGCCCAGCCACAGCTCCCGGCTGTCCCAGCTGGGATCCGTCTCGCAGGGACCTTATTCCAGCGCTCCTCCGCTCTCTCACACCCCGTCCTCGGATTTCCAGCCGCCTTACTTCCCACCCCCCTATCAGCCTCTTCCTTACCACCAAAGCCAGGACCCTTACTCCCATGTCAATGACCCCTACTCCCTGAACCCCCTGCACCAGCCCCAGCAGCACCCCTGGGGACAGAGGCAGAGGCAGGAGGTGGGATCGGACACGGGCTCGCTGCTGCCGCAGCCCCGGGCCGCCCTGCCGCAGCTCTCGGGACTGGACCCGCGGCGGGACTACCACTCGGTGAGGAGGCCAGACGTGCTCCTGCACTCCGCTCACCATGGCCTCGACTCCGGCATGGGGGACAGCCTTTCCCTGCACGGCATCGGACACCCGGGCATGGAGGAGGTCCAGGTAAGGCACCGCGGTCCCTTCTCCCTCCCCCTCCACGGGTGTCCCCCAGACACGGGCCTCGCTCACGGGACCATCCCAGGGGGCTTCGAGCAGCTCTGTGGTGGCCCTCCATCCTTCACTCGCGGTACAGACTATAATTTTAATATTCCCCCCCCTTTTTTTTTTCTTTTCTTCTTCTTCTTTTTTTTTTTGTTTTTGTTTTGTCTTTTCAAAGGAGAATGTCATCACGCACAGGCTCTCTTTGGTAAACCCTCCCCTAAATGGAGAGCTAGCAGAACCCAGTAGGAAGACAGGCAGGCAGACACACTGCTCCAAATATTCCACGTGTTTCGAGAGCTGGCAGAGTTCAAGCCGGCCTTTCAAATTCCAGGTATTTTTTCCCCAGGAAATAGCAGCTCTCGCTAACCAATTTCCTGCAGCTTAGGGATTTTGATGAAACTGGCGAGGTACTCTAGTCTTCATCCACGAGGGAGGGGAAAACAATTAATAACAATAACATCAATAATAAAGACAACAACAATAATAATAAAAACAATGACAACAGCAATAATAATAATAATAAGCATCAACCCGCCGCTAAGATCAAGGCAGTCCCTCTTTTTAAATACAATTCTTAGGAGTAGCATTGATTTTAAATTTGGTCTAGTCTCTCCTCGGGAAAACAAAGGCATTTCACGAGGCTCATTTTTCCCAGTATTTCCCAGTTTTCCCCATCCCACGCGAAACTTGGCATCACGTGTTAGTTGCTTAAAACGGACAGGCCTTTAACAGCTTTGCTACTGGCCCCCTCCGAGCTTCGGGGGCTGGTTCCCACCTTGCTGGAGGTGGGTCAGGCCAGGCAACGTGGAGGCAGGAGCCTCCAGGGGACACTTTTTGTTCTAGGCTGTAAAAGTCGGGATTTTGGTACGCTTTTATTTCTCTTTTCTTTCTTTCTTTCTTTCTTTCTTTCTTTCTTTCTTTCTTTCTTTCTTTCTTTCTTTCTTTCTTTCTTTCTTTCTTTCTTTCTTTCTTTCTTTCTTTCTTTCTTTCTTTCTTTCTTTCTTTCTTTCTTTCTTTCTTTCTTTCTTTCTTTCTTTCTTTCTTTCTTTCTTTCTTTCTTTCTTTCTTTCTTTTTTCTGAATACATATGTATATAATGAAGATATATGCATATACGTATGTACATATGCAATGTGTATATGCATTCAGAATTCCAATAAAAATCTGGACTACTGGAGAACACACGGACTCCAAAGTCACTCTGCAGAAAGAGAAAAGGAAGGCGAAAAGAGCAGTCTGAGAAAAAAAATAGCCGTGAAAAGGGATCTTGCTGAACATGATAATAAAATAATCAGTGGAAAAGGAGCAGAGAGGTTATGTAGCATTGGCTTGATTATTTATTTATTTATTTATGAGTATCCCCGGTAAATCTCAGAGCTTTGCTGGAGAGGAGGGCTGACATGAGAGCTTTAGGAAAGGAAAGGGTTTTCTGTATAGATTTCCCTCCTGTCTCAGTTCAGCCATAGGGGTGAGAGGTTCCAAGTTTATTTGCGAGCCTTGGGCCTGGCCTCTGGTCTCTCTGGTCAGGATTCACATCTCATCCCGCTTTCCTTACTCAAGTGAAAACTCGCCAACAGGTCCAGACGAGTTTTGAGCTTCCTCCCTCCCTCCCTCTCTTTCTCTCCATATTTGAAAGGCGTAACTAGTACTTTGATATTTCCACCTTCTCCAAGGAAAGTCTGTAAGTTCTCTTGTCCTTGCACTATTGTGGAGAGAGAAGGAGTGAGAGAGAAAGAAAAGAAGAGAAGGAAAGACAAAGAAAGGGGAGAAGAAAGGAGAAAGAAGTAGCAGAGAACGAGAAGGAGAAAGAGAGAAAAGAAGGAAGGGAGGAAGAGAAAAAGGAAGGGAGGAAGAGAAGAAGGAAGGGAGGAAGGAAGGGAGGAAGAGAAGAAGGAAGGGAGAAAGGAAGGAAGGGAGGAAGGAAGGAAGGGAGGAAGGAAGGAAGGGAGGAAGGAAGGGAGGAAGGGAGGGAGGGAGGAAGGAAAGAAGGGAGGAAGGAAAGAAGGGAGGAAGGGAAGAAGGGAGGGAGGGAGGGAGGGAGGAAGGAAGGAAGGAAGGAAGGAAGGAAGGAAGGAAGGAAGGAAGGAAGGAAGGAAGGAAGGAAGGAAGGAAGGAAGGAAGGAAGGAAGGAAGGAAGGAAGTAATGGAGGGGGAAGAAATGGGGGGGAGGAAGAAATGGGGGGGGGAAGAAATGGGGGGGAGGAAGAAATGGAGGGGAGGAAGGAATAGGAGGGGAGGGAGGAAGGAAAGGGAAAAGAGCATCCCTCCTCTCCTGACCCCAAGCGCAGCCCGCGGGGCAGCTCCGGCAGTGCCGTCCGGGGTCCCGTGCTCCGACGGGGCCGGTCCGGTCCGAGCAGGCAGAACCGGGCCTTGGTTTGTGAAAGTTTGGTGTCTGTCCAGGGGAGGAGGGGGGGAGAGAGACCCAGGGAGAAACACGTGAAGGGAAAAGCCAACTGCAAGTTGGCACCGACAGAGGGGAAGGAAGCCCCAAACCCCCTCCTGTCGCTGCAGATTTTCTGTTCTTCCCTCCATCCTCATTAGTGACAACTCGGACAGCTTTTTTTTTTTACAATGATTTTTAATATGGATATATTCTGGGCACCCTGCTCGGAGGAGCATATATAGCCATTATATTCTAGAGAGCATTTCCAGGAATGGTCCCAGGTCGCTTTTTGTTTAGTTAATTATTGTTAGGCCTCAAAAAAAAAAAAAAAAAAGTTGAAACGACATATAGTTGGATGACAGATACAGACATATCTGTCTTTAACTAAGGCGTCTCCGGTTAAAGAGGTGCCATGAGAATGGGCTGGGCTGGCAAGGGAGAATGAGAGAGGAAGAAGAAAGGAGTGCGTGACAGAGAGAAGCGGTGGTTATTATATAAACACCAAATTCAGGCCATGTGTAACCCATTGTCCGGGAATATAATTAAGTGATTGTAACACGATAGGGCTCTGTTATTGTAAACAGAGCGGATGATATTGTCATTGCTGCCCCTTTCGAGAGGAATGTCCAGGCTGCAATCTGCAGCCGCACAGGCAGGGGACGGGGCAGAAAACACCTACTTATTGAAAACCAATTTGCATCCTCTCATAGAGACTCCGAAAAACACCACTGCAAACAGGATTTTATTTTTCTTACCGACTAGACAAGGTGTAGTTTGTAGGGGTTATTAGGACAAAGCTATGGTAAAGATAAATCTCCAAGTGCTTTAGAGTCCTTGGATAAAGAGGGAAGATAAAAGAGATTAAACTTTTACTTTTCCCTCCTCTCAGATATTTTTCTAGCTGTTGAATGGGGTATATATGATATATAGGTGGTTCTGTCCCACTTGCTTGCTGGAGGAAGGGAGGGGAATCTTCCTCGTTAGATTTTCTAAGTATATCTAGAAAGTCATCACCTTTCCCCTCCCTGCACACGCACCTCCACTCCTCCTCTCACCCGCACACGCGGCAGTCACCGCCTCTGCGGGCTGGGGAGCGAGCTGCAAAGTTAAGCCACACCAAAAACACCCAAGTCTCTTCGAAAGTAACCCCTGGTATCACTTTTAACTAAAGAAGTCTAGTAATTAAAAGTCTGAGTTGTTTTTTTTTTTCTCCCCTCTCCACGTTTCCGCATGCAGTCCTAATTAAATCTTTACGATCCTCTCTGTGACTATTAACTGCCAGCATGCTGAGCGAATATCCTGTACAAAAACCCAGCAGGAGGCCGTAATTAGATAGAAAATCAGACAGGAGTCTTCTCATTAACTACAACAACTAACCCACGTTGCTGCCGGAGCGAGCGCAGGGCACGCACATAAAGCGTTTCCAGCGCCGGGCACCCGCGAGAGGAGGGTGCAGGAGGCAAAGTGGAGATGGCGATTCCCTTTTCCCTCCGCTCCTGGGCCGGGATGGCGAGCAGGATTTGCTCGCCCCTGGTCTTTGGTGGCCGCAAACGGGGAGGGAGAAAGGCTCCGTAATTTTATTTCTCTATATACCTTTAGGTATGCAGCCTATCGATTAGGGGAGAGACGCGCAGACACACACGGACGCACATGAGGAGTCACTCACTGTGTGTTTGCTCAAGGAAAATGAAAAGAGAGGAAAGACTTCAAGGCTTATTATTATTATTACTATTTCGCCCTTTGGAGATGTAATTTTCTCCTAAATCATATTCCATCTCGGATAGCTCTGCCGAGCCTGGAAAGAGCTGGAGATAAGGGCTGGATCAGGATAAACTCAGGCACTCGCTGTAGGAAAGATAAAGTTAAAATAATAGGGAAGAAAAGGATTGCTTTACTGTAAAGAGGTATTCCTTATCTTGGGAAAAAAAAAAAAAAAAAAAAAAAAAGAGAGAGAGAGAGAGAGAAAGTCTCCGAATAGGTATAAATCCGAGAAAAGCAAAAGCTCAAGTAATGATAAAGAAAAAAAAATGCCTCGGATCCTTCTAGTTGGAATCCAGAATCTCCGTTAAAATGGAATTTGTAGTAGTTCTGCTATAAAATCTTCCTATGACATCTGCACTTTTTAGATTATTTTGCGGTGCCGATCACAGACTTAGCGGCTATATTTTGTGTGCTCCTGTATTATTATTGTTATTATTTTTATTGTTGTTGTTGTTATTATTATTATTGTATCGCAATTTCATGTTAAGAAACGAAAGCTTTGCTCTGTCCCCCGTGCCCATCTTTGTTCTCCTCCTTCCTAAAAAAGTTAAGGACATAATAACAGGTGTGCTTCTCATCGGGCTGAAAGAAATAAAATAGTAATAATAATATTTTTTAAATAGGTTGACAGGGACCCCGGGAGAGTTTTTCTAGGCAGTCAGATTAAGCTTTGACTTTTGATAATGCCCATTCCTGTTCCCCCCTCCCACCCAGTCACACTCCCGCCCCCACAAATTCAGGACATGTAAGCAACCTCGGGAGCTGTAAATCTCTTTCTGCTTGTACCCTATATGATGTGGGCGTTGCGATGCACTCCGAATTACTCAGACTTTAATTAAAAGTCCATAATGTAAACTATTCTATATAAAAAGTAAATGGCCCTTGAATTATTAAGATGTGGCAGGGTTAAGCAAACAAACAAAACAAAACAAAAAAGGGAGGGAGGAGGGGAAGGGTGGGAAAAGGGGAGGGAGAATTCGAGTCGTCCTTAATCGTGTTCATTTATGTCATGCAATAGATCTTGCAGATGTTGCCAAATTGCTAGTTTTTGAAAGAAAGAAATATAAAGCTTTATCGCATGCAAAATAAGTCTATGCAACATCTATGTTTTATAAGATAACAAAAAGCAATAATGCACCCCATATGCTTCACACCTCCCCTCTTTATTAGAAAACTCTGTAATTTGTAAGAATTTCGTTTCCTTGTCGATTGGGGGAAATACTAATAATAAAAAAATAAATCCCTCCTCCCCTAGTGAATTAATATAAATGGAAATAAGAGATAGTCCAGTTTGCAATGGCATGATTTATGTACGCGATTCTTTAATATCCAGTCAATTTGAATAGTGATGTTTTTATATCCACAGTCAGTTGAAGATGCCAATAACAGCGGTATGAACTTATTGGACCAGTCTGTCATTAAAAAAGGTATGGATTATTCCAACAAGCTAGACAAACTTTTACTGTGTAGCAATATCACCATTATTATGTATATATATATAAAAAAATACTTTGGGTCAATGAATTTATTCGAGAAACAGACATACATGGCAGCAGGATGAATAACTGATTGAGTCGGTAGGTAGAATGGAGGGAAGAAGAAAGATATGGGAAAAGTGCTTTTTATTTGGTTCCTTGTCCTATACTCGGATTAATCACACATAATTGTAGATATTTCTTTACGTTGCTGCCAGTAGAAATTCGAGTAGGAAAAGCCTCTTCCCTCGAGGTGAATTTGCCATCTCTCTCCCCTCAACTTGCTCAAAAATGCCCCCCCTTAACCCAAATCCTCATTCTCGGACCCCGTCCGGCTTTTAACGGGGGAAAGGGCTGATTTCCGCCCCCCCCCCCTTTTTTTTATTTTTTATTTTTTTTTCTCAATCATTTCCCAAGCGATTCAGGGAGAGAGATGGACGCCAATGGAAAAGCAGCCTCGACTTTCCCCCTCTTCCTCCAAGAATCCCCCCTTTCCAAATGCCTTTTTTTTTTTTTTGTAATCTTCCTACATATGCGTGCATGATTTAGTGCAACTGCAGCCTCACCCCATACTGTTAAAGGGAATGTGATATTAACAAATGTTTGCAGTCTCTTGTACAGCTGTAAGCAAAATAATTAACTAATTAAACTAATTAAATGTAATTACAATAACTCATTTTGGGCGTATTGCAGCTGCTGATTTTTTTTTACATTTCTCTGACAGTCACTTGGAGATGCTTGGCGATTAGTGTTGTGTTATGCTGCTAGACATTAAGCAGATCACACGCTGCAAATGTAGGGAAAGCTATCTTTAATTATCTAAGGAGTTTCTATTTCTAGATTCAATTTTAAGTACCAGAGATGAGAGCTAGAAATGCTGTGCCTTATGTTTACTATCAACAGCACTTATCGCCAGGACCTTATTATTTGTCAAATGCAGAACTATTAAACTACAAATAGTTTAATAGAGATGATCTTCTAGAAGGCAGAGAAAAATAATAAGGTGTGTTTATTTAAAATGTACTGAAGGTACCGTGAGGTCCTTCCGTTTATTTATTGCTTTTATTTAAAACCTCTTGCACAGACATAAACACATAATGAAGTTCTAGTCATTTCAGGAAGGATAGATGCAAACTTGAAGACCATTTGACAGCATTGTTTACGACCACTGATTGAAAAGACCAAGCATTTTTTGAGGAAAAAAAAAAAAGTCTTGATGCAAAATTTCTTTCTTCGTTCTTTTATTTTCTTTTTTTTCTCTCTCTCTCCTTTTCTTTTTTTTTTCCTTTTTTTATGGAAATTTCTCAGTTTGCATGGAATCGGTAGGTTTTTGCTTACGGCCTGTAACAGGACGACTTCTGGTGGCATTTCCCACTCCCTTCCTTTTTCTTTTTTTTCTTTTTTTTTTCCTCTCCCTTCCACTCCTGTCTCCCCTCCACTCCTCCAGTTGTTTGATGGCTCATACACCATGTTTCCTCTTGCGTGTATTTCATTAATTGGTGGCTGACTTGTGGTCGAGAGACTTCTTTTTTATAAGGTCGGTCCGTGTTTGCACTGCCCTTTTTCAATTTGTTATTCACAGGACGCTTCCCTGTGCTGTGTGTGATCACCCAGGCAAAAATAGCCTTTCTTTTCTCTCTCTCTGCCTGTGTCTCTCCCCCCTTCAGATGACGAGGATAGCAGAGGCATATAATGTGGGGACTGGTACGGTTAGATAGTGAGCACCACGCGCTAAATTCGTCAGATTAAAATTTGAGGTATAATAATTATGAGGGACCTTTTAGGTAGAGCTTGGGGTATGCTTGCTGTGCCCGGACAGTAGAAAGACTCGAGGACACGTAGGTGAGATTATGTGCAGGAATATGCAACTATCAGGAGACATGGTCTGTGTTTTACACTTTGGAAATTGCTAAAAAGATCCTGTCTTGGAGCTGTTTTAAAGTGGCTGTAGCCGGATTTTCTTCCTTAGAAGTAAAGCTGAGCTCCAAGGAACTTTTTCTTATTGAACAGCGAGTTTCTTGGGTGGAAAGGAAGGGAACCATGCAATAAGTAGTAGGGCACATTTGTGGCAGGAAATATTTAATCAGAACGAGGGAAGGAGCAACACAGGAGGGGTTCAGCAGGACTTTCTCTTTGTTTTCTACACTTTGCAGCTGTAAGGATGTACTTTGAAGTAAGAATAAGTTATTTAAACTCTGTAAGTCACTGTTGCAAGCAGATACATAGACAAGTAGATACACAGATACACAAGACTGAATGATTTTTGTGCAATACTCTTCCTGATAAATATTTTGTAGACAAGGGTTGAAGGGGACCTATTTCATCAAAACCCACTTTAGTGTTTCAAATGCAACAAAATGCACTGGATATATATATATATCATATATATATATATATATGATACAGACCTAAAGCATACACTTAACCATGTCACCCAGCCTTTAAGGGTTTACTTCTTTATGGTCTTTGAGGCCTGCAGAGGGAATCATCCATCCATCTATCCTTCCACCCATCCATCTATGATCTATTTATCTGTCTGTCTATTCCTCTACTTATCCATTTACATGGAGATGCAAAAGGATTATCAAAAATATTAAAGAGATCATATAGGAATACATATATAGCTATCAATTTATCTTGTGCATTGATCCTGCACAATAGATGATAGATACGTGATCCCTTGTTATGTTTACTATCTGAGCTTACTTGACATTTCTGAAGTAATTTAGTTAAGAGGAAATGAGTTGTTCCCAGTAGAGAGAGCAAACGAGTGGAGTGAAGGTAGCCAGCGTGATAAATGGCTCTTTCATTTGGAGATCTCCAGAGCTCGTTTAAGGCTAATTTTCTGTATTAGCCCCCTTTGAGCTATTAATGCAATAGGCAGGGACCGTGGCCCCTCGTCTCTTAGCTGCCCCATTAGAGCTAGCATTAACCTACCAAGCCTGAACTCTACTGTGGTGGTGGCGGTGGCGGTGAAATAATGAAAGGTGCTTTTTAAACCCTCCTAATCTAAACTGGCAGAGGGTGGTTAATACGATTTGAAGGGGGCTGGTCAATGAACAATCAATAAACTAATAATGAGAAGGATGCGGTACATTAGCAGTCTAAAAATCCAACGAGACACTAAAAAATCATCGTTAACTCCTAGCCCCATTAAGATGGGTGGTGGAAGTGGGAGGGAGCCAGATAAATCATCGAGGTGATAATAATCATCAGGAGCATTAATACGAGATTTAACTCGGCTTTGGGCGCTTACCGGCTACATATTTTGAGACCTTTCCTCGGTTTCTGCTCAAACGAAGGGAAGGTTTTCCGTATGTTAGGAATAAAAGATCGTGTCCCCTTGTCAGCTGCTCATCTGAAATTTGTTTGGCAAGGGCGATGGCGAAATAAGTTGTCGTCTTTCAAAATCTTGAGTGGCCCGAGTCCAAAGTTATTTTTTGTGACTGTGGGGCACAGGCAGTGACCTTAAAATTATCCCGATGTATTTATTTACTTTCCATATCTTGTCGGTACACCCACATCTGATTTAGCACGAAAGGCCACTTCGACCCTAGCAACTTAATTCATTGTCTCCTTGCATAGGCAAGCGCTATTATTAGCATTATTTTAAGAAACCTTAAGAAATATATATATACACATACATACACACACACACACACACATATATATATATAAGTCGTAGAGCATGAGATTCTTCCCCACCCCCTTCCTGAAGTACCAAGCAATAAATGATTAACTGAAAATTACCCTGGCCACAGGTTTTCAGGTAACAGAATGGGAATCAAGCGTTACTTCAGAGTCTGTGCTTCACTCTCACTGTGCTGGTTGACTTTTTTTTTTTTTTTTTTTTTTAACCTGTAAGACTGCCGGAACGTCACTGTCACCTTTAATTTAATGCAAAACAATTTCGAGGGAATATGTTTCACTGCGAAATTTCCTCCTGGCTTTCGGGGCAAAAGGGCTGCGGAGGAGGAGGAGGGCGGAGAGACAGGAGGAAGAGGAGGAGGAGACGAGCATCAGAGGAGGGAAGGAAGCGTGAAATGCCCACTTTCCGTTCGTGTTCATTAGGAAGAAAAATAAGAACCGAGTCTTTTAGTGACAGGGGGTGACATCGTCTCTGGACTCCTACGTTTGTCTGTGGAGCCGGAGCCAACCAGTAATAATTTCATTTTGATGTTATGATGGACAAAGAGGTTTGGCTTTGCTTCAGGAGTAATAGGTAGCTCTCAAGGTCTGAAGACAGCAATCTGATAACTCATTAGCAATGTTTGTCCTGTTTTTTTTGTGAGAAATATTTCTTTTGATTGGTGGATCGATAGATTGATTGGCTGATCGACTATCACGTTATTCTCCATGTTTACTGCAAGGATGTCTATAGTTTAGGGAATCGTTATTCAGGTATTTTCGGGGCATAATGAATCTTTTTGCTTGTTTAATGTATTTTTTTTTCGTGTGTGCTCTTGACATGCTCCTCTTGGCCATCTCTTCTTGGCCATTTTCATGCGTTTGGGGCGAGCAACCCAATAGAGAAAAGAAAGAAAGAAAGAAAAAAAAAAAAGCAAGCCCACAACCTAAGACTTAATGTATGCACAGAAAATTGTAAACATGTAAAGAACTGAAAGCTTCACGCTGAGTTTCGCCATGCTCCATTTCCCCACCATTTCCTGCTGTCGTTTTAAAGCGATCTCACTCATCTAGAGATCCCGTTTGCAGGAACAGTATGCTTATAATTACTAACAAATCAAGCGGCTACTGTTGCTCTCCCAGTTTATTGATAAGCCGAAGAGAAATGGAAGAGGGAGAAATGACAAAGAGATTGAAAGTAACCGGAGGAAATCAAAGAGAAAGAGAGCACTAGATGGGGAGAGAAAAAAGAAAGAGAGAAAAAGGAAGGAAAAAAAAAAAGGAGACAAAGAGAGAAGGAGAGAGGAGGGAAGGCAAGGAGGGTGGTTTAAGAGAGCCCATATAGATTCGCTTAAAGGAGTGTGGGAGTGAAAGAAAAACAGATCCCGCTGGGAACAACAAGAGCTGTATTAATGGGATAAACTTAAAGCAGAGGTATTGGGGACGCCGTGCATCTATATGTGAGCATACATATGCTCCTCCGTATCGTTGCAACGGTAATGGTAATCCATAATTAACCGGTGAAAGTTGACTGTGGCTAAAAATACCCCGCGTTTAAGAGTTTATCGCGGTTTAGGTGCACGCAGGGAGCTGCCACTCGCAGCTGCATCCACGGACGAGGCTGCTTGTTCACCCAGCGAAACCTTCACGTTGCATCCCTGGGACCAGCTGGGCTCTATCTGCAACACTATAGTCCCCTAAACGTATAGATATAATAAAGATAGAGATAATTCACTCCGTGGCAAACACAGTTTTTAAAGGAAGTATTAGGTAATTTACAGAAGATATAGCGGGTAGATAGACTACATCTCTCTGAAGCTATGAAATTGCAATAGTTATGCTTACACTGCCTGGTAAAACTTTCAAATGGGCTTAGAGTTATTAGGCTCCCACTGATCGGTATGTGCATTTAGCAGCTTTTTGGTGAGCCACTGGTAAGAACAAAAGCTGAAGAGTGCTCAGCATAGCAGGGAAGGGAGCCAGCCTACTTACCAAAAGCAATTTGCATGGAAAAAATATCGAACACGTGAAAATCCATATTTCAAAGGTTAACTAATGTAATAAGTGCTCCAAAAGGCCAAAGCGAGCCGAGTGAGATATATTTAAGCATTACACGGGGACCTCTCTCTCTCTTTAGTGAGTTTAGACTAAGATCAGATGTTCCTGGAATTACTGCCTCTTGTTTAATTTCTCAGTTCACTGGACAGTGACCTGATAAACTGGGCACTAAATATAGCCCCTGTAAAGGTGTGCACGAACCAACCAGCCTGTGTGTTTGTCCGAAGAAAAATGCCAGTCATTAAGATATCTCTGTTTTGGAAGTGTTTTAATCTAACTCTTATTTTTAATTATTATTATATATATACAGAGAGAGAGAGAGAGATTCTGAACTCTAGTTATACTGCAGCACAAAGTACATGAAATATGAGATACACAATTACATTCACACACATTTGTTGGAGTAAGAAAGAGATGGATTTTTTTTTCTTGAATGCCAGTGCTACCTCGCATACCCCAAAGGAGTCTTCTTCTATAGACTCGGCTGCAAGAATGCCTACTAGAATGCAAGGAAATCAGGAGCGGGCCTCTAACTCATTTATAACTGTTTCTATGCCGTTTTGAAACCATTTGAAATCTCCTTTACGAGCTGCATAAAATGCCTAGCTAAAAATAATAGAGAAATAGGCATCCGTTTCACTTTCCGATTCCCTGAAGTAAAGCCACTCAAAATAATTTGTTTATACTGGAGCCTCTCTACAAGGCATACGAAGCAATATGTATATCTGAAATCTACTTGCCTTTTGGTTTTTCGCTGTTATAGAGCTTTTATTGTTGGGGTCTGGTCTGGTGGTAGGAAATGATCTGTAATAAAAACAGTGAAACACGGTTGTGTCTATTCCATACACTGAGGTTATAAAATTGGCAATTGCCCAGTAGTTAGCACTTGGTAATATATTAGGATACCCGATCTTATTGTTTAGTAGCTCCAGACGACTTAAATATCCCCTCAACCCTAATGGTTTGATTCTCCAGATATGTTGCAAATAAACAGGGCTTTTATTACTTAACTGACATGTATTATAACTACCTAAATAGCTGGCATATGTGCATAATAGAACCCTATTATTTGCCGAATTGGTTTTGCAATTGATTGAGTGGAAATGGGAGATTGTGAAGCAGTATCTGCTCTACGAGGGTGTGTAATCAATTAGTCTTCTCCTCTAAAACATGCCCGCTAAACTGCCACTAGATACCACTAGCGAATCTGCAATTTAGGAGTGCACTTTCTATAAGGAAACACACGTTGCAGCGATTCCAAAAGGAAGCAGCAGTAGCAGCTGTCAGCTCTTATTAACTCCTGCATAAAACATACCTTAAGTACGGTTTGTTATCAATTACTCGAAGAAATGAAACAACTGGGAAAATGCAGCGAGGCTCTCTATAAATTAAAGTGATTGGTTGATTGATTAGAGCACCTGCTGTAAATCATAACAGTTAGGCACAATTATGAGAGAGCTGTTTAAGTTCATTTGTAAACAAAATTCATGTCACTAAGGGATTGCTCTCATTTTTACTTTAGCCATTTTTGTTTATTTTTGCGTGGGTCTGTTTGCTGTTATAGGAATTAGCTCATTATAAACCCCTTGGTTGCTCTTAAAATAACCTTACTAGTTTCTCGGATAAATTAAATATTTTGTTTTATCTTGGGCAAAATAAAACGGTTTTTATTTTTGTTTTGGTTTTTGATTTCCCTTAAATGTGTGTTGCAGTAATTGGATCAGCCTTATTCAGGGACATGAGAGTTCCCACTACTTTATGGATAGTACAATAAGATCAAGATGGTGAATACTATGGTTATATAGTTTTTTATTTTGTTTTGTTTTCTGGCGATCATTTTTTTCTGAACAAAAAAGCTCTTTTTTTTTCATAAACCAGACTTAATAAAACCACAAAGCAATAATAGAGCTGCCTTCTAGTTGCTGTATCCTTCAGCCTCAGTGTTTATTTAAGAAAGAACCTCCCCTTGTGCAGCAATTGAAAATGAGCAAAAGCAGGAGATATTCTTTCTTTCCTTTTTTTTTTTTTTTTTCCTTTTTAACTCCCACCTATTCCCCTCAAATCAACATTCCACATGCTGTCTACTGTACATCACAAGGCAGAGGGTTCTAGATAAGACTAAGTGAAATAGTTGGTGCTTGCAAGGTGTATTTTATCTCTTCATGATGAATCAAGACCTACGAGCATCACCCTGTTGGCATACGTCATCTCTGGCTCTTGGGGCCCTTCCATAGAGGCTTGGTTGGAACAGTACCCCGTTAGGTGGCTGAAGGAAGCAGGAGGTTGAAAAATTCCTTTGCTTTTGCAGTGGTAGTGTGTTTGTCATGGCATCATGCCTCCTTCATGGCATGATGGTTCATGTCTCTTCTCCCTTTCTTCTCTCTCCAGTTCCAGTTCCTCCCAAATCTGTTACTTCTTTGATGATGAATAAAGATGGTTTCCTGGGTGGAATATCAGTCAATACCGGTGAGGTATTTTGCTCCGTACCTGGCCGCTTGTCTTTGCTTAGTTCAACCTCAAAGTACAAAGTCACTGTGGGAGAAGTTCAAAGACGCCTTTCTCCTCCTGAGTGTCTCAACGCATCGCTCCTTGGAGGAGTGCTCCGAAGGTAAGAAGCTGTGGGGAATGGGTGGACATGTGTGGGCATCCTTGCCTCTACCATTAACGCTTGGCCATCAGGAAGGACGATCTCAAATATGCCTTGATCTTATTATGTCAGCATCATGTGCATCTGTGTATAATGTCCTGGCTCAAGTAAAACATGTATTGAGGCACTGACAGGAATGTATGAAGGGTAGAGAAATATGTGTCTGTGTATATATTTTGTTAGAACAGCTCAGAATGGAAGATGTTTTTCATCTTTGTACACCCACATAGACACTTTCTGTCTTCTCTCCTTCTCCTTCTTCTCTCTTAATAAACAGAAGATAAGACAAAATACCACTGTGGGCACATAGAAGTTAGATGCTGCATGATGGACCTGATGTATTTCAGGGAAAAGAGGATAAGACAATATCTTATCCTCTTATATGTCTTATATTTCCCAGATAACAGGAACCTGTAAGGCATCCTCTATATGGCAGTAACTGGCAATTTAAAGCAATTTAACAGGGCACCACATGGAACACTGCTGAAGTTGGCAGGGTAAATGGGAGAATTTTAAGGTAGAAATGTACCTAGTTAGAGAAAGGTCATCATCTGATAGCTTTGAAAGTCAACAACTTCCTTCTAGAGGAAGGTTGCTGCCAGAATTATTCAAGATTGGTCTTGAGGCCTATGACATCTTACATTTGCATGACCTGGCAGCCTGGTTGCCATTTGTTCATACCAAATGGGAATTCATTCAGTTGGGTACCAAAAGCAGGAATTGAAGCTCTCTGCAAAAACTTTACAGGGAGACAGGCCTTTACATTTCTCATAGTAACTGAAGGATTGTGTATTGTCAGTGTGTTTTGTGGGAAAGGTGACATGAGGATATATCTCCACTCAGAAAATGGAAAAGACATGATGTGGTGTAAGGTAAACAGTTCACCAGCTGAAGGAAGGGTGAGAGAAGATAAGACTTCATTTTCTACCTGGGAGGCTGGAAGACAAAGGATAACACCTGAACAGGAACAAATGCATATAAATCGGCCATTAATAAATCTCAGGTGGTGTCTGAAAGCTGTTAATCTAAGAGCAGTAGAGATCTTGCCAGCTACCCTCTAGTAGCAACTGAGCTGCATCTTTTCTATGCTGTTTTTAAATGAAGCCTGAGCAAAGTCTGTTATCACATCAGGGGATCGGACTTCTGGTCTGGAGTGAGGGCAAAGTCCTGCTGCATGTACAGTCACTCATCCTAAAATAAAGATGAGATGTAAGGTCTCCTTAAATAGATGCACTTCCACGTGAAACTTATAATCAGTGTCAGCTGCAATTGGCACCAGTGGAAGAAATAGGTTTTTTTTTTTTTTTTACTTACAGATGCCAACTGGTCTGCTCATTTTGTGTAACTGCAAATGGAGCAGAGAGAATATCTGAGAGATGCTGTAGAAAATACAATTATCAAAGTAAAGAACCATCATGATTAACTTCAGTGTTTCTCTGGAGCTGGCCCAAGATGTAATCATTGGCTACTTCTGACTTCAGTTGCTATGTGGACTCCGAGTTTTAGACAAGTTTTTGGTTCAGGGAAAGAAGTATAAAAAGCTGCTCTCTTGCAATTCTGCCATCTATTCCTGTTTATCTATTTACCTATTGATATTCCTATTGATATCAAATAGTGAGAAGCCAGGTTGGCTTCTCTGTCACTTCTGACTTCTTTCCACTATTTGTGACTGTTAATATAGACATACATATACATCTACAAGTTATGGAAGAATTGGGATGCACCCGGATCTCAGTGCCAAAACTCCCACTGGTTTCACGGGTGGCAGAATTTCACCCTGGAGGGTTTACTCTCTGGGTACATATTTGTAGGTATCCAAACAATAGCTCTGTGTTTCCCATCTATAGCTCACTCATCCCTCTATTGTCCTTATCTATAACCCCCGGCAGATATTCAAATCTTCCTCCAGGCAATCCTTTATATAGTGCACTCTGCTTTTAGGTGTTCCTCCCAGTAGCCCAGCATTGGCTTTGCACACACACACACATATGAAACACTTCAATTAGTTTCTTTCTTTTTTTTTTTTTCTACTTATCCAAGGACACACACGTGCATTAGATTCTCCCTTAGAGCCTTTTAGATTTTTTTTCCCTCCTTCTTCCTCCCATTCTGGTCCTTTCCTAGAATAACTGAGAATCTAACTCTCACCCTCTATCTTTCTCTGTCTCTATGCTCCACCCTAATACACGTTGGTGTCATAGGATAGGAACCCAGTTGCCACCTTCTCTCCCAGGCCACTGTAAAGTAATTATTGCTATTTGGTGATTATTTGTTTTCCCTGGATAAAAGGTGGAGAAAGGTGGGCTCATCCCCACTCCCACCCCCAGGAGAAACTAAGCAAATCTCAGCAAACTCAAAGAGAAAACAACGTGCACAAAGCGTTAAATGCCTAGCGAAAAACCCTCCCAGGCTTCACTGACTGCTCAGACTAAACGTTTCTTCCAGGACCACTGCGGGGTTAATCACACTGTTAATCTCTTTGCAATTCTAGAGCCAAATCGAAAAACGGGGGGAGATCTTTGCGAGAAAGGCTAGAAAAAATCGGGTTGAATTTACCAGCCGGCAGGCGCAAGGCTGCAAATGTCACTTTACTCACCTCCCTGGTGGAAGGTAAGCAGGGAACTGCAGTCCCCTTCACACTCTTGCCTGCTCTCAACTTCGCTCCTGACATTTCGCGAACCGCCCCCGCGTCCACCTCAAAAAAAAAAAAAAAAAAAAAAACCACCTTTCGCGATCAGGTGGGAAATCGTTGCAGAGGTGAAATCCAGGTCGGGTTGTCATCCCTAGAGAGCAGGGAGCCCTACCCACAAAATTAAGTCCCTTGGCTTGAGGTGGAGGGTCAGGAAGACATTGATTCCTTTTAGTGTCAAGAAAGAGGTTCCATATGTGTGTTTGCTTGTCCGTACATGTGTGTGCATGTCCGTATATGTCTATACATGTGTGTGCAGGTGTGTGTGTGTAGGGCAGTCCCCCCTCCTCATTGCTATTAATTACTAGACTGTGGCCTCTACATCTACTCCCTGCTCTCGCTGTTTCTCTCCTCCCGAGGTTATTTATGACAGATGCCCTAGTGTGCTTGTCGAGGAAAAAACAAAATAACATGGCCCCACTCGTTGTTTCGGCAGAAGGGAAGAAATCAGAGCATTTTAGCTACTGTAGAGAGCAGGTTACCCTAGGATGACTAGACATGAATAAAGGTATTCCCGAAGAAGGAAAGACGGAAGAAGAGGCTTAGGTTTAAAATGTTTTCACGTCGTTTTGGTGTTCAGGGCTTTTCTTTGATTTATTGTCACCGTATTGAAGAGTAAAATTAAGAGCCACTAATATGCTTAGGGTATGTGTGTTGGCTTATGCGAAGAAAAGTTTGACTGACTCAAAACAAAAAAAGCATAACAGAATAATATGGATGTAATTATGAATTGCATGTATCTGCATTCTACATACACACCGAAAGGCATAGAAATAATCCAGTTATCTCTTCTGCATATCAGCATGAATAAACATTTGAGATAGATATTAACTTTTCGGCTCTTTGGGCTCTTTGGCGTTGAGTTATAGGAGCACTAAGCCCGCCTGCAGAGCTAATCCAGACCCCAAAAGGGACGATAGGAACGGGCTACTCAGACCCTCTATCGGCATGTAGCTCCAAAACAACAGTTTACCTTAAAAAAGTAGACCCACCTGCACTTTCTCGGGCTTCAGTTCGCTCCCTGCCAGCGGTCAGGACTTGTCACGTCTATAGCTTTAGCCTGTAGGCTAAATGCTGCGTCCAGCCCCAGGCAGGCTGAGCGCAGCCTTAGGACGGGGCTCCCTCGCCTCGCCCCGGGTGGCCACCGAGCCCAGCCCGGTGCCCTCGCCACGACCAAGCCCTTTGGCCATTAGAAAAAAAAAAAAAAAAAAAAAAAAAAAAAGTCGCGCCGCAAGTCCCCGGTCATTAAAAATAAGGCAGTCCTGGACTTATTAGACGTATCTGTTTTGCGTGTTGGAAATCTTTCCTCTGGTCTCTCAGGCAGTACTTTAAAGAGTTTAATGCTTTAATCTAGAGGGGAGGGGGTGAGCTGTAATCTAGTGGAATTCCCCTAGAGTCTGAGGGAGTTTTGTATTCCCCCCAACTCCTTCTTTTCCTCCTTTCTTCAGCTACTGTGTCGTAGTCTTGTGGCATGAAGTACATCAGTAAGAGTTTGATGACAGGAACCTCTGGAGGCTAGAAACCTGAACCCACGCAGGCAGAGGAAATGACAACTAGAATTAGAGTTAGAATAATCATTATTATTATTACTTTATTTTCCATGGGAAAAAAAGGTTGCCATCAGTTGGTACCTTTCCACCGAGTGAAGAGGAGTTTGCTGCGGGCTAATGGTTTCCAGCGGAGCAAACGCCGTTATCTGCATCGTTTTCTAGATGTGGCAACGATCGCGATAACGATGCGGTCGCTCCCCCTCCTTCTATGTGGGCCAATCTAGAAGGGGGTGTCTAAAGTCTCATAGAGAAGGGACATCTGTACCAAAAAAACTGTCTGTAAAACTCTGGACAACGCACTGGTGCATTGAAACAGACATGTCTCTGCTTTAAAAGAGGTTTGGGTCCTCCTGATTTTAGGGACCTAACAATACCCCCCTCCCTCTCTTTTTTTTTTTTTTTTTTTTCCTCCTTGTCTAGTTTACGTGAAAGTGTGTGTGTGTGTGCATGTCTGCGTGAAGTTTGCCTAGGACCGGGATGAAACAAATCTCCTCAGCTGAAGTTACTTCTGCTGACAAACAGGACTTATGTGCGGGGAGGGGAAACGTGAGACCGGGACCCGTCTCTAAGGTGCAGGGGATGCTAGTGGGTCCCTAGAGCTGCTCCCACCCTCTGGGCCGGTCAGACTCCCCCCATCCGGGCCGTGATCAGAGGCTGTTAATGCCCCTCTCCTTTTGTCCAGGTGAGGCCGTTCATTTAGCTCGGGATTTTGGGTACATCTGCGAAACGGAGTTCCCAGCCAAGGCTGTTTCTGAATACCTGAACAGGCAGCACACGGACCCCAGCGACCTCCACTCCAGGAAAAACATGCTGCTTGCTACAAAGTGAGTGCCAAGTTGGCCACCTCTGCCGCTCTGCTCTCCCTTTCTTAAAGCTCTTTTTTTTTTCCTTCTTTTTTTTTCTTTTTTCCTGAGATAGTTTTAAAGGGAGGGGGAGTTTGCAGTCCCCCTGTTATAATGATGTGAGGAGGGAGGAAGGGATGCTCATGCGGTCCCTGTGACCCACCAGGACACTATGTTGCCTCCGTGCCTTTCTGCAGTAGGGTTTCTCTGTGGTGTAGGCAACTGTCCATTAGGTAGTTTCCGAGCTATCCCCTCTGCCCCTCGAAAACAAACAAACAAACAAACAAACAAAACTTTCATGGAAAGATGGAAATAAGACCAAATATCTATATATATATCTATATCTCCCACTCCTATGGTTGCAGGGGTGAAACAACCCTGACTGCCTGTTTGTCCCTTCCTCATGCTGACATGCACCTGCGTGGCTGCTGTTAAATCACAACATCTTTCCCGCACTCTTTAATAATAATATATATTTTTAAAAAGTCATCTGTCATTTGAAAAAAAAACGTGGTCGTTTTTGCAAAGTGAGCGAGGAGACAGGGACTAACAATCTGCCTCTAGGTTTGGGTGTTCCCCCACATCCATCTCTTCCACTTGGGACTTTCTCCATAGCTTTTTTTTTTTTTTTTTTTTTTTTTCATCCCGGGCCAGCTATTCGGGTGTTTTAGAGCTCGCCTGGGTCTTGGGTGCTGGGTTTCTATGCACACTTCCCTCTTCTGAAAAATAAAAAAGGAAAAAGATAGGGAAAAAACCCTCACCCAAACAGCTCTCATTTATTTCATGCTCTGGAACGTAGCTTGTTCTGATGACAGCGTAATTTAAAGAAATATATGGAGGGTTGAAAAATCATTTGCTCAAATTTGTCCAGATGTTTTTTAGACATGATTGGAATTTGATTGCCCTTTTCCGCAGGGTCAGGAGATATTAATGTCCCAGAACTTTAATTGCTCACAGACCCTGCTTTGCTCTTTGAAGATGTAAAATGTTGGACTCATTACTGTTTGTTCTCCAAATTCAAAGTTTCCTCTCTTGCACTTTCTTAATGGATAATACACATAGAAATAGACCTTTATCTTTCTCCACCCTCTGAAACCTTTAACCCACTGGGAATTTCAGAGATTTTCAGAGGATGAGAGCTGTATGCCCTTTTAAAGTTTTTTTTCTCATTTTTCCTTTTTTTTTTTTTTTTTTTCCTTCTTCTCCCTTCAGCCCTTTATCCTGTGGTCCCTGGGTAGGCATTTCTCTCAAACTGCTTACTCTTTTGGGACAACCTCTCTGCCCCTTGGGTTTCCACTTTGCCTGAGTACCTGTTGACTTGAAGGCCTTCTGGACTAAAGCAATGCAGAGGAGAGGGAGAAAAAAAAACATTAAAAATGAAAAAATAAAAGCTCTGATTCTCCAAGGTGTGGAGAAAACAAACAAGAGCTATATGGCAGCTCCTATGCTTTGATTTACTTTCATCCCCTGACAAATAAGACAGAAAGCTCCAACTTTGGTCTTCACGTGAAGAAGGGCCATCCAAAGGGGTTTTGTCCCCTCCCTGTGCTACCCCACAACCCTCTAGGCTTGTGGCTACAGGACAGACAGATGGACAGCAGACTCATGCTTCATCTCTCTGCCTTTGCTCTACCTGGGCCTGGATATTTCTAGACTAGAGGTTTTTTTGTTGTTGTTTGTTTGTTTGTTTTTAGCAGTGCCTCAGAGGCATCCTGGTGATGGCAGTTTTCATCTCCAGATCACGTGCTCTCCCCACAACTCCATTGCAGCAATTCACTCCTTGCTGGTTGGAGGCTGAAGGTCTCCACCGGCCTTCTGGTGGGAACAGCAGCTGGGTCCCCCATGCTGCTGGGGGAAGGAAAGTGGTCAAGAGACCTGGGACTTGGGGCCAGTCTTGCCCTGCTCCTGCCCTTTCCTTCAACTCTGCTGTCCCAGAGACCGCTGCCAGCATGGTATCAGTCTAACCATCACTTTTCTTTCTTTTCCTCTCTTCTCTTTTCATCTGCCTCTCTTCCATGCAGGCAACTTTGTAAAGAATTTACAGATCTCTTGGCCCAGGACAGGACGCCCATTGGGAACAGCCGGCCCACCCCAATTTTGGAACCAGGCATTCAGAGCTGCTTGACTCACTTCAGCCTCATCACTCACGGCTTTGGGGCCCCCGCTATCTGCGCCGCCCTCACGGCCCTTCAAAACTACCTAACTGAAGCTCTCAAAGGCATGGACAAGATGTTCTTGAACAACAACACTGCTAACAGGCACACATCTGGCGAAGGACCAGGTAGTAAAACTGGAGACAAGGAAGAGAAACACAGAAAATGAAAAAAAAAAAGGAAAAAAAAAAAGGAAAAAGTTAAATAAATAAAAGGAAAAGAGAGAGAGATAATCTTTTAAAAAACGTCTTAATTTTAGCTTTAAAAATATTGGATTGGGCTTTGGAAGAATTCTATTAGGTAGGACAAAATAATAATAAGAATAAAATAATAATAATTAAAGACAATAATTTAAGATCAGAGGAGCACAATGGCGCAAGACCAGTGGTTCAGAGTCTCTTGCCAGGAACATGTGAAGACAACCACCAGGATTTTTTTTTCCCACTTTTGTTCATTCACATTAAAAAATGATTTGGGGCGGGGGGGGGGATATAATAATAATTAATAATAATAATAAAAGAAAGAAATGAATAACTTATTGGAAGAAATTGGAGAAACATTTTTGGTGTCAGTGCTTTGATTTCTTGAGATGCACGGTCTGTCTTTATTGTGAATTTTATTTTGTTTCATTCTTTTTTTTTGTCTTTATTTTGGAATGATGTCCCGTCTCCACACTAGTCAAAAGTATCTTCCAACGCGCTCCTTCCCGAGCAACCCCATTGTCTCATTTCCAGGCTTTTCCCATCTCATCCCACCACCCTGGCTCTGTCTAGACTAGGAAAGGAGGTGGCACAAGTGGGCGTGCAAAGACTCAGGCCTTTGGCGAGGACAGCAAAACCCATCATCTCTATGTGCATCCTGTGGCAGCCACTGCACTTAATGGCATTAGGTCAGACATTTGGAGGCATGTTAGCTCAATCAAATTAACTAACTCTTATTTCTTAAGAATCATTTTTTTCCTGGTCTAGACAGCCTCTCTGTTTAGATTACCAGTGTTTACAGGTGTGTATGTGTGTGCGTGCCTATGCATGTGCATATGCATATGCACCCACACAACATGGTAGGGACGTGTATTTGTTCTCTGTATGTTTGTGTGTATATATATATGTATGCATGCATACATATATATGTATTTAATATGTGTGTACTGCCACACACATTCATGCATGCAGACATACCTTTTTAATTTGGTACTTGCCTTTGATGGTAAAATGCCTTGTCTATAAGGGGTTGCAAAATTTGAAAGTCAGGTCTGGTGAAATGTTAGTGCTAGCCGATTTCTTGATTTCCTGAGAACTCCTCTTTTCTCTAAGAAGTTTTGTATTCCGAACTATGCCAATGTTATGATCCTTAACTTCCTTTAGTAGTGTGTGTGTGAGAGATATCTTTCCCCATTTTTAAAGAACTGTTAACAGCAACAACAACAACAACAAAAAAGAGTGATATGAGTATGTAATCCTTTCTCAGGAGTATGCACTATTTTATTTTCTTCTGTTTCCTAAAGCTTTGCCCGCTTGGCTTATGAGCTTCTTCAAAGAGGACTAGAGATCCCTACACAATATATCAGGTACAGAAAAAAAAATCCACAATTCTGATGTTCTGATATTTTTTCTTTTTTTTTTTTCCTCCTTTTTGTTTTTCAAGTCAAAGCCAGTTGTTTCCGAATCCTGTAGGTGCACTTCTTTAAAGAAGCTCAAAGGGAATAATTTGAACGAGATAAAAATAGAAGTTGAAACCGAGGTGTAACACTGCAAAGAAAATGCGAGTTGCGTTGACTCTTGCCACCCTTGCTTGGCACCAGGGCTTGGTCCACAGAGAGGACAGGGCTGCCACGTGAGCTGGCTCCTCGTGATGGGAGCGGGGAGGGTTTGCCACGGAATATCCTGATTTCTGCTTTCTGGCTGAGGAAATCAGTTTTGCGTAGAAAGCTTTTTTTTTTTTAAAAAGAAAAAAAGTGTCTTGTGACTCTTGTGTTCAGTACAAGATAGGGTGATAAGAGGGGAAAAATCAGGACTCCAATGTTTTTCTCAGCAGTTTGGTGTGTGACAGGATGTCTTATGCCTATGATTTTGCGGGGGGGTGTGTGGAGGGAAAGTCTGATTTCTCTCTTTCTCCTGTTTTTCCTTAACATATTCTTTGTCTTATACGGTAAAACAATGCTGAAGTGTAAGGATGTGAATTTCTATTTGAATGCTGCTGTAATTGCACATGTTCTGCAGTGGGGTAGGTGTCGTGCACTAACACATAGTTTTTCTCATGTGAGAACAGTGACTGGGTGAGGGTAAAACCCTGGCTTTCCCGGAGGCCCCTTGGGGACAGGCCATGCCACTGTGACTTCTTTTAAGGCCACAAGTCCAACCTGGACAGAGACTCCTGAACTCTAAGTGGGGAGAGGGGATAGGCTTAGCTTTGCCTTGCTTCAGTTCTGAAACTAAAATTAAAAAATTTCAGAAGTGAGGAAGAACTAATGCAGGGATGCAACTTCAACAGTTTTTTCTTAAACAGGCAAATAAGCCTCTTGATTCTCACCCCAAAATGTCCTTAGTTGCATATGAAAGGTTTGTAAGTGAGTCTATCTTTACATTCCCAAGTTTATCTTCACACTGCAAGTGAAGGTCTCAGCTCTTGGCCCATACCTGTGACTTGCACCTGTATGTAGCAGTGGAAATGTAGGGATGCTATGGATTTGTTTAGCTCCAGGGAGTGTTAACCTCTCTGAAGCTGGCCTGCCTTCATGTAGTTTGATCCTGCTGGGGCAGAGCATCCTCATAAGAAAAGAGAGAGAGGAAACTGAGGCCTATAGGCTACTCCATGGGCTCCAGGCAGGAACTGGGGTAGCCTGTGATGGAGTAGCCTGGAAGCCCCTAGCAGGTTGTGATGGGTTTGCATCTCTTGCAGTCACAAGACCCTACACTAGTCCAGCATAGCACTTGTGGCAGCATAGATCCCTGTGGGATGTAGACCTTGGTCATCCTTCATTTGGAGATCCTGGCCCTCAGATTGAGCGTTAGACCCCAGGTAACCTTGACCCTCTTAAGGCCACCCCTTTGCCAATCAGCCTCCTAATTTCAGCAGGATCATGAAGTTGGATAACCCTACCTCCAGCACAAAGTGACCCCAAGCTGTGTGATGGGAGAAGTGAAGGGATGTACGGATTTGTGATGGAAGCCGCAAGTATAAATCCCTACGGCATCCCTCCCTCTTTTGTCATACAAGACTGTCCTGGCTTTCTAAGGCAAATACTGAGAGTTACGCAGAGCTATGCCTTCCTCTGCAAAGCAGCCTTTTCAAAGGGCCCAGAGGCCTAGCAAACTCTCCTGAATCTGCAGCATCCCACCTCAGAGTGGACTCCTGAGTGGGGAGGTCTCAGGTTAGTGACTCCAGCTCCTGAGCAGGGACAGGGGGATTCACTCCCTTCCCCCAAGGAGATTGCAATACAAGAGTTTTGGGGGATGCTGGGGATGTTCCTTTCTTTTAAAAGAAGGCAAAGAAAGTATAGAAAGGGAGACTGTTTGCAGAGTCTTGTGGGACGAGTTACATGCACACGTGTGGATGAACATGCATATGTGAAGGTCTGCCTCTGCTGCAATCCCCCTTAGGTGAAAACTGGGTCACTTGGAGCATGATCCAAACCCTGAGGAGGTCAAGGGGAGAGTTTCAATTGACTCCTAGCAGCTGCATGTACATCTCACACCTCCCACTCAGCTGCAAACACCAGGCTGGGTTTTGCTCAGGCAAAACTAAAGAGTTTGCAAGGTTTACAGCAGATTCTCTTCAGCTGCTCCCCAAAGTCCTGAGATGAAGTCCCTGAGGTTTCTATATGAAAAGCAAACAGGAGAAACCGTGGCACAGGAACTGTAGTGCCATGGTCTAGTGCTGGCCATATGCTTTGCTCAGTGCTGAGGTTCCTCCAGGAGAGCAAAGCACAGCCTCCAGCTCTCCAAATCCCACCATAGCCTGAATGGAGCAGCGTTTCCCTGTGCTCCCCCAGCCCGGCTCCTCATCTTGGGGTGGCTCTGATAATTGAGTTATTAAAACATTTGGTTTCCTCAGGATCATAAATCAATAAACAGGAGCATTAACATGGCTGCTTCACTCTTAAACACAAGGGAAAAATGTTTGAGGAGAGACCAAGTTTGTTTTCAAGCCAAACAGGTGGGTTATTGTAAATTTTACTTCATTCTTAGCCTTGCTTCTATATTTTTTCTTTGATTTTTTTTTCGGTTGGAAATATCTTTACTTTTTTTTTTTTCCCTGGTTGTTATTCACACAAAGTGTGAAGAAAACGAGAAGCCGCTTTTGAGGGGGTTCCCTTTTAAAGACGGCTTAGCTCTTTAAAACCGGGTCGTGTCTTGTCCCACCTAATAGCAATTCTCTGTGAGAAGCTCCATTAAAGTCTCCTCGCGTCGTAACCTCCATGGCCAGAGACCAGCTGAGCAACGGGGAGGACCTTCCTGGGAGAAATCCCAGGCTCGTATCGAGAACAACCTCTCCCCCCTCCCCCAAAAATCCCTGAATTTTTGCTTTCGGGTCCGAGAGGATGGAGGGGAGGGAGTTTAAAACCTCTAGCTGTGCCCAAGAGCTCATTACCTGCTCCTGCTAATCTTTCTCTGACTGGTTTAACACGAACTCCTCTGTTTTAGTACTTTTTATGGGAGAATTTGGTGCTTGTTTCAGCTGCCCGGGGCAAGGAGCAGGTCCCTGCCGCCCTGTTATCCGACCAAGCGCCCCTTCCCCTCGGGTTTCTCTGGGTGAGAGACACCCTAGGCTTTTTACAGATAATATATTTTCTTATACAACAACAGTAAAAAGATCCCCAAATGCCCTGACAAGTGTCTGAGCATTTCGAGAGAGACTAAGCCTTGCGTGCCAGCGATAAGGAAAGGGAAAAACCAAACATATGCAAAGCTATGAAAACACGAATGAGAAAATGGAAAGATGATTAAACAAGCAAACAAACAAACCAGAATTCTCCTTCCTAAGCCCCAAATGATCCCTTTCACCTCCTCTTCATGAAAAAAAATAAAAAAGTCTGACCATGCAGTGAGAAATATCAGTTTATCGACTCTTCCTGAGAAGAAATGCGGAGAGGCATTCAGTATTGAGTTTGTATATATTTATTTATGCTTAATTTAACGGGAATGTGTAAATATGGCGAGCAAGTAGTTTTTGGGTTATTTATCTGTGAATCTATACCTCTGTGAATGGGTGGGGGAATTTAAAAACAAAAAGAGAAAAAAAAAGAAAAAAAAAGAACAAAATGAAAAAAGCAAAACCAAAAAAAAAAAAAAAAGCTTGACTAGATAGTATTCTATCTGAATCTTTTTTTCTGTTCTTTATAGACAAGCTGTTATGGTAATGGGTAGAAATTGGTTTCTTGTCCAGTGATGACATGATTTACATAAATAATAAGAATAAGAATAAAAAAAAAGAGATTGTTGTGTTTTGTTGTATTTTCCTCTTCAGTTTTTTTGAATGTTGGTGCTGCTTCGGTTCTGCAGACGGATTTACTTATAATGCCAAGAAGTCTTTATTTTCCCAATCTAGGCTTTGGGGAAATTCAGGACATGTCTCTACATGGAAAAAAAAAAAAAAAAAGACAATAAATATTGCTTCTCAGAAATGTTGGTATTTTATTTCTGTCTGACTTAAAAGTGTCCATATTTTTACCACTCTTACCTCTTCATTCTAAGCAGACCTATAATAAACCTCATGTCATGTTAACGTGATCTTTCGTTTCATTTTGCCTTTACTAGCTAAATTCGGAGTAAATCTTTCCCTCTTCCAAGTATTAGCCGGTAAAACAAAATGTTCTGTATTATTACAAAGCTTCAAGAATAGGAGCTTTTTATTATGTATTTATTTATTGTCCGTAATATCCCCACTGCTCTGTTACTGTGTTTTTTCACTTCTATATGTGTGTACGTGAGCATTTATGTATATTTATAATATACAGTTCAGGCATGATGTTCCTATTCACAATGCAGGATTATTTTCTACCTTTAGGTCTACCATTGCAGCGCCCCGTAAATACCAAAAGGAAATATTAAAAACAATCCCCTCGCTCCAAAACAAAAACAACAAAAAATACGCTCCAATCGACTTTACTTGGGAGTACGTAATGAGTCGGGGTAGATCCTGATCTCCAGGGCTAACCCGGAGCCCCCGGAACCACTCTGGAGAGACTCAGGATTTACCATGAGTTTGGGCAATGGATTTTCAGGGGGCGGATTAGGGCCTCCCTAATTATCATTACATTTTTTTTTTTTCCTTGCAACCCTGACATTTTGTCCCTGTGAATGGGAACTGCAAATGACCGTCACCTACACCCTTCTTATATCCAGCCTGAGCACCGATGTCCTCAGTGGGGGAAGCACTTTCCAAATGCAACATTTACAAGGTCGAAGTGTTTTTAGTTAAATCCCATGCTGAGGACTCTGATTGGCTGTACAACGGATCGGATTTTGGCGACTTAATATTTCTCTCCTGGATGGGGATCGAGAGGTGCGTTGGAGTGAGACAAAAAAAATAAAAATAAATAAATAAATAAAAAAGGAATCCGTCCCCAGCTCCCAATCTACCTCCCTTCTGCTTCCAGCTTGGGTTACAGGAGCACACACAGCTGATGGCCCAAGGAGGGAGTCCAAGATAAATCCTAATAAAAAATAAAAAAATAAAAAGTGGCAAATAACCTGCCCCCAAGTCTGTTTTCTGGGGAAGCTTTCGAAACCCGGCGGTCTCGGCTCCAGCCAGGCTTGGGCTCTGCCGTGACCTATTTTCCCTGGTGCGCAGCGCGATGGCGAAAGCGCCGGGAGCGAGTGCGCGGGGCCGGGGGGGCAGCGCCCGATATCCGAGCTGGAGGGAGAACCGAGCGGCGGGAATGGGAGCCGCAGACCTCAGAGCCCACGGGAACAGGGAATTCCCCCCCATTCCTGCAGGGGCTTGGCACGGCGAGCAGCGGGGACCAGCCACCCCTCTCCAAAAATCAGCACTCCCACGGCTGCAGGTGTGGACTGAAGGATGCCCTCGAGCAGACAGCGACACTGAAGCCGGTTTCCAAAAGCAAGGAGGAATGCCTTTTTCTTTTTTTTTTTTTTTTTTTGGTTGTTGTTTTAATTGCCCCGCTGATATTATTTTTAGAGGAGCATATGTTTCGCATGAAACGTTTCAAAAGAGCTCGTGTAGTTCCCAGACGGAGTCTGGGGGGGCCGTGGCGGGGAGCGGGGAGGGAATCAGGAAGTTCCTCTCTTGTCCAAGGACTGTGCAACAGTTATGCAAAAAGAGGACGGGGAAAGAAAAATAATAAAGGAGCAGGGAAAACTCTTTTACAACTCAGCAGGAACGCCTGCCTGTGCAAGACGAAAGCTCCCTTTAAAATGGGAGCAAATGGGATGTGGACGGGCTCAGTCCGTCGCCGGGAAGTTTCCCAGGTTCCCAGCGGCGCTCTCGAGGTTGCACGAGGCATAAATATATAATGTGGAAAACATAATATATTTTTAAAATATAAATACTCCTTCCCCGGGATGAGGGTTGTGCAGGAGGTTGTTGTGCCTTAAGCTGCAGCAGTCGGGGCACAGCTCCAGCTTCGGTGCTGCTCTTCGTGTCTCCCCTGCAGCTCACAGGGGTAATCTCCGAAACAAGTGGATCTGGATATGCAGTGACAGGAAAAAAAAAAAAAAGAAATATTCCTGACGATCCCCTCTGCTCCACTGCATCTCCCGAAACTCCCCAACAAATCAGCTTTTCCTTCCTTCCTTCCTTCCTTCCTTCCTTCCTTCCTTCCTTCCTTCCTTCCTTCCTTCCTTCCTTCCTTCCTTCCTTCCTTCCTTCCTTCCTTCCTTCCTTCCTTCCTTCCTTCCTTCCTTCCTTCCTTCCTTCCTTCCTTCCTTCCTTCCTTCCTTCCTTCCTTCCTTCCTTCCTTCCTTCCTTCCTTCCTTCCTTCCTTTCCTTCTTTCCTTCTTTCCTTCTTTCCTTCTTTCCTTCTTTCCTTCTTTCCTTCTTTCCTTCTTTCCTTCCTTCTTTCCTTCTTTCCTTCCTTCTTTCCTTCTTTCTTTCCTTCTTTCTTTCCTTCTTTCCTTCTTTCCTTCCTTCTTTCCTTCCTTCTTTCCTTCCTTCTTTCCTTCCTTCTTTCTTTCCTTCTTTCCTTCTTTCCTTCTTTCTTTCCTTCTTTCCTTCTTTCCTTCCTTCTTTCCTTTTTTCCTTCTTTCCTTCCTTCTTTCCTTCTTTCCTTCCTTCCTTCTTTCCTTCCTTCTTTCCTTCCTTCTTTCCTTCCTTCTTTCCTTCTTTCCTTCCTTCTTTTCTTCTCTCTCTCTTTTTCTCTTTCTCTCTCTCTCTCTCTCTCCATCTTCTTCATTTTCTTGTTTTAGAGCCTCTCCCTCAGCTAAAGTTACAAATAAATGAATAGTAGCAGTAACCTACCTCATCAGAACTTCCCCCTCCCCACCGGTCTGATGTTATAATCTGCTTTCTCAGCCATGACCGCCGGGGACCTTCTCTCCTTTCTCCTGCTTTGCCCCAGTCCCTTTTCTAAACTCCAGGCAGTTCGAGTTTCCATTACAAAACTTCACCTTGATTTATATAGTCATAAACGTCATTTTTGTCTTCCATCCCTTTGGGGGTGAACTCCTTTCTTTTCTTTCTTTCTTTCGCCTTCTCCTTTTTTATTTTTTCATTGTTTTTATTTATTCTTTTTCCCCCTCTCCTTTTCCCTCCCCACCTGCATGGTATAGTCCACATTTATACGTGACCTTATAAATAACATCTGGTGTCTCTATGATGGGACTAGTCAAATGCCTTAAATAATCTCCAGTTAAAACCAATTTATTCATTGAATTCCTTTCTTTTTTTTCTCTGTGCCTCTCATAAACACACATCCACATGCGGTTTTTTCTTATTTTTTCTTTTTTTCTTCTTCTTTTTCTTTTTTTTTCTTTTTTTTTTTTTTATTCCACTGTGGCTGGACTTGTTCGTGTGCACAGCAGTGCCCCGGACATTGAGATACATCATGTGTCAAGGCAATGCATCTCTCTGCTGCATGTCCCGCGGAGTCTCCCCCACTCCCTCACCACCACTCAGTTTTATGATTTGGGAAATAGATGAGGGAAAAGCAAAAAGGGGGAAAAAGATGAAAAAAATCATTTTTGTCTTAGGAATTAAATTATTGGAATAAACCTCAACCAGCGACCTCTTCTCTGGGTGCTTTCCCAGAGCAGATCCCCCAGGGCGGGTTTTTTTTATTAATATTATTTTGGAAGGGGACGGGAAAATAAGAGAGACAGGTCTGCCCTTTCCAAACAGGTCGGGACTTCGGAAAGATCCGGAATATCCCATATGCTTCCCCTGGGCCCTGGGTGGATCTTTATGTTCACTGTCAAAAATATAAATAAATAAATAAATAAATAAATAAATAAATAAATAAATAAATAAATCCTCATTTGGAAAAAAAAAGAAAAAAAGAAAAGGAAAAAAAAACAATAGGAATCGCTGCTTTGCAAGGCAGGGAGAGCAGAGCTGCAGAGCTGAGCGCTGCCGTACGCAGTGGTGCGCGCAGCGCGACTTGCGCGGGTTTCCCAGCTCAGGGAGGTGCTGCGCCCGTAATTAATGGCAATATTCAACCAAGGGCGGCGTGCGCGGCAGAGCTGTCGTCTCCAGATGCCTCTGGATCCCCGGGGCGAGGAGAGCACTTGGTTTAAAGCAGAACCGTTTCGAAGCTTCCCAGTGAGGGACTAGTGTGTGGTGCGACTTCCAAAGAGCATCGGGCGCAGCTGAAATTACGGGCATAGTTTTCCAGACTTACTTGAAAACGCCAGGGCGGAAAGAAAGTGCGTGGGAGTATTTCTCTTTCCGGAATAAAATAAAATAAAATAATTAGATCTACCAGTGGGTGTCTTTTGCTTGGTGAAATCAGCTCGAAGAGCATCACCTGCCAGTAAAGGCTCCTGCAAAACTCCCGGTGACTCGCAGGAAAAGCTGGTGGCAAGGGGAGCTCTGCGTTGGTCCCCAAAGTCGGGAGTAGCAATCAGGACGAGAGCAAGTCCCACTCTCCTTCCCACTCTGCTATTCCTTTATTTGATTCCTGGGAGGCTCCTAGCTGGATTGGGGAAAATCCCATTTCCAGTCCTGTGCAATTAATCGCAATAACGGACAAAGACGGGAAGGTGGTGGTGACAGTGTGGGGAAGTTAAAGTTGCACATTGGAGATAGAGACCATTTTCAGGTTAGATGCTTTTCACTGGAATAGATTACCTTTTACAGTTGGTTTAAAATAGGAATAACACGAACTTCATGAAGCAAAGTATTACACAACGAAAAGTTACGGTTTTATAATTTATATTTGGTGGGTGAATTGGGGAGATTTTTGGGGGGTTAGAGATTCGAGTAAAGCAAAACAGCGGTTTGGAAACTGCTCGACATAGCCAGTTCTTCATGTGCTCCCTCCGCTCACCAGACACCGTGCGGGAGGATGAGGAAGGAGTCCGGCAAGGCGAAGGGGAGAACCGGGCCCCGGATCCCCGCGGCGGCGGCTGCGGCAGCGCAGCAAGGACCCCCTTCCTCATGCTTCAAAGGTCCCTTTAAACTTTAACTTATTAGTGACAGGAGGCAAGGGAAAATAACTCAGCCCCGACCTGCAAACTCGGTTTTTGAAAGTTATGTGTGTATGTATGTATTTATTTCTGTCCTCTCAACAAATAATCCAGAGAGAAGTTTGAGGCTTGCTTGTAAAGTCTGGAAAGACCTATCAAAAGGAAAATAAATAAAAAAAAAAAAAAAAAAAAAGAGAAAAAAAAAGTGTGTTTGTGTGGGAATTACACGGATCTTCGCTTCTGGATAAAAGGTTGCAATTAGCGGTGAGGGAGGTAGTGGTGAGAAACACCTCCCTTCACCCCCAAAACCACACAGAGCGCTGGGGCGCTCTGTAATTCTGGAGGATGTGTGTGAAAATCGGGAAGAGCTTAAGGGCTTTTTTTTTGGTTGCTTTTAATTCCCTCCCGGCTCTGTATGTGTGTGTGTGTGCTTGTGTGCATTCGTGCACTTGTGTACTGACCTGCGGGGAATATTTTGGAGCTATTTATGTCTCTTCGTGAAGACAAAAAAAAAAAAAAAGTCTTTTCAGAGATATTTTCTCCTTCCTGTTTTACTTTCTCCTTCTCTCCATCCCGGGCAGGGTTTCCCCGTTCATTTTCTTGGCAGCAGCCCCTTCAGCTCCGCAAAGCCTCCAGCCCCGGCTCTAGCCCCTGCGAGACCCACCCGCCCCCGGCTCCTCCTGCCCTCTGCAAGGTGATAACGAGACTTGCCCTGGTCCTTTCCCTTCTCCAACCCTCCCTGCCCCCGTCTCCTGCCTCCCCTCGCCCCCTTCCAAACATCCTGTCAAGCAAGAGGCTGTAAAATAGTTATCCAGCCCAGCACACAGGCAAGTGCCGTTTGAGAGTAATTTCTGCCCCGGGCGTTTGGCCGGGGGCAAAGCAAGCGTGCTCTCTAACTGATCAACCTGGATATTTCATTATTCATTAATTTACTGTTTAACCAAATCCCACTCATTATCAGAGGCAACGCTTGGCAGAGCCCAGCGAACAGTAGCAGTTGGTGTCAGGCGTGGAGAATTGGCCCATTTGATCCTGGGCTGTTTTATTATTCAACACCACTGACTGAGAAAAAGGCCCATGAATAATAAAGAGCCAAAGCGTGTTTGAACTGAGAAGCATGACACAGCCTTACAAAACAGCAGTTAGGAAATTAAAGGCGAGGTGGCCCAGGCTTTGCATTTTTTATTCTCACTGTGGGCATAGGCATCGGGATCCCAGATTTTGTTGTTGTTGTTGTTGAGCCTGTGTTTATTGTTGTTGTGGTTACTGCTTTCCCACAAGCCCTTTTAGCAGCACAAACCCCAAATCTCCTTTGGGTTCTTTCTGTTATAAAGTTTCTGTTATAAAGTTTCTGTCCTGATTGTCATTTTGGGTGGAGTAATAATAATAATAATAATAGAGCAGACTCACATTGCTTGCTCTTTCTCCTTTTCTTTCCCTGTAGGAAATGACCTCACTACAAACATTGGGTCCAGATCATTCTGGGGATAATTCTGCAAAAACACTCACCAGAGAAGGCTAATGGAGCATCAGGCATTCGAAGAGCCTCAGGAATCCTGTCTGAGATCCTGAAGGACCCTCAGGACTGAGGCTAGGAAAATAGCACTTTGAAGGAACTTTTTTTTTTTTTTTTCCATATTATGTCAGTGCTTACATCTTTAGGCACTTGACTGATCACCAGAAAAGAATACCCACCTTTAGACAGTGACACCTTTCAAAATAACAACAATTAAAAATGGCATTAACAGAAAAAAGATACAACAGAAATAATTGGCATTATTGTGCCTTTCTCTCTTCAGAAACTACTTCTTCCATTTTTGGCCCTAATCCTTCACTTATGTATGTGAAGGCTCGCATGTATCGACTCAGTTGCATTAGGATAAAACTGCATTTCCCCACACGCTTTTGTGTTCTGTTTGCCCATCCTTCCAGGTTCTCAAATGGAGCAGTGATGGAGCATATCTCAAAATAAAACTTTTTCTCCTTTTAAATGGTCAAAATATGGGATTCTGAAGAAAGATTCAGGAACAAAAGGACAACAGCTTTAAGAAATGTGGACAAAAAGAATTCTGTCTTATCCAAGTAGTGCAAAAAGAGAGGAAGAAAATACCTTGGACCTGCAGCTAAAATAATAAAGGGAAACCTGAAGAATTCAGAGAAACCTAGCTCTAATCTGATTCTCTTCAAATAGGAGAGTGCGGCAAGTCTTTTTGTTGCCCTTTTGTTGTGTCCTGATTCTAAAAACTGCTGTTGTGAAGCACCCTGTGTTTTTCTTATGCTTTATTTCATTATAATTTCTATTAGAAGTGAGCTCTTTAATGTCACCAGGTTGCACCAAAGATCTTGCTGTAGTTTCTCTGCAAAGGGCAGAATGCATTTTCTCTCTACTTCCCCGTCCCCCTCTGTGGACTTCTCTGAGGAGCATGCAGCATTTTAGTCCTCCCTGCATGTAGCACTTGGCATCGCATGGGGTTGCGGTTGTAGAGACTGGGCTCCACCTTCTTCACTTGTATCTGTTCGGGCTTAGATGCTGCTTAAGATGCCTGGATGGTGAAGTGAGATTGTTCCTCCTATTCGTGCCCCTTTCTATCATCTCCCTCATCTTTTCCTCTGCCTCCCTGTGATACCCAGAACTGGGATTTCTGAGGTGCAGAAGCCGTGTGGGGAATGATAATTATGAAACCAAGTTGTGACTTATCTGCACATATTAGTTCTGGTCAGGATCAACAAAGACCTCCTAAATGATTTAGAGTTACTTGATTTGGATCAATTGTTTATTTAATAAAAAAGTGGCCAATTCAACCCACACCACATGTCTTTTTTATTTGTGGCCTGGCTCCCTGCAAAGGCATTTTTCAACAGCCCCCCCCCCCCCCCCCCCCCCCCCCCCCATATGTATTCTATTGTGGCAGCAGGCACTTATCCACAGACTATCTCCGACTGCAGATTCTTTTTTGTTGTTGTTGTTGTCCTTGTTGTAACTTTTAGAAAACCTTTTTTGAAATTGTTTGGTATTTTAAGTCTTGATTAATAAACAAAAAAACAAATCCACATCTGCCTCAGGAATACTCACTGGAAATTTGGCATCTTGGCCAGAGCCTTGCCTTATCTTTCTAAACCAAAGGATTCTCTAGAAATCAGTTTGAGTTACTAGAGCTTCCATTTAAGTCTGGTTCAGACTTACTGTGGGTTTAAACAGTGGCAAAAATAATAAGGAGTTTGTGCATATGTGTGTACATTGGCTGGTTCAAACATATGTTTAGGTATTTCTTTTTTCCTTTCTTTTTTTTTTTTTTTTTCATTGATATTCATCAGTCTTGTTGAAATTCCTGGGATTGAATGCTATATGATAAAAACTTGCCCTCTCTTCCCCTGGTTTGCTAGAGTTTGTGTGGGTTTGATACCCTCTCTGAGGCAGGTGTTCACAGGGTCAAGAAGAACACAGCTTTGGGACAGGGCCGTCATCACTGAATCCTCTTTATTCCTGACTTCGGAAGAAGAAGGATTTCACCTGGACATCTCCACTAGCAAACTGGGAAAGATGATTTTCTGTTTTGAAAAAAGGAAAAGAAAAGAGAAAAAGAGAGGAGAGGAGAGGAGAGGAGAGGAGAGGAGAGGAGAGGAGAGGAGAGGAGAGGAGAGGAGAGAAAAGAGAAGAAAAGAAGAGAAAAGAAGAGAAAAGAAGAGAAAAGAAGAGAAAAGAAGAGAAGAGAAAAGAAGAGAAAAGAAGAGAAAAGAAGAGGAAAGAAGAGGAAAGAAGAGAAAACCAAGAAACAAACAAAAATCAACTTAAACACATGCTGTCAGCATGGAAGAAGAAACCCGGTGTCCCCATGTGTACATGAATGTGACGAGCAGACGTGCAACCCAGGGAAGGCTGTTGAACATAAGTGGATGTGAACGCCAGCAAAAGATTATACCATAAGTGCAGAATTGCAGGTTTAATCGCATGTGATTATGCTTGAGAGTGGGGGGAGGCAGGCAGCACTGGTGCTATAACTGCGTGGGGAGCGCGAGGGTGTGATTGTAATTAAGTGTGGGTGTAGCAATCCGGACATAACCGAATGTGAGTGTCAGGGGTTGGGTATGTAACCAAATGTGAAAGTGTCTGAGCGAGTACATGTTAACGGAGGGAAGAGGGCATGATTGGAGCTGAAGGTGAGTGTGTCTGAGTGTGTGCGTGATGGAGCCAGGGTGTGCTGGGAGAACCGCGATGAACCTGGGTTGAGAGACTTGGCCATGAGAGATTGGCTGCAGGTTGATGATGCTGGAGCCAGGGGTATATTTAAGAGGTGAGGGTGGGTCACGCAATCAAAGTGAGGTCTGGGCTTTCTAAACTGGAGCAGTAGCTTGTGTAGCCCTTCCTCTGGTGCATGCAAAGTCACAAGCAATCTCATTGACTTTAATGCAGTTGAACATGCATGAATAAGTGCTCCATACCAGGAACAAAGGCTACAGAATTAGTGAGCGCACTTAACAAACTCAGTAGTGAGCAGCGCTGGCTAAGTCTACAAAACATTGACTACTTGCTCAAATAAAATACAAGACATGTTTTTTTTTTGCTCTGCTTATGCTGCCAGTGTATTAATTTTCTATGAATAGCTTAGCCAGTAAGTTTACTGCAAGAAAATTTATGCAAACAAGTATTTCAAAAGACTTCTAGAAGATGTTTGTGGCAGGAGTATTTTCTTTTATTTTTTCCACATGTAACACATGTTTCTAAGAACTATGTTAATTCAATCAAGGCAAGGAGCTAACACTTCATAAACGATGTGTCTAATCAAAACTAATTAGCCCAGCTTGATTTTCAAATATCAAACATATACAATGAATGGCTCATAGACTTGAGACCAAGACTGCCTCAAACATACTATTTGGAATGTAATTTCAAATAATGAGTAAGTCACAACCTTGAAGATCAACTGTGAATCTAAAAAGAAACTGAATTAATCCAATTCGTGTTTTTTTTTTTTTTCTTTCCTCCAAACTAGTTGGTCAGTCTTAGTTGCTTGTGTCCCAGAATGATTGAAAATGTTGCTACCAGCAACATTCTCATTGCCATTTGCCAATATAGGCAAATTTCCTATTATTTTTACCTTCCTTTTTACTGCTTCTCATTGACACAAGCACAGGTTTCTTTTCACATGCCTTAGGGTTTCTTGACACTTCAGAATTTACCAGAACAACTATTCCAAAATTCTGGAATAAAATTGGCTACATGAGGGCTTTAATTAAATAACTACTTGGGAATCATTATCCAGAAACAGTAAATTTCAAGGAGTAGAAAAAAGTTAAAAAAAAAAAAGTGATCCAATGAATAGAGACATTGCATGAGAGTGAGCAAATATGCAGTCTTCTTAGCTCCATCACTAGCCTGAAGCAGTTGCTTTATCCCTCATTTTGTATATACGTACATGGAGACAATCAACCTTCTTCTGGTGGCCTACTAAGGGGCTGCGGTTGATTTCATTATACTTCATTTGTCTAATCGGTAGGCAGCTCTTCTAAATGGTAGAGGTCCTCTCTACATGGATAGAAACAGATCCTTCCAGTGGCTATGGTAAGATGGTATCCATAGAAGTTGGATGAACATCCTCTGTATGTCTTTATTTTTCTGTGGACTTTATAGGGAGAATTTAGGTGGTTTTCTATACAACTGAATGTGAATACATGTGAATGAATACATTTCTCTACAAGTGAATACATGTTTTGAACCCATCCAAATTATTACATTCATTGTAGATGGAAGTTTAGTTATCTTCATGGTTGATATGCCTGATTTCACAGTGGCTTGATTACAGCAAAAAATAATCTCTCTTCTTTAAAGTAACCTGGTGACTTATGGGCCTTTTTTGGGAGAAAGGGGTCTGAAGTCTTTCCAGAGGAAAGTCTTTCCACATGGATTTTAAATCTCCTTCTTCCTAGGGAAGAGCATCTCTTTTTTTCAGCTACACTTTTGAATGCAAATGGTCTTGGACCGAACATGCTGCCACTGTTGACCACATACTCCAAGCACACTTACTCTCCACCCCTCAGGAAGCTCTGGGGTACCCCAGGTGTGAGCCTCAAGCAAGAGGCTTGCTTTACTCAAACGCTCAGGCTGTGGTGGTGTAATGCAATAACAACTCCCTAAATTGTTATTGACTTATCAGTTGTAGGGGTGAGCTCTCAAATCATGCTCCTGCCTTCTCTCTGAGCATCTGAGCACTCTGATGCTACCTTGATATGTGGATGTTAAATCATTGAGTATCAATCCCTTGGCGTCTCATTCAACACCCAACCGTCACTGCTAAAGCTTTTGGTGACATCAGTGGCCCAAGACTGAGGCCTGCAAGTGTACATTTTAAGGAATGAATCACTGCGCACTTCTATAAAGGTTCCTGCTGGAAATGACTTGATTAAAAATAACACACTTAGGAGAGGTGTTTCAGTTCCAGCCAGACCTCATTAACAGAATCACTCTTGATGTTCTCCTTGGCAAGCCTGGCGTTAGGTCTGCTTCAGACTTGTTTATGAGGTTGTTTGAGGTTTGTGCAGCACACAAGATCTACAGTTGGAAAAGTGTCACTGCATGAGGCTGTAATCCTTGCTGTGGTCAACGTGTTGAGAGTTTTATATTTCCTGAACGCAGGATCTTTCCATAAAGTGAAGGGGGGAGGGATATTATTGTGATTAACCAGCTGGTTTATTAAAATTTCTGGAAGTCATGGTGAGGCTTTAATGAGATTGTTGTGTCCATAAACTGAAAAAAAATCTTCTGTTCTTTCTTATTATGGAGAAAAGAAGGGAACTAACCAGGCCTTTCTAAGGCCATGTAAAAGGTTATTTAGAGACCATATCTCAGGAAGTGAATAGTGGTAGGGAGACAAGGAGGGGCTTTCCTGATGCACTCACCAGCAGAACATTTGTGAGGTGTTTCTTTCCCCATGGTCCCTAGTGTTGCAAACGGCAGCAGAAGCTTTTGGCAGCTGCAGTAGAAATAGTGACAGGGTTTCCCCCCGCCTTCCCTCAAATATCTCTGGTTAACCTGAAGCCCAAAGCATGAACAAGTTTTCCACAGACTGGCCATGACCCATGATTTGAAACTGTATGCTACATAGACCCTGGTTTGGCAGAGTCCTTAGGCACCTATACAAGAGTAAGCGTGTGACTTCAGCCTGAGTCCCACCACCAGGTCCACACTAGAGCTGCGTCAAGTTCCTTTTACGTAAGATCTGTGGAGCAGCAGTTTTCACCAGATAACAACAGTATTTAGCATTTATAAAGAACGGCATGTACTCAGCTTGCTTTACAACACTAACTAATTCATTACTCTGCTATGTAGCAGTGAAATATGGTGTTCTGCATACCACATCAATGCCATGCACAAGGAAGAAGTTAAGTGCAGCCTGGATCTAGGGAAAACAGTACTTATGTGGGCTATGGATATTTCTTCCCTTTATATCTTAATTTTTCATGTCCTTCTGCTACTAACTTAAAATTAATTATGTGAAAAAATACAGGGTGTCCTAATAATATCTTATTTTTACTTCTTTTTAAAATTCATATTATTTTATTTGCTAATTTCCCCATTTACATTGCTCTTCCTTTCTTCCTTTCCCATCCATTTTACTTTTTATTTACTTTCATAGTCTACATAAAAATGGCAGGGTGGCACTAAGCCAACTGTCATATTGCTTGGAGATGTGGAAAAGGCATTGAGAAAAATTCATATGAAAGAAGGAAAGTGTGCCAGGTTGTGTTCAATCTGGTGATCCTCTCTGGACATCAGGAAAACAGTAAAAAACTCAAATGATATTTCAAGCAAACAGAAGGAGTTATAGGTCCGTCATCTATAAAAGCAGCTTGGGCACACTCACTCGGCACCAGGCCCGAATGGCACAATCTTGCCATATCTATATCCATATGGGGAAAACTCTTCTTCATTTGGGTGACTTTGATGCAAAAGAAGAGAATGTCACGCCTTCCGGTGTCAGGCCAGCAGTAAGCAAGGCCTCCTATACCCATCTGATTTTATCCCTCAAAGTAAGTAATCATATTTTTTGAACAGAGAAGAAGGGATGTGGTGAGCATCTTCAGTATCCTTTGCACATCCTAAGGTGCTACAGATCCTAGGAATCATGCAAATGTTTTTAAAGCACTGATTAAAATTTTCCAAAAGAAAATAGTGGGTGGTCTGTTTAACAGTGAGTGCAATAAAAATTACTAGACCCAATTTATCCTTAACAAATGCAGAACCAGAGGTGAATCCTACTTTTTTGTTGTTGTTGTTACTGTAGCAACTGTTTGTATTATTTTTCCCCTTCTAAGCATGAGCTCAACAATTTGTTTGTTTGTAACATAAATGAAAGAGAACGGATGTTGTTAAAAGAATAAGCTATTAAATGGAGACATTATAAAAACACAGTGTTGCCTATTAAAAATCTTAGAAATGCAACTATGAATCAGTCTGATTCAGCTTTCATGTTGATTAGTGCCAAAATTCTTATTGATTTCAATGTGTCTGACCTTAGTTTCTGGTGAGTCTGACTCACTTTTCTTATATCGGATGGGTCAAAATCTGTGCAAAATATGTTGTCTTTCAAGGATGTGATTTTAATAACCTCATTATAAGTAACTTCTCTTGTAGAATTTACATGAAGAACTCCATGCCCTACACATATTCCACACTGCAGGAATGACACCTACTTAGTAATCTATTCTCTAGCACTCAGGAGACTGTAGAGTTTCCCCATCTTATTCAGCCATATGCAGAGATTTGGCTATTTTCGAATACTTGGGTTGGTTTCAAATACCTGGTTTGACTGTCAAGGTGTAGTGATACAGTATTTCTTTTATATTAGGAGTCTTGTACACTTTATCTGCATTTACCTACATTGTTTATTCAGGTTGTCCTTGAAATTGCCTGAAGGTCACATTTGTTCATCCTTCTAACCTTGAGTCTGCATGTAAAGCTAAAGTCCATGTGCTTGCACACGCCACATGTAGAACATCCATGTGGTCTACAAGATGCCTGCACTGGAGCCATTGGCAAGGCATGGGTAGGAGATTAGGAAACACCCCAGACATGTCCTCCTCAACCTCCAACCTGAGAAGAGGTGAGTGTATCTTTTATACCATGTGAGAAGATCCTTTACACCTTTACTCACCTGAAAAGCCAGTAATCACATCTTCAAAAGGAATGCCAAACTCATATCCAAGTACAAGGCTTCTTATAAAAGTAAGAAAAAATGAAAAGAGCAGAAAAAAATTCAACTAGCAAAAAATGCCAGAGAGGTTACTTAGAGAAATGTGGAAAGGTGTGTCTGGTTTGTAACTGGCAAATATAAGGTGAAGGTGGACGAGTTCTTCAATTTTGCCTCCTGATTCATCTGCTCCTTACCATGGCCTCATGCACTCATCTGTAAAGTTTTTGTGCTACTCATGACTGCGATTTCATCTAAACTTAAATAGTATGAGTGCAGACCAATAAATAGAAATCTTCAAGAAAATGACATGAAATAGCAATAAACTAAAATCACGAAGTTTGATCCAAATGTGAATGAGGAGTCTGAGACAGATTAAAAGGAAGTTTTCCAGGAGGAGTTTCTGATGGTTGAAGAGTCAATCTTCATCTTACTGCATTCTGGATCTGCACAACATTTAAGATGGCTGTTACTGGTGATGCTGTGGTTTAGTTAGTATTTAAGGAAAGGCTCTTCCTCTGCACAAATCAGACTTCTAGAGAAAAATATACATGCAGACATTAACTCTCTAGATTTCACCAAAGTTAATTATATCATCTGTATTTTTCAGTACATTTTTGGTGTGTGGATGAAGTGCATCCTTCACATTTTCTATATTATTGTGCATTTCTCTATTGTTCTATTAAATCATTGTGGCAGCAGTGGTTACTTCGTGACAGACAGAGGAAAAATTGTGTCAGTCTATATGCAGAGGGTATGAGTACCCTATACCCAAAGAATTTCTTTGCTCACACTGTGGGACTATCAGTTATAGTTCAGGAATATATATAATGCATGAAAAAAGCCATCAGTGCCATCCTTTCCTCTATGCCTGACAATGCAAAATTATTCTACAGGTTTCTCTATTTGCTAATTGGCAGCAGCTCTGTAATTATGAGATAACTGTTCCAAATGAAATATTTGGGACTGGGTTTGAAATAATGTCTCTTACTGCCTGCCTGGGGGATTTATGTAAATGGAAAAAAAAATTGTACCCTAAGTCAAAAGATTCTGTGGTCTTATCCACCTCTTCCAGGACTTTATGAGCAGGAAGGAAGGTTAGCGTAGTTTTTCATTTCCTATGTGAATGTCAGAGCCTGGAACAATAATGGGGTCTGGAATTGCTCTTCATGAAAAGTATGTTGAAATTATCAGTAGAATGGAAGGGAAATGTACCAGGTGAGATAGGAGATATAAAAATAATTTTCCTATTACAAAGTAGTTTTCTTCCTTTAAATGGCACGAGGGCTAATCTGTATAGTATCCAAGCAAGGTATTTATCTGGTAATTTATTTTCCTGCAAATAAATCCATCTGATATTATTGGGATATATACAGACTATACAAACCTACATACATATATTGGATATATACATATATATATATATATAGTATATATATATATATTTTTTTTTCCAAATGATGAAAAAAGCTGATTATTCCAGCTATTCAGCTGACTGTTGCTGACTGTAGGTAAAACCACATGCTATAGATTAGGACATTTATAAGATTCAACAGACAAGAGCTTAATTTTAAGACTGAGCTGTAAAAGCCTCAGTGAACTAAGTTTGGAAGAAAAGATGGGACTACTTCAAAGGTTAACATGACTTAGTTATCTCAAGACAATCTACGTACAGCAGCTGAGAGACTGTGGTTTTAAAATAAACCTTAGGAATACAAAACAATAATTTGGTAAGGCTTTAAAGTTCCAGAAGTTTCCTATGGTCAATAGATAACAAGAAAATATGCTATGCCTAAAACTCAGATCCAGAAACTTGAAGACCTTGTCAGATTTTCCTTTTTTTTACACATAAGATAAAGAATGCCATAAACTACATGCATGTTGCAGTAGATTCATTAACACAATCAGTTCAAACATATATGTAATATGCATACACATATGATTAAAGAAGGAAAGGGGACAGTAACAATGAATTGTTGCTGGAGAAAAACAGATATATTAGCAAATCAAAATTTGCTTCTAGGAAGCAGGAATGCAAAAAAGCTGTAGTTGTTGCTGCAACAACACTCATGAGATTTCTAAAGAGATACTGAATATCTGGGGGGTAGATTAGTCTCATGTAATGTTAAATGTCTAGACAGTAGGTACCTAATCTAAACTAGTTGTCTCAGCTGTTGATCATCTCTCGATAGTCAATGGGAGCAGACAGGATCCTCCAGATTCTCCTGCTTGTCTTTCTTATTGTGGGATGGGTGAAGCCCTTTCTAGAGGTTTGCCACTTTCCTCATTGACTGTGAGAGGAACTGACTAAATAGTTAAATAGTGTAGACAGATGTCTAACTTTCTGATGGTTAAAGTTAGGTGAAGTGAATTCTCTCTTCCTGTGCTTCCACGTTAATGCCTCCAATCTAAACAAATCTCTTTAGCACTTGAGATACATTGGGTTAGATTGATAATCTAAATATAAGAATCCCAAAGGCTTTGAATTACCCAAGATTTCCTGTGCCCCATCTCTTAAAGCATTAATTATATTGCTACGGTATTCTCTAAGGTTGCATTTAATCCTATGTCTAGGTTAAAAAAAAAAAAGTGATGCAAACCAGTTATCAGAAGTATTTGAACTGAAATCAGCAAGGCAACAGCAGCAGAAAATCAGCACAAGCAAGGTCAGAATCAGTCAAAAATCTTTTTTTTTTTTAAGCTCTACTAAGACTTTATGATAATTTCCATTTAAATCATCCAGGATACCTTAGTTCTAACAGGCTTCTCTAAAGCCGCAACATTCTGCAGCCTATTTCTCCCAGGCCCTTGAATTTTCTGGCACTGCACGCGTGCTTGTTGTCAATAAAAGCAAATGGCTACAGGCAATTCTAAGTCTTAAATTTAATAATGGGCAAGAGTTAAGGTGGGCAATGACTTTGGACCAGTGCAAAGGGCTTCACAATGGATGTACCATTGAATTCCAGCTGAGCAGCCCCTTCTCATGGGCACAAATCTGTGCATTACCTGACCAGATCCAGCACACCTCACAAACCTCTCCTTCTTTTCTTTCTCTCCTAATCATCTCCCTTATTGCACCTGTGAAATTGCATTTATTTTTTTTTCCCCTTGCCTTTTTGGGAGGGGCCTTCCAAAGCAGCCAAGTTCCCAAGAACATCTTACTGGGGATAAACATCACAAAGCCAAGTGATTTCATAGCAAATACCACTGAGTAGGAAGTGGTAAAGCTAAAGTGGCAAGTATGCCAGAAATTCTAATCAATATGCCCCCTTTGCATGTCAGGCTGCAAACGCAGACCAAAGTTGGTTAAAATGCATGTCCTGGGACATTTTAACATCTGGAACATTTTATGTATTCATGAAGATTGTGAGTTAGATTCAAAAAGCTGTTTAAACAAGTGTGTTGATACACATAAGGTTTACTGTATATGTAGAAAAAAAGCATCATTGTTAACATGTTTTTTTGTATCCCTGCCAAGATCCTGCCAGCTGGGGATAGAGTGTAGGTTATTGGCACACATTCCTAAAGCTCTCATTGGAATGGAAACTTCCAAGTGATGGTTCAAAGGTTAGCTGAGTGTTTGATTTAAGCCAAACAGCCTTGGAAAACAGGGATTAATTTTTTCACCAAAATGAGCTTTTATGTTGGTAATTCTCATATTTGTTTCTCATTGTTACCGGAGATGTTTATTTGGGCTTGAAAAGAGTTGTCTAGTCAACTCGGTAGTAGAAAAGACTGATCTAATTTAGGTAAAACCTGTGCTATAGTAGTAGTTGAATGCTTATGAAGGGATTAAGCTTTCTTCATGCTGAATTTAGTTGCCTGTAGATTTGACACCAACTCCCAGTTAATCAGCTAGCAACATATTTTAGAATTGGATAAATCTCCTTCTGCAGGTTCCTGTCTGTCTTGCACTGGACCTGTATGCTGAACCTAGATGACTGGTTGCGATCTAACTCATGGATAAGTGTGGTGAGTGCTTTCCTTGCAGTCTTTAGTGACATGAGTTTAAGAACATATCCATGTGCTTCCAGAGGATATGCTCTGAGGATATGCTTCTCCCGTTATGCAGAGCAATGAAATCCTAGCATATTTCCCAATTCAATAAATTTCAGTGAAGGAACTACTTATTTAACAAAGATGTGCTCGGAGTGTGAGCCTGTTCTTCACTTCACAAACCCCCGTCTTCAGCAGCCCCAGTGACACGTATCTTCAGATACTCACAGATGACTGGTCCAGTGGGGTGGGATGAAAAATAGTCTGTTGACCCCTGTGCTGCCCTATGTAAGTATCTTCTGGGGGTAAAGTGGGAGGCAAAGAGACTACAGTTTTTCCACTCACTTGTTCTCTAATTGAAAAGGACTCTTTGCCTCAGTGAAGTTGTTTTCCATCCAAGAGAATGTGTCTGAGGTGTAATTAATTAATCACTAAAAAGTTCCTGAGATTTTTTTTTTAATTTTAATTATAGACAAAAATTCATGTATATGGCAACAATAAATATGGGCCACATGTATAAATAAATAATATTTTGTGAATGTGCTTACAAGAGTCTCATTTAATATCCATCGATTGCCCTTTAAAAATGCTCCACTTAGAATGTTGCATTCTGTTAGTTCCTTGTAAACTCATAAAACTTTACTAAAATGTAATGCATTCATTTTTGAAGTTATGTCTTTTTCTAAGTACTGTTTTTAATTGACAAGAATCTTGTTGCAAGTATTCTGCCAGAAGACACTTGAATTCAAGTTTTTTGTTGGAGTTAAAAGTGTTATTGCTTCAGTGCTTTTCAGGATTATGCTTCAGTGCTTTTTAAGATGGAATTGCAGTGTCTAAAAGTTAGATGCCTAAATCTAAGGCAGTCATTTTGGGTTTCCTTTATTGTGAATATACAAGTGATCCTTGAGACTGATACATCTAAAATAAGGATTTAATACATCTGAGATGATGCACTCTCGAAGCACCTATTTTTCTCCTTTTAACTAAGTAATTTGCAGTTGTGACTATAATGGTCACTGTATCTTTGAGCAGGTTAGCATGACTTTAGCCATCTAGGATTTAAATGCTTACATTTAAGTTAGATGAATCTCACATACAGTTTCCATTTTCCAGATGAGGCAACACAACACATCTCTTCATATATCCTTGTTTCATTTATGACAGTTATATATTGAACCTCAATACAGAAGCTGAATTGTCTTTAAGGTATTTATCTCCATAAATGGATGTTGCTGACAACAGTGAGGTACTTAAATTACATGGAAATTAAAGCGTCTTAAGACCCTACCTTAATAAGGGCCATGAAGAAAGGCTGTGATAGAGCAGGGACCTTGGTGCTCTCTCAGCTCTATGTACACTGTACCCATTGCCCTTGCTCTCCCTGCTCCTTGCTGTCCTATGAGTTTTCAAAGCTGCTGAGCTCCAATTAAATCATGCCAAAGCCTAGTGAAGCAGCAAAGTGCTGCTGTCAAGAATTGCACAAAGGTGGAATTTTCAAAGGAATGTAAATCTGATTGCCTTTCCTTAAGAATGAAGCCTCTCACGCTCGAGGCCCCTGGAAAATTCTTTTTTGATACCTGAATATTGGTGTAGGCCCTCTTTCCTCCTTTTATGAGGGGATCAATGTAAAAGTTCTGGTTTTCAAACAAATGCCTTATACCTCAAGTCACATTTAGCATATCTTCTGTCGGGAAGGTGAAATCAAGGTACACTATGGACTTGAGTTAGTGATCCGCATCCAGGTCACAGTGTCTCTGAGATGCTCCAGGGTATCTCAAAGAACTTTGAAGCTGTTGGATACAATTCAGGGCATATTGGGAACAGAGTCCTTTCGGAGTGGAAGCTGTAGACACCTGTTTGTGGAAGTCTTGGACGTGAGTTGTGCGAAACCAGCCTGATATTTCTATGAGAAGATCATCTCTCCAGACACTTCTCCAACACCTGCTTTTTATCCTATCGCAAATGCTGCCTGTCTTTGGGATGCTTTGGCATTTCCGCTTTCAGTCCCAGCTTGCAAACAGCAGTAAAAAAAAAAAAAAAAGGCAGAAACTTGATAAAGTCTGGTTTGAGTTTAGATGTAAAAATTGTTGAGACTCATCTGCTTTCTATCTTCTCTGAATTGCTGGCTAGTGCTTTTCAGTCAAGATGTTCAAGGCAAGATTATGTATGTTTTTGACGAGATGATGGTAAGATAGTATAGAGGACTAGAATAAAGGGCCAGGTTACAGAAACAAGGAGATCTTTCTCCTTGAGTCTCCTCTATAAATCTCTTATTATCAAAATAATGCTTCATTTGTGGTCTTGGATGTCTCTGCCTTGAATGAGTCATATTTCTTTTGATACAGATGATTCATATCACTTTTTGTACAGCCCAGGCCTGATTTGCAGAAAAACTGAGCAGCAGAAAAACTAGCTGTAGCAAACAAGTTCTGCACATGCTCTGAGTTTCTGATAATCAGCCTTTATTTAATTAAGCTTCATAACTGTCTTCTGAGGTAATTATTATTCTTATACAAGTTGTAGTACCATGTTAGAAAAAAAAAAGAAGAAAGAAAAAAACAGAGATGCAGAGTGACTGAGAAAAATGATGGAAGGTGTTACTATAAATGTCTGGATTCGGAAGTGTCTGGCTTAATATTCCTCAAATACACACAACACTCCTTTCTAATGCAACTCAAACTAGATATATATGTTCAACACAGCCAACAAGTGTCTTTATTTAGCTCTTGTTGCACGCTGTGTTCTGAGTCGAAGACCACAGAATGCTGCTTTCCTGACTCTAGCAATAAAAAGGTTTGTATTTTTTTTTCTCCAAGAGATAGCAATCAGGAAGTAAAAATATGTGCCTTTCTGAGGTTTTTGGAACCAGAGACAATGAGTTATGCATACATTTTCTCAACCTCTAGTCCCACTGCTATCAAACTGTATTCATGGCAGTGGTTTCTTAAGCTGTGTCCTGCAAGGGATAAATATTTTCCTCCTCTGCCAGCAAAAAGGACTGTCCTGATTTTATGCTTGGAAACAAGGGATTTTTTTTTTTTCTATTTAGACCCCACTGTTTCTCTGTTCACAGAGCTAAGGTGGCCACACAGGAGAAGCTCTCAATGTTACAACCTCCAAGGGATGTAAATACACTTCAAGTAAAAGAAGATGTGAATGGATCCCAGATGAGGGAATGTGTAGCTAAGTAGCAGTTGGAGGCGGTTTCTTAACGTGGCCCTCTTTTCTGAGGAAGAAACACAGGGCAACATGATCTTTATGGGATGCAAGCAGTTAAAAATAAGAGTTGATCTTTTTATGTTTCATTATGGACCTATCAACAGACTTTGATATCAATTTTTGACACCAGGCTTTGATATCAAAAAAAAAAAACCAAATTCCTAGTCAATGTCCCCTGTATAAAAAAAGTTCAGATTATGTGTAGTGAGAAAATGCCTACATTTTTCATCATTAAAGAATTATTTATTTTTGTTTTGTTCTCAGAGTGTTCTTGTATGTCATTGAAACAATGCAGACTGAGCAGCCTAGCAGCACTGGATTTATTAATGATGGCTCTGATGTATCAGCAGATATGATCTAATAGTAGATTTTGTCCTATCTTTCTAGTTTAATTATAAGGACACCTTCATAGATAACAGCAGAAAATACAACAGATTTAAATAAAACCAAGATACTTAAGTCTTGACCTGTCATAGCATCAGAAAAAGAGAGAATTACCCATTAAATAGCATGCTGCCATGGATATTCAGACACCCAACTAGATACATGTGCAGTAATTCCCTGCATGTGCAGGGGAGTTGGACTAGATGATCTCTAAAGGTCCCTTCCAACTTTAAGGATTCTATGAATCTATGATAGTTTTCCTGAAGAATGGACACTTAATCTTCTACTGTCTGAACTTCTATATATAGTGGCAACACTGTAAAGCAGTGAAGAGATGATACTGAAATCGGGACATCATTGCTATCAAATAAAACAAAACTAACCCAGTAAATTAAAACAAATTCACTAAAACAACAGCAGTAAATCCTAAACCCACAATTTCACACTTAGCTTCTGTCCCGGAATGTGGCATTTAATGAGGTGTACTCTCAGGTTTTCTATTGCTATTGAGTTTAGGTGAGAGAAAGTCAAATATAACCATTAGGCAGCTAGGTAAAATTAGAAAAGAAGCTTCATTTTATAATTACTATATGATACTAGGAGGTTGGCGTTTGACTTTTAGATTGTACACGTTTACCTATATCCAAATTCATTACCCATAAAGCTATGAGCAGCTTCTGGCTGGATCATGTGGGCTAAGTTGGTATTCTCTGTCCAGTTGCTTGCTTATCAAATGTAATGCATACAAAGCCTTTTTAAAACTTTTTTTTTTTTTTCCTGACTGTTGTTCTTAGAAGTATCAAGCAGTCAAAACCAGAATTTTGCAGAGAAACTGTATCTGCTTGCATGGATGAACACACAGATTCATTTTCAAGGTCAGTATTCTTTTGCAAACATAGGATTTCTAATGGGGAAAACAACACAAAACAAAACAAAACAACATAAACAGGCAAAACTGTTCTGAAGAAAAACTTCTGACCATCTTTAAACAAAAACTCACCTTCTTGGCAAGCAAAATGGACCTATTATCAAGCTGTAAGTTAACTATCTGGAGAGATACAGATGTAATTAATTCAATTATAATGATGTAATCAATATATTGACAATCTCTGATTTGACAAGGATGATTGCTGGATTAATCTTTATCTCTTAACTTTCCCATCAGCCAATGTCTCTAACGAAAGGTCTTCTTTGATTCTTTCTCACTTGGTGCTTTAGCTTGTTTGAATTATTAGCCCTAATTTTGTCAGGCTGGAATGTTACAGACCAGGCTGCTAGGATACTGCAAGATTCATGGGTTTTGGATATTGTACCACAATAAAACAGCTGGAGGGGAGGGGAGAACGGGTATGGTGAGTAATGGCAAACACATCCATCACAACAAAGAAACTTCTATCAACCCCACCGGCGAAACAGTGAGTTACTGAACTATCAAGGATATCAGGCTGAGGATTTTGAATGATAGCTAAATACACTTTCCCCTTAGAGGAGTGATCTTGCTTGGGACTGATTATATTTTTTGCTATCAATGATGACAACGAACAGCTGTGCTCGGTGGTAGATGCTTGTAATTTCTTTGCCAAGCATACCCACTCACAGGACAAATGGATACATTTTGAAATTACCAACAAAAAAAGACAAAAACAAAAACAAAAAACACCCCACGATATACAGATATGTGCAGTCAACTTTAAAAGAAATACTGCCTGGACCATTCAAAAATGTTTGAGTTAGTCACATAACTTTCAGTTGTGAATATGTAAAGTTGGACTAGAAAATCATAATTTAAGATAATGATGGGTTGATTCAGACTGCTAATAACTCTGAAAGTCCCTACTCACTGCTAGTGAAAGAAGTGGAGTACCTTTATTATGGAGGCTCTAAGGCCTCCCTTTCTTAAAGTGGCAAAGGCAGTTGTGGACTTAGGGCATCTAGCATGCGATTCACTTCTCAAGAACCCTAAATTTAGCCTTTTACAGTGGGTCATATATAGTCCTGATACAGTCCATGAAGATCTAGGGCTTGACTCAGTCACCTGGGTCCACAGAGATGTACAGGTATTGGATACTACTGCATATCCAAGACATTTGGCCTACTGGATGCTACTAGATAAGCCATGGCTACTAGGTAAACCACCGCATGTACAGGAGGCTTGATGGAATATCCAAATCATTGCAAATAGCACTAGATGACTACAGATGAGTCAAAGTGCTAGTTAATATAGTTAGTGGAGCTTGGAGAGCTCCATAGGCACCTATGCTACATCTATTTTAGGAAATAAAACAATGCCAAGACCCAGGGTTTTAACATGGTTTTGCCTAAGGCCAGCTGATATTCTCAGAAAATATTATGGAAACATTTGAGTTAACGCAGACCAGAAATTGCTCTCAGTAGAGAGTCTGAATTTATCCACCTGATTTTGGAGGCTGAGTTCAAATCGTGCAAGTGGTCAGACTGTGCTATTTGACATCATGATTAAGTTTTCTCATACACATGTAGTAAGAAGCAGCTGGCCAGATGAATCAAGGTGAATCTGTCATGATTCTGTGACTGTCTTGACTGTATCTTCACTGACAGTAATGAAAGAAAAAGCATGTTGAAACACCAGCATGGAGACAACTAACTTGGGTGTCTCAAGAGCCAAATCCCACTTCTGAAATGAGATCCTTGCTTTGTCCCTTCTTGTATGGCATAGGGAATGTCCCTTGTCACCTGCTCTGGGGCAGGGTCTCATGATCCAAGGTCTGTTCCACCACCCCCAGCTCGGATGGGGTCTAGGACCATGGCAGGGTTGGGGAGATCCCCACGGAGGCTGATAAAGTTGTCACATAGACCACAGACATGCTGTGCTTCAATTCCTTTCCAGGAAAAAAAGCAGCATTTTTTTTTTCTTTATTGGCTCATACTGGCAGATCTTTGAAGAAGAATTCGTTTTTTAAAGACTGCGAGCTCATGATTGCTTTTAACTGAGCATTCTGCTGCTGCTAAAAGCATTATAATAAGATGACCTTTCATACCACACACACCCCCATGTACATATTCTTATTCTCCCCTTCATGCTGGCACTAGGCTTTCTACTGATGTATTTATTGCACTGATCAGAGTCAGCTAAATGATTAATGTGAAAACTAATTCTCTCCTCTTCCTCTTTAGCAAGATCAGTTTTGGGATCTAACTCACCCTGTAGTTGCACAATCATGAATGATAACAGAAAAAGGAACAGGCAGAAGAGCATGGCTGAAGCAGGGCCACCAATTTTGGTGACAGTATGTGCTTAGACTGACTTCAAACAGGGTTGAGACCACAGTGTGAGTGTGCAGGACGCTTACTGTGGTGAAACCCAGCTGGGCTCTCCAAGTATTTTAATTGCGCTATTATTATTATTATTATTAAGGAATTACTCAGAGAAGATAAGAAAAAGTAGGAAACAAAATCTAAAATATTTCCTTCAAAGCCAGCTTGGATTTCCTAGGCAACAGTAAGGGAAATAATAGAACTATAATCATATAATTTAAGCTCTGTTAATGGAAATAGCCTCTTATTGTAATTATCTTGGCAATATATTCTTTTTTTCTTTCTGTTTATCCATTACTTTATAAAGTTAAATAGCATCAACAATAAATTGGAAAAAAAAAGAGAGATAAAAGAGGTATATTTCCTAGACACAGTCACTGGGTAGAAGTGCAAATGAGTAGAGGTAACTTAGGGTTTTGGAGATAAGATATTAAATTTCAGACTGCAAGTCTGGATCTGAACATCACTGCTAGCCCTAGCATAGAGTTTGATTCTTTTTGGTTTCAGCACTTTTAATTCAGACTCAGTACAAAGATCATTGAAAATATCCACTCTGAGACTCTCCCCTCTCCCCCATCAAAAAATGTTTATAGGGGTGCTCATGATCTGAATTTTTGAGGCTATCAGTTTACTATGCAGTTTATTATTCTAAAGAAAAAAAAAAAAGAAAGAAAGGAAGAAATCTCTCTTTTGTGTGCTGATCTCAAGTCAGTGGGATATTCTGAACTTGCCTGATTGTAAGCGGGATCCTGTTCCAGTCCATGCATTTCACTGGAGCTGCTCCTGATTTACATTGGCAGCGAATGTTTTTCCACATCACTAAGAGATACAATTCTGTTTAAGACAGATTTATTTCACTGGAAGTGGAAATAAATTCCCCCTATGAATGCTATCTTAAAAAAAAAAAAAAAAGGGCAGCTCTGTCTCCTTTCTTTTCTCTCCCCTGCCCCCTCTCCCTTTTTGTAATGCTCAAGGTAATGAAACAAAATCATCGCTACAGATCTAAACATGACAATTCGGCAAATTTTATTTCCTTAGTTCAGCTGAATTTGTTATTCTCACAGAGTTCTATAATTGCCTTTTTTTTTTTTTTTCCCATCTATCTATCAAGTTCACACAGGTAGAAGAAAGACTGCTTTAGATTTGAACTTCGTGCTGGAGGTCTTTGGAAAGATTATGTAATACAACTCAAAAAGCTTTACGAACTGTTCACATAGCAGAACATTTCTAATAGAGTGCAGGGACATAAAAGTGAAACCAAACAAACCCAAACTGATTTGCAATTGCTGACAAAATTGTACACTGACATAAAAAGTGAAAGAATGGCAGAAGCAGCGGAAGGCTCTTTTTGTCTTTCTTTTTCTCTCTTTTGGTAACAATATAGTAAAAGCATCACGATTCTTTGAACAACTGAATGAATATCCTCTTCTCCTGGCTTTTTGCTCTGCTTTGTGTTGACAGTTCCAGTAAAGGATAAAATAACATTAGCACCAAGTGTAAATTAAATGATGGATGTTACAGTTCCCTTTTTTTCTGAATCTAACTCTTTAAATCTTAGTTTAGAAGCTTAAATGTGGAATGAGGGACCAAGTCCTGTTTTTCCCTGCTGGGTTCATTTAGGATAAAACCCAGGCTGTCCTGCATTTTAGTTGGAGACTTGCACACAGTGGGGGTGATTGGACTTTCTCTGCCCAAGGCACAACATATGCTACTTCCCATCACTTTAATAGGCATTAGTTCCGCAGACAGCACTGGTCAAATGTACATTATTCACAATCACTTTAATGCAAATATGCAAGGATGAGAGAGAAAATATGTCACAAAGAAAGAATCAGCCATTTCCGTTCTTTTTTGATTTTCTTCTTTTATCACAGTTTCCCTTCTTTCATCACATCTATCTACCTATGTATATATGTATCTACGTAATTGCTGTATTTTTAAGAGATTTTAGTTTATTTTCTATAGAGAGTCTCAGCATTGTTGGTTGAAAGTGCTTCAATTACAAACGGTTGAAAGTGCTATGAATTACAAATTTTACACTTTTTTTAAAGATTCTGTCTATTATGATTTTTAGTCACAAGAACAAAGGTTTATTTTTCACTGGCAGCCTCTTCTTTTTCAGGAGATCCATTCTGATTGTTATTTTTATTTTTTTTTCTGCTGGATGTTGTTGTGCAACCTCAGTATGACCTATGCCTGCAACAAATAAAGACTGCTAACATAAATTTACAGCTCCCCGATTAAAATATTATGTCTAGACACCCATTTGTGTATTTCTGCATAAATTAGAAATAGTTCCATGATCTTTACATTTGCACTTGGCCCCTTCACCTTTTTTTAGCTCTGTAAATTACAGATAGGACTCTCCAGAGTGTCACTACCATATAAATCCAGTTAAGGTACTATGTTATAAATGAGGTTAAAAGGATGGTTAGTGTCTACGTGTCTTCTTGTCTGCCTGTCCATCTTTCTTTCCCTGGGATAGGTCCCAAGCATGGAACAAATGACACTCCTTTTGTGAAGGCTTCATCAGAGGATGGGCAACCCTAGAAATGAGTACAGTTAAGCAACTTATTAAGAATATGATGATTGTATATTGCAATATCTGGGCATTTTGCTAGTTTTCACACACTTTTTTTATTCTTTTCCTGCTAAATGCAACACATTATTTCCACCCTATCCCTTCACCCATGCAGGTGTCAGAGTTGCTCTGAGTTGTCCTTATCACTCACTACTCCTTTCATTCAGTCAGCCTCCCTAGCAAACTCAATAGCTGTTTGGACTGAGTATTGAGTGTGAATCGAAGCTTATGAGCCATTTAATAAACTGGAAGGATGCTATTCTGTGGCAGCCAAAATCAATCTAACCTTTGGCAGCTTCAGTGCTCCTTAAGAGACAGGAATTGTTCCCCTCTCCCTCATCATCAAGGCTGGTGGCAAAACCTTGGCCAAGCCCCAGGTGAAGTGTATCACTTCATGAACTATATCAAAACCATCAAGGGTTGCCTTCCAAGGAGATAAAATACACCTCTGGAAGGATCTTTAATGTAACAGAGTCAGAGGCACAAGTTCTAGTGATCTTGTGGCTGGATAAACTCTAATCTCAGATTTATAGCTGAGCCCACCTGAGCTACTGGAATAAATTTCTGGGGGAAGTGGTAGACGTTGCAGTTCTTATTTCAGCTCTTTGTTTTGCTTAGGGAAATGTTTAAGTTCTAGCAGAACACCATGGCATTGGGAAGACAGAACTATGTGCTCCTCATAAGGATTAAATCAGTCAAACAAAATAAGTTTATAAGGTGATTTCCCATGAAACTCAAATAATATTTTTAAATGAGTAGATTCTTGTGAAATATTTTGATTCAGAGAGAATGTTGTTTTCTAAAGAAAAAAAAAAAGCTTTTCATTTCCTTGCTCAATCACACATGCACACAGCACATCACTTTGCTAGTTTCATTACTGTCAAGTGATTAGGCATAAGTTGCAAAATATAACATTGTACCAAATTTGCTTTTTAATCAGTGACAGTTTTAATAGCATAGTGCCATACCAATGACTTCTAATTAATGCTTTTTTTTTCATTTTAAGAATGGAAGGAAGCACAAAACAATAGATGTGTGTAAATACATTGAAACTCTGACACAGCTTTTGGCAATGCTTATATAGCATTCATTTAAAAAGCAATACTTGGTATTATGTAAAGGATAAAATGATAGCAGTATGCTGGATCAAACTTATTTTTGGTTATTTTTGGTTATTGCATGCTAATTTGTTGGTAAGCTCACTAGAATGAACCCAGATTTACACTCCAGGAAGGGAAAAACAATTTTGCCTTTTTTTTTTTTTTTTGATATCATCATCTCATACAGTTATACAGATCATAATCAGGGCTGGCCCACCGCCAAGCACCAGGGATCCTGGCCAATGATCTATGTGTGTTTCCCTGGCCTAGTGAGATAAATTACATCAATTTCTGTACAGAACAGCAACAAGGAGCAAAGCAGCAAGCACTGCATCTGGACACCTTTAAATTCTTAGCCCAAATGATCTGACGCTCATTTATGTCTGGATTAGCTAAAAGCTGCCTTTTAACAGTCCCTATCCTCTCTGGTCACATGGCAAGGCATTTTATTGAATTTGGCACTATATTGCAGAAAAACTAAAGGACAATAAAAATAACAATTGAAATTACCATGCTCTTGATTCTCTTCCTTCCTCATCAGCTATTTGCTTTATTTATATTTTTACCAATGCTCTAAGAGTTATATAACTTTTTTTTTTTTTTTTTTTTTTTTAAAAAAGGCTTGGAAATAACCTAGCATTGCTACCCCTTGGAGCAATCCCTTCACAGACCACTTTATTTCATATCACAGTGTTAGTGTGCAGTTCAGATGTCAGATATTTACATTGTGATTTTTATTATTAATAGATTTTTCAATTGGGAAAGCCTGTTTTCTCTGAACTTGGTAGTACTTTATCTCTTCTTACTGGCGATGAGTGATTTATGTGGACAGCTCCTATTAATGCTAATGGAAAGCAAATGCGTAAATCTCTCCACAGTGGATAGATAGCAATCTTAGAAAAGTGGTCCAAGCAAAGCGTGTCTTTCTAGGGGGCCTAACTAGCAATTAGCATAAAAGATTGACATCAGCTCTAATTCAGTATTTATATGAGTACTGCTAATCTAAATACAGGGTCAAATTAATCTCTTGTGTAACTTCGGTAACTTGTTTTGGAATTTCAGCACTAAAGATTGCAACCTACCTGTCTTCAGATGTGTAAGTTAAATATAAATGTGAAGGTTTTAAAGCTAGACTCTGTTCAGTCTCAAGGAGCCTTCCTAGTAAAGTCAGCTTGTATAGCTCCTGTTACCTGATGTGTTAAACTCATCTGAAAATTGAATTTTATTAATCAAGCTGAAAGAATCACATCTTATTTGGGCTTAGGTATCTAAAAAAAAATCACCAAGGGGACAAGATCTTTCTATCTGGAGAACTTGGGTAGAAAATGGGTGATCTGAAAGAGCCTTTTTATGAAATTCTTTTAGACAAAGGGGCCAAGGTTTGGGTAGGAAAAGAAAAATGAACAAACAAATAAAATAAGGACAGTATTTTTTTAATAAAAGACTCATCGATGTTTTCAGGTTTAAATGATTTATTGAGCTTTTTTTCTTTTTTTTTTTCTGTACAAGCTAAGGAAAAGACTAAGGAAAAGCCACTATGGCTGATACTTGAAGAGTCACTTCGGGATTGGAGCCACATTTGGGATAGAGCTCCAGTACTAATTCACAGCATATGGTAGAGATAAGTAATGACCAGGAATATACTGAGAGAGAAGAGTAGGCCCAAGGAGCAGTTTTGTGCACAGGCCCATTTGTGCACCCCATCCTGCTGTCGTCTCTATCTCATGTATAATCCAAGTTCTAGGCCTAAAAATTTGATATAGTGAGGACAAACAGATATTGGACATAGTAAGGACAAACTTCTGTTGAGTTTCTTCAAGAAAAGAGATAGGGTGCTGAGTTGTCATTGGGTGGACGGGAGAGTGGTTGTGAGCTGAGCTCATGCTTTTATGTGAGGATGGTAGATGGAATAGTGTTGAGGAGCAAGTTGCATCCCCCTGCCGATGGTATAAACGTATTTGGGAGTTCAAGAAGTCAGCCTTCAAAACCATGCTTGTCTTTCACTTCCACTGATGTGAAATCACTGGCAAGAGGGACACCCAAATGCTTCGCTGGTCTTCCAGAATAGAACGTTAGGAAAACATGTTTTAAAGCAAACTTGTATGGATATTTAAGCAAAAAGAAAAATAACCAGAAAAATCTGTACAAGTAACCAGCTGAGGAAATGGAATTAACGTCCCCTCTTAATGAAAGTAATTCAAATATTTTATTGGCCAGCATCTCAACTTTAAAGAGATTTGCATCTCGATATCTGGTGCATGATTCTTATCTTCACAGAAGGGCACTTTAGAACAGTTTGGTGGCCTATGTTAAGCAAATCCAGTCCCTCAGGCTACTTCTATGCTGGTAAATTAAAGTGTGCCAAGGAACATTCCCAGTCCCTGGGACTGAGTTATGTATGCAATTACTGTGTGAAAAATAGTCCCTGCCATGCCAGCCAGCACTCAACAAATAACTCCGGACATGGCTCAGAAGACAGTAGGGCCAGGGAATGTTCTTGAGAGGCAGATTCAGTGCATCGGCCCTCTTTGGAAAAGCAAGATTTTACAGTACTCCATGACCAGATCAGATCAGTTGGCCATATGGTTAGAATACAGGCCTTAAACTACTAGCATTCTGTAGTCCAGCTCCATCAGAAAGTCTGCAGAAATTTGACTTTTGTTGGTATTCTCAAGAAAGAGTAGCACTCGCCACTCTAGGACCAGCTTTGAAAGAGCAGTCTCTGGCAGAGTGCTGCTGGGTCTGATCCCTGCTTATCCTCCAAAATACAGTGTCATTTCTGGAAAGCAGCTGGTTTGCACGGACCTATACTGGCGAGTGAAGACATGCAGGGTCCAAGGCCTGTGTTTTGAGCTCACCTGAGGCAACTGAGCTTTGACTCAGAGTATGGGAGACAGGGCAGACCCATCCAAAATATTTCATCTCTAACATCAATCAAATCACCAGGAAGGGCTTTGCAGTTGGGTAACGGGGAGGGAGATCAAACACTTTTACTATCTCTGTAGCATCTCCATTTTTTGATAAACATTTAATATATCCCTGCAAGTTATATGCACCTATTGAACAGAAAACCTTTTTTTTTTTTTTGTGTGTGTGTGTGTGTGTGTGTGTGTGCTTTAGGAATAAAAATGTCTGTTCTTAGGATCGGCTAGTATTTACATTTTCATGAAAATGAGTGATAGGACAATTGTACTGCACTGTAATATGTTTTAACAGAAAAGACAAAAACTTACTTCAAGTGATGATAATATTTATTCACAGACGTAGTTCCAAGAGACTGTCTCTGCATTAAAAAAAAAAAAAAAATCAGTCATAGAGAACAGTTTGACCTTCCCTCCTGTTATTGTCTAGTTGTTAATATTCACTTTTTAGCTCAGGCCTTGGCATCATTTTGCTCTGCTTCATTTATTGTTCTCCCACATATTGTCCAAGCAAGCTTAATGGGAAGCAAGAGACAGGTTTTTATTCCCAACACACAGATGAGGGTAGCTTATTTTGGGTGACAAGAAGGAAGAAACTTACTTATACAAATGCAAGCTGTGTTGTGCCATTTGCTTTTAGGGCCAGAGAATGGGCTGTTAATCATTTTATTCACCAATACAGTCAGAAGGTCCAAGTCTCAGGGGTAGAACTGGTCACTAGAGAAGGCTTTATATACCCCTTGTAGAAGCTGGGCTTTTCTGAATTTGTCAGCTTTTGCTTCACTGTTACCAGAGTAACGTGCACTCGTTATGCATCTAGTTGCTCCTCACACTCTTTTATATATATATATATATAAAAGAAAATAATTCCATGAGCACAATAACAAAGGAAAAGAGTCTTTCTATTTTACTGACTTATTTTATTGACTTGATTGACATTATATTTAATTTTTCCTTTATTTTAAATATATGTAAAAATAAGACTTTTGCAAGCATTAGAGCAATCATAAGAAAGCTATCACAGCTTAAGTATCAGATCAGTCTAAAGCAGACTATCACAGCTTGCATTCAACTATACAAACTGAGTTCAGAAGTTTCCAGGCTGAGCTTACCCCTTTTTCTCACAAACCACCTCTCAAAATTTGTAAGGCAAAGAATTAGTCGTGAGACACCTACCTATATATTATATAGAGTAGCATGTATCCAGGGAAAGTCATATGGTAAGTGGGATTCATCCCCAGGCTCAGCTGCCTAAATCTGGTGGTTGTAGTGTGGGAATTTGTATGTGTATCTGGTGCCTAAGCTCTTGTTATAGTCATTGAAGATCTAGGGCTCAATTCAGTTTGAGCTGATATGGCTTTTCTAGTGCTATCTGAGATATCCAAGATCCAACAGTCTCTGAGACATCCATGTGGATTGACAGATATAGCACAGGAACTGTAGGAGACCCGTGTTCTTCTGGAGAGGCAGCTGGGTGTGAAGTGAGACCTAGGGGCGTCTTGAAAAGCAAGATACCTTTGTGTGTACAGCTGAATTGAGCTCTTCTTCACTATAGTAAATAGGTGTCTGGAGAGCAGTTCAACACACCCAAAGGTAGACTTCTACTTTTATGTAGGTCTGTAGCTAAGAACCTAAAATTCTGTTCATCAGCACTAGATGCTTAAGTTCTCATTGTAATCAATGAAGATCTAGTCCATGCAGACAAAAGAGCCTGGAGTTCAAGTCACAGTAAAAATATCTGCCTGCATTTGATCACCTGAATTGCTCTTCAGACTCCACTGATGGTATCAACAGGATCTTCTGATGGTATCAGCTAGATCTTTGTTATCTCTTATAGGAGTCTAGACATCCAGCTCAAATGCAGATCAGGCTCTTAAATGTAGATGTCTGAATCTGCATCCCACTAACAGATGCTCTAGCAAAAAGGAAAAAGAAATGAAGGAGACAGTCAAGACACTGAGCACCTCATCATTCGCCAGCATATGAGCAGACATGAACTTTCCTTGTTGGAACTGCACTCATGTGCCATTTCACTCACACTGTGACAACTCATGCTATTAAATACAATTCTCAACTCTCTCTCTGCCCTATGTCTGAACATATCCAGATTAATTTATTTAAAACACTAAAAAGTCCCTGATCTTTATTTTTTTTTAACAGGAGTCTCTGCTTATTTTATTAAAAAAATTAGTCTGCTAGGATGTCTTTAATCAACTCACAGAAAGGCAAAATAATGACATAATAACTCTAAGGATCCTTGACTTTGAGCTACCTTTTATAAGCATGGAAGGGAGAATAAAAAAAAAATCAAAAGCAGTAAAAACTTATATGTTTTCTGTCAAGAGCTCCTTTTTAGAAAATGTGAAAACAGTCTCTGTATGGAGGAAGCAACATACCGAGCAACAAGCCTCAATCACAGGAAGTTCATTTTTTTTCCTTGGCGTGTCGCCCAGTGCCATCAGAACTAATTAAAAACAGAGCCACGCTGGTAGGAAGCTCAGTGTTTGGGTTTTACAATAACGGAGCAGCAAACCAGGGGGACGTCTAATGAGAATAGTTCCAGAGTTTGTTTTCTAGCGTTGGGCAACTATGTCAATTACTGGAACTACAGCTCAGGGCCAGCAACCATGCTGAGACATGAAAGAGTGTTATTTGCAGTACAGATTGAGCTGCTACTTTGATGCATGTGTTCTGCATGTCACTTGCATACTGGTGCAGTTCCTTGGCTCATGACTAAATAGGAAGAGGCTGATGCCACCTTGCTCTTCTTGTCTGAGACTAGATCAAATGTTACGAGACAGGGCTTTCCCCCCCGGATCATTAGATATGCTCCAGTTAAAAAATGAAATATGTCCTCTTGTAAGGATTCTATTTGTAATGAAGGATCTGACTTGCAAGGGGAATTATCAGCTAGGGACTTAACCCTTTGAGGGTGAGATGAAAAGACAAGCTGACCTGGATATTTTAAAGGATACAAAGCAAACACCACAATGCCAACCATAGCTCTCCCGGCTGAAAATCAAAATCCAATGCATTTAAAGCAAGCACGAGACTGCAAAATCCTAAATAGGCTATTTTTACCCTTGCAAATAGTATGTTTGACATAATCTTTGTAGAATCAGTGTGTATGTTAAATATTGTATGTTAGCAAAGAAACAGAAAGGAGAGAGTAACATGGGTGCAGATAAGGAAAATATTTCTGCAGAGATGAAGGAAAGAACTTTTGAAATAAGTTTTTCTCTATGTCTACTGGGTACAGGATGAAAAACAATGAGTGGCAAGGAAGATCTAGGCTAGTCATTAGATCATCTTGCAAAGGGTAGGCTATCACTACCAAGAGAGGCTGTGTAGTCCCCGTCACTGGGAGGTTTTAAGAACAGGTTTATATATATATATATACACGTATATACATATATAAATATACACACACGTATATGTGTGAATATGTGAATATATATATATATATATATATGTCACGAACAGTTTGTTGTAGAAATTCCTGCCTTGAGGGAGCAGGACAGACTACATGATCTTCTGAGATTCAATCCCGTTCAGGTATATTTTCTATGTCTGTTTTTGCATATTGTTCTCAGATCTTTGCAAGTTTTACATTATAATAAAAGAACAATGCTTCACGTCTCAGCAGCCTGTCTTAATTTCTTAATTAAGGATTAAAATTAAGCTGGCTTCAAAGCTAGATAGCAGTTCCTGTCCCCTTTTATTTACTCTTATAGATGCAGATGCATTTTTAGGAGTGTCAAAGGTAAAGCCTAAATCTTCAAATACTAGCATATCAAGAACTCAAACAAGAATAAACAAATAATATGGTGCTAAGTGAAAGTGCTTTTTTTTGAGAGATGTTTTCTTTGCAAAGATCACTGAGACATCCATGAAGTTATGAAAGATACAGCTACCATGATCATTACTAAAATAAATTTAATTAAGAAGTTTAGTACCCACTGTAAACTAGTATCTTTATCCATCTAATTTTGTAAGGATTAGATTCACTTATTCTGACTTTACACAGCATTTTTTTTACTGACAAGTAAATTTGAGTTAGGTATATTCATAAAGTTTTGCTATCATTTCAGTTTGTCTACAGCTTGCTTTTTTTCTTTTTTGTTTTGATTTCTTGCATTATACACCTGGAGCAGGCGTTTGTTTCATGTGGCTGAAATCCAGAAACATGGGTGAGACATTGAACTTGTATTAACATTGCCTATTTATTAATATTGCTCTTGCTAATGCCTTTCTCTTGACTCCAATGGGTCTTCTCCTGTATCTCCTTCCAATGTTCATTTGCAAGCACATCTTCCGTTTGAGCTACATGCAAACCTCTTTGTTGTGGAGAATCCCTATTTACATGGTAATCACTTTTACTAATTAGACAGTCTCTATTAACTGCAGAGGGAGCCCACACATCTAGCTGTTTAAACCAGTCTTCTAACTAAACATCCAGGTTAGACTATGAATCCTGACTGATCTCCTGTTGGGGTTCTAAACACTATAGTAATTGAATAAATCAGATCCTGTTATCATGAGATTGAGTCAAAGTTAGCTGGTGGTACTCACCCTTTTTTTTTTTCTAGCTATGTTTTCCAGCTCCTGCTACATTATACAATATTGGTGAGGAGTGGTTGCAAGATCGATTCTGTTGTTTTCGTGGGGTGATTTAGACCTTCAGCTCCACTGAAAAGTGATAAAGCTTAATGTCTTCTGAGGGAATAGCATAGAGATGTATCAGAGAGGGACTTGTTTTAGTCCTTCATAGTGAGTAAAACATGCTTTCTTAAAGATACTCAGTCTCACTATTTTATCAAAACCTTACTTCTGTTACAGCATGGAAACACATTTCTCATGAATTTACAGAAGATGAAATAAAGTAATTAATTTCCCTGACTCAGCTAATATAAGAAACCCATAAAGCATCCAAACTCATTCCTATACCACAACCCTTATTCTTTAACTGCCTTTTCAGCTCATTTGTTAACAGATATCACTGATGTCAAGAGCTTTGAGCAAAGACACAGCTTTCATTTAAACAAGAAGTTGGTCCCTCGTCTGTATGACCTTTTATTACTTCAGTAAAGGTTTGGGTCCCTATTCACCATGAAAGAAAACGGATGCAATTGCGTTGACTTCAGTGGAATTGCACACACTTAAACCAATGGTGAATTTGGACCTCAGTAACTACATTTCCTTTTATAAGGCTGGCGGATGAGTGCTTGGGGAACAGTTAGGTTGTCAAATAAAGGCAACAGCTATATCTTTCTACACTATATTTATAGTGTACTCTTCCTACCAGACTCTGCCCTGCTGAAGCCAGTTATTCCAGGTTTTATTTCAGTGAGATCACACAAAATGAGAAATAATTAAGGATGAAATGCGAGGCATAGTAAAAACGATGCTACTAACTGCTTGCAGAATGATGATCTTGGCATAACATGATGCAAAAGGCAGCTGATACCCTCCTACCTTCCTCGATCATGCTTACTTTCTTCAAATCGTGCTGACTATTGTGGTTAAACCAAGTTGTCTTTTTCTTTTCTTCTTCTTCTTTTTTTTTTTTTTTTTTTAATTGACCCCACATCAATGTGTTGAGGAATTTTGACTACGAAAAAAAAAAAGGTTTTGGATTGAATAAGTATCAGGTTGAAAATTTTAAATCAAAGCAGTGGTCTGGCTTCAAGAAGCTCTTTTATTGTATTTATTGTAGTAAATCAAAGAGTATCAGGGCTCATGTTCAGGCACCAGACTCATTATGGTCCCTGGCACAGTTTTGACTCTGGAAAACCAGCAAGATCCTGATTAATTCCCAGGAACAGCTTCTATGCTGGCATGGCTCAGGAGCTACTCCTGACAGACAGATTAGATGTGGCCACCTGCTTCAAGGCTATGAGAGTTTGATATTATGGAAGCATCCAGATCATGCAGTTGGCCTGAACAAGGCCTGGAATTATTTAATTTAGTGATATATATCTAGAATTTGTGAGATATTTAAAGTATTTGTGCTCAGTCCTCCTATCTGTTTATATGAGAGGAGAATACTATTCTCCCATGACTTTCTTTTCTGATCATAGAATGATAGGCTATCCTGGGGGATGGATGTCTGCCACCAGTTCTACCAGTTCATTCTATTCCCCTTGATAGTACATTGACTTGGCCAGGGAAAGACAGTTGAGGGTATCTAAATAATGTTAGGAAAAAGTTGGTAGATGCTGGTGCCATCAGACCTATAATGGTCTATAATGGTCTGACACGCCTGTGAGTTTTTCCCAGGAATGACTTTTTTTTTCTCTACAGTAATGCCCTGTGAAAGAACCTGGGTAACTAACTCGAAATTTTGATACTTTTGGTTATATGAATACAAAGTTTGATATCTAGCCAAGGAGCTAAGGCATGCAAAGGAAAGAATTAAACTTAGTAAAGTGGGTAAACATGAAAATGTGATCTAATAATAAAAAATGACATAGAAAGTCCATCATAAGGTTAGCAATTTCTGTCACAGTTTCACTAATTTGGGATAACAAGGGCCGATACAAAGTACCGGTATAGAAAATGCTTTTTAGATAGAGGCAGAATGACTGAGCAAAGAAAATCGACCGTGTCTTGCTCTATATCTGCTTCAAGAAGGGACCAAGATGGGCAGAGCTGTACAATTACTAATCTAGCTGTTTGCAAGTATATTAAAATAATTCAAATTAAGAAAAAGCTTATAACCAAAATCCAAGACCCAGCTCAAGTCTCAGCTTTCACTTTCTTTGCTGAACTGAGACTTGCTTGCTTAATATCAGAAGAGAGACTTCAGGGAAGCATGGCAGAAACTAGCATTGTTTGTTTTCCACTGTAATTTTAAGCAAATATTTCTTTCAGGCAAGGTATTTCTCCAAGGACTTTGCTAGAACTTGAAACTGTTCTCAGAAAAGGAAAAAGAAAAAGTCAAAGATGAAATGTAGAGGAGAGATAAATGAAGGTAGACACTAGGAAGTCTCATCATGATTAGCCCAGGATCTGCCATTGCAGTCCCCAAATACCTGAGGTTGCACTTGGGCACAACGGTGAATATTGGAGCTTCTCCAATTAAAATTCAGATTGGGGAGAAGCAATTACTAATCTTTCCTTACATCTTTATATCATCACCTTAACCTGCAGATGGATGTTGTGACAGCAATTTTCTTTAGCTGTAGTCGTTCACAACCTGCTCTTTGTGTAGGGATTCGAAGTAATGGGAGATAAAAAAAATCTTTTGTCAAGTTTCTAACTCGGTCTTGGTGAAAATTGGCCTTTTATTTATATATTTAATGTGGTGTCATCCTTTGAAAGTAATCGTAATAATAATAAAGAATTCTGTCTTGCTAGGAAACATAAATTGACTAGGATTCATTAGTCTTGCTTAGTCTGTGATACATCCGACTACAAACAGATGCCTTTGGTATTTATATCTACAATGCAGTTGTCTATATTTGAGTTGGTTGTTGCTGGTTGCAGGGAGACTTGTTAGTCTTTGTTATATCTACTACAAGAGCAGCAGAGAGAAAGAGATGGGTCTGGGGTGAGAGGTTTTCATACTAAAATAAAGATTTATAGCAGGTCAAATGAATTACATCTTTCAAGTTGTCTGCTTTCCCCCACCAAAAGAAGGAATCTGCAATAACCACTTTGGAAGTACAAAGTAGACATCAAAAAGCAGGTGAAATATTTCAGAATGTCTTTGCTGAGATAATCGACATTGGGATTTTAGGGGTAAAATGAAAACTGACGGGAAGTTTGCTTTTCGTTTTTTACTTGTTTTCATTTCTTCCTTGGGAAAGCTGTGAAGAACAGTAGGGAACTAGAATATATATATTGTTAAAGAGTGACTGGGAATGTGTTTGCAAAGAGACTGAAAACACACAGGCAAAACGAGGAAGTGTTTGAAGAATGGTGAAAGTTACAAAATAAAAAATATGAGGCAAGAACATCCCTTAGACCTATTCTTTCCAGGGTGAGTGAGCCATCAGAGCGAGAAGGTTATCTTGCAGAAGCAGAAAGCTAAGGTGCCTGGAGACACTGTGCAGAGTTATTTCCCATAAGAGGAAATCCATAAAGTAAATGGGAGATTGAGTATGGCAATAACAAAGACAAAGGTGGGAAAAAGTAAGAAATTAAGATTGGCAACATAGTGAAGGCCTAGTGAATGAGAAAAAAAAAAGTATGACCATTTCTTAGTTCAGGCTTATAACCGCAGGACAAACTTATGTGTATTATCTATATCTTGTGATGAAGGTACATTTTTCTAAATGAGATAAAGTGATATTTGGATTCCTTATTTTTTTTTTTTTGAATATTACAGTTCAAGTACTGGTCAAAGCTAACTTCACAGACTCAGTCTTGCAGTGTTTCTTTATTAGTGTCCAATACAAACACATGGGCATCTAAAGAGCTCAGCTGTGCTGTGAGATTCAGGAATTTTGAATTCCACCAGTATCTTCTCATAAATAGCACCAGCACATGATAGAGGAAGATGTCTCACTGTCCTGAGTATTTAGCACCTCTTTGCATCAGTTTTATGTCATGAAAATTGTTAGGCAGCCAAAAGCCTTTTTTTTTTTTTTTTTTTAAGTGCAGTTACCTATCTTCTTCTTACTGAATGAGTTCATCCTCTGATTCCTTCTGCAGCATGCTTGCTTGCTTATGCTTGTGATTTTATTCACTTGCCTCGGGTATAAATACACAATACTGTTGCCAGCACAGGGTACACAAGTTTACAGAACTAATCCACATAATAATCCAAATAGTTTCAGATTAGTGCGACAGGCACTTTCTTATTTTTCAATATTGGTAATCCTACCTTTTAACTTCCCAAACCATTATGATTGTCTGCCAGATAAGGTTTAGTGGGAAAAGATGTATACTCTTTTAAGAGCTGTTCCCAAGTTAATCTTATCACAAAGCTCTCCGTAACTTATTTACTGAAGATCATTTAAAAATCAGATGGCGGGGAGGAAGAGGGTAAAGGCTAACTTTCATGCATGGAATAAGTAAGCATTCTTAGTTTAGTATCTTCTGGACAAATGTCAATGTGACAAAAATAATTCCCACAATTGGGAATAAGAGGGGCCCTTTCTGGCACACCCATCCAAGAGGCCAAAGACTGAAGGAGGATATAAGGGCAAGGAACTGATATTTCTTTGATCCTAAGCACCAGGATAAAAGTATATTATTTGGGACAATGTGGGAAAAATGAATATAGCTGCTTCCCATGTTGTGTGATCACCAAATTCTCAAGGGCAGACAGTTTTGTACCTTTCTTCAGCTCTGATGTATCTGTGTGAATATCAGTAAAGCAGAAAAACTTCACTTGCATTAGTCTGTTGATAAAATAAATCCATTTAAGATGAGTGATAGACAATAATTGGGGGTTAGTTGGTGTGTGAAAGTTAGAAGTACTGACTGGATTTTTAAAAACTCTCAGTATTGCCATTTTCTGACTGAGTGTTTTACTGTTGATTTGGCTGAGGATAGAATTATACTAATCATCTCAGATACTTACATGAATCATATCCACAAGTTAGAGCTTCAGAACCATCCTGGGACATTCTCTGAGAGAATGGTAGTCAGCCTAACAAAAATCCATGCCAGGAAGGGCCTTACTTAATAAGGAAAGTTTTGGGCCCTGTCTTAGATCACGCCCAAAATCTGTTGAATTTATTAGCATAGGTAAAGCTAGGAAAAATAAAAAGTAATCTTAGAGATTGCCAGCTTTTCTGTCAGGAAAAGCTTTTCTGTTATGTCAGGAAGAGTTTCAGAGCTTTACAAACTTAGCCTGTGGTTGGGTCCTGTCCCAATTCCATAGCAGGGGGTATAAATATTCATTGTAGTCTAGTTGGAAGCACAGCCATCAGAACTTCTGATTTTCTTACTGTAGGACCACTAATGGATACCAAGAAGTTTTAGGATCAACAGCTGACCTTTGTGAGAAGCTCTGGAAACTCTCTTTATCTCTCTCCTGAAAAGAACACTCTTGATAATTCATGGTCCTTACTTACAGTAGTGGAACTGCAATAGTGTTGGCTTCCTTGAGCAGCAGGGGACTTCTCATGGATGTGAAATATTTAAATGGTTTTGTTTCAGGCCAATTTATACATTTAAATTATATTTAAAGAAAATTACAATTTCCTGACAACTCAAAATACTGATTTTCACCCAAATACAGTTGTTCTGGAAAGATTTTTTTCTATCACTTGATGCTCCAAAGATTAGAAAGAGGCAGAATATGCCAGGATTTCCTGCTCTCGTCTCTTGTTTTGCCCCTCATTTGTTGGAAAAGGATTGTGAAAAGCGACATCTGATCTCAAAAAGTTTAGGCTGGCTTGTTTTCTTGCTGTAACAACATGTGATGGGATTTGCACCCTGGAAGCCACAGCTGGGGTCTCTTGAGTGCAGAGGCTAAATAAGGTAGACACCAGCTCAACCATTCGGCACAAACAAAGGGAAATCAAGCCAAGAAATATCTCCAGCCTGTTGTCCTCGAAAGGTTGAGACATGAGACATCTGGTCTTGCTCACACAAAGATAACGTTCTTACAAATGAATGCCCATTTCATAATTAGAACCAGTTCTGCTATCCTGACTACAATCTCTTTCCTCGCCATTAGCAAGGTTGACTTAGTTATTAAATCTGTGTAACTGCAATTCTGGACAATTTACAGAAATGTTCGAAACATTCTCCTCCTTTAAATTTTACTTTGTATTCCCTTCATTCTAGGTCAAATAATTAAATAAATAATAAAAAAAAGCTAATCTAGGCCAAAACAATGTTGTCATTCTAACAACCAATGGCAGAATGAATACAGGTAAAAAGGTGGGTTGAAATTTGCATCAGAATTTTGTGGGAACCCCAGCGAACAAAAATTTTCAACTCTTTTGGGCAGTATAAGGTTTGTTTTTCTAGTACCCAAGTTCTCTGAAGTGCTTCTTGGAGCAAGGTGCACTCCTAATTACCTGGACAAACTGTAATACATTGTCCTGAATGAAGCTCAGCACAGATCATAACCTTTTTAAGTCAGACATTTGTTAAAAAGATGAATGGGCCTTCTGGAAGAATACTGCTCCTTCATGAATAGGAAGTTGGTCTAGGAGACATTGTTTCACCTACCTCCTGTCCCTTTCCCATAACCAGGAAGGTTCCTTGTTCCGGGAAAACCATGAGCTTGGACAGACAACCCCCAGTACTTGCTAAGAAGCACTAGGCAGGCTGTAGCCCATAATATCATGCCATAATCTCTGTCTAACTGTAAATTTAGAGAAGGAGTTGTTGGATTTTTTTGGAGAAAGAGTAAGAGAGAAAATGCCTACAGCATAATTAAAAAGTTGTTGCTCTAATTTTTCTCCTCACTTTAGAATCCTCTGTTGGCTTTAATTAAGTGCTTGAATCAAGATTGTAAGGCAAACACTATTTGATGATTATTTTTTTTTAATGAAAGAGGGCTCACCAGGTGTTTTTCTCCTCAGGTGCTTACTGCTCTAATATAGACAATCCACATGGGCATCTCTGCAGGCAATGTCTTCTCTTCCCAAGTGCTTCAGGGTTTAAAAGAGGTGCTTGTTTGCCCTTCTACTGTGATGTCCCCAACTGCGTTGTGGGAAGTTTGCAGTTCCGTAGCATTTGAAGGCTGTGCACAGCAAGGAGGGAAAGGAGTTGTCGAGGGTGGCTCACAGAATCATAACTAGAGGCAATGAGATGAAATTGAGCAAAGGGAAAATGAGGTTGTACATCTAGACAAACTTCTTAAGTGTCTGTTAGATCATTTGTGAAAGAGTCTCCCAGAGGTAACTACAGATGCTCTATTGGTTAAGTCATTTAAAAGTATCTGTCATCATATGCTCCCTATTACTCCAGCATCTCAAAAGCAATCACAGTACCTTATAAAATTGGGCTGCAAGGGACTTGGGGAGGTCATTTTGGCCTCAAGAGATGAATGATTCTACTTAAAATATCCCCAGAAGACATATATCAAACAATAATGAGCCAGGCAACACCTCATGGGAAAAAAAAAACCCTATAATTTCCCCACCACAAATACGAAGAATCAAAATGAAGAGAAAGTCAATGCCTTACCCAAGTTACACTGAAATTACGTAGTAAAGATGGGGATTGAAGTCAAATCCTTTAAGACTGAATGTAAGGTCCAGTTAATCTATAAAAGGAATTGATGGTCATCTTTTTTCATGCAGCACTGAAGCCGCTTTTACTGGGTTTATTCTGTTTTTTTGACTGGGCAGATAGACATTTCGTTGCCCCTAAAACCTATAAAATTTCCTATTTTTTCAGTAAGCTGTTAAAGAACAAAACCAGTTAATGCCAACAGATTGTGATTTTTTTAAAAAACTTTGTTACTTTAAAATATTTGCTAGGGTCAATAGCCACCTAACCTGCTTCCGCTGAGAACTGGACACACTTCAGTGAACAAGAAGGAACAAGAAGGAATGTACAGGCAAAACTGGGAACTTGAGAACTAATATTAACTAGCTGATCTTATCCACCTCATTTCTATTATTGGGGCCAGCAGTAGAAAGAAAATGAAACACACTTGGCAATTTCTAAATGGAATTTCTAAATGGAATTTCACTCTTATTCTGTTGGTATTTCTTTCAGGTCCCTTTGTGCTACAATAATCTTTAGGTGTTACAAACACTTGTAGAGGGTGATTTATACACTCCTGTTGATGGACAATCCATAAACCTGGGGGACAGGGGAAAGCAAAATTGTTTTTCAGTGTGAATTGTTTACCCATACATAGTTTTGAATTTAAGATCATTAGAATATTTAAATCACCATTAAAACTTATCAGTAAACTCATCCTCTTTATTGGTTTTGCCAATAGTCAAAAGCCAATATCTATTTTGTTAATTTAACTGTACAAGTTATTTTGGGTTTACACCAATGACATCAGATGATCAAATAAGGTTTTTTAAATGTATATGTATGTAAAAAAAAAAGACAGTTGCTTTTTTTGTACTGATTGTGGACACCAGCTTTGGTTTATTTACTTTGGTGTGGTTTAGCATGTGTGATCATGATTTTATGAAAATCAAGCACCTGTTTCACAGTTGGCTCTCAAAATATCACAGGGCTAGAGTGATTCCAAATCTAGTCTCCTGTGTTGCCAGCTTGTAATCCGATCTGTGTGGGCATAACTATCCATGCACTGATTACAACGGGACAGGAATGAACCACTCAGCCTGCAAACAGGGAGGAGGGAGGTGCAGAAGCTAATGAGGTCAAGAGACCTGATTGCCCTTTCCTATCCTGTTTGTTAAAGAATGCAGAATTATTCTTTCCAGTAAATTCATTCATCTTTAGTCTATAACCTAAAATAATTAAACTTTTGGATTTATCTCACAAAATTTTGAAGTCTAAAAATTAACATATTTTATCTAAGAAATAGTCATGTTAAGCTCTTTTTAGAATTGATGGGGAGAAATAACATCCTTTGGGAAAGCCTTTTGGTGATTTATGCTACATAAGAATCTCTTTTAGGGAAAAAAGGATCTCCTCAGGAAACGCTTATTTTTCTCTGTTGATTCAAAAGGAAGTGGTTAGATTTTATTTAGACGACTGACTTTTAGACACCCAAATTATGTGTGATGAGGTTGGCCTGTCTTGAGGTATCCATTTCTGTCTCATAGGGTTTACAGAGAGTACTGAGTTTATATCTCCCAAAGCTGGGTTGGACATGATTTCTAAGGAAATAACTGGAGAAGCACTAATAAGAATACAAGTATAATCCATGCATTCCTCAAAGGCGCTCAGAAAATGCATGGATGTCTGATCCTGACTTGTTAACAGCCGTAAAGACAGCAGCAGCAGTTGCAAACATTTACCATGCACTCTCAAACAGCTTCATCTGCTGTATTTCCTCCCAGTGGCAAAAAAAAAAAAATAAAAAAAAACTATAATTGGAGCATAATTCTGTTACATTTGTGCAATTAAAAGCTTTATTAAAGGAAAGAAAAGATTGCCCTCCTAGACTGCACTGCAGTGGAATCAAACGTAGCTTGTTAAGAGTTATTTTTGTTATTATTATATTACTTGGCTATTGTGTTACCCCTGAAATACTGTAAAGAAAAGTCAGAGTACATGGAATTTCAAAGTCATCATTTTATTCCATATTGAAACCTCGTTGGCTACTTTTGTGCATAGTGAGACCTTGAAGGGATCATTAGCCTTGGGTGCTTTTGAATTTCAGTGCCTTGAGTCCAAACTTCCTATTTATGCAACTGGCCTACAAATCCCACCAGCCCCCAAGGGAAGAGCTATCTGGGCCCTTCTAGTGCCCTTCTAGTGCAAGGTCTGGGCTTTGTTGCCTCCTGATGTTCACCATGTGAGAGGTGCACCAAGGCAAAGAGGATAGAGGGAGAATTCCAGGCTAGAGGGAAATGCCTTTGAGGTCATAGTCAGCATTTAAAAAAAAAAATCACTTCAGCAGGTTAATGATTTGATTAGGAAGTGAAATTAATCTCAAATCTGCCCAAGTTTACGCTTTGCAGCAGTACACAGACATCCTGCCTATTACGGACAGAAGGACAAAGGCACAAAGCTTTGAAAGGCATTGAGGTTCAGCAGAACCTGATATTCCCGTAACTACTGAGGAGAATAACCTGTCACCAGGCTAGCGAGTATCTTTGCACTGCTCTTTGCCCACATCCAGCCTCTTGCAGATATAGTGGATTTACACGACACACAAATATAAATGTGATCACAACAACATAAAGTGTGATAGCAGAACCTCTGGAAAAAGTACCTGTGCTGAGCTCCAAATTGGCAGATTTAAATGGCTGACAAAGACTAATAGCTCATTTAAAGCTTTACTGTCTACATCTACATCAGGGTCCTTAAAGGGAAAATGCAATCTCTGCGCTAAAGTAGCCAAATGTCTCTTTTCATGACATGTATAGTTGGGTGCCTAAGAGATCAGTAAATAGTCAAAAGTTTTGGAAGTAAACTACTTCTTCAAAAAAATCAGTTCTTTAATTCAAAAGTGATGCTTGTTCCTCCTGATAAACTCCACAGTGAGATTCATCCAACAGATGTGGAGACAGACTTCAGTTTTAGGCTTGCATCCATAAAGGTAGGATGCCTTCATGTGTCCTGAAGGTCCCATTAAGTCAGCAGGGTGTAGACAAGAGGCAATCTCACCTTAGAGTTGACACCTGGATAGTGTTTTAGACACTACTTATTGTGTGGTCCTGCAACAAGATTCAGCTCCCTAAGCGCCCTTTGCCACTTCTGGCACTGCAGACCTTTCCATGTGGTCTCCACTTTTTGTTTCAGATCTGGTGAGTCTCCTGTGAGGGTCACATCTGAAAGTGCTGTGCAGATGTCTCAGGAATGTCAAAGCATCTTGAACATCACTAGAAGTCTATATTTAATGGAGTAAATCTGAAGCTTTGGCTAAGTCTGAAGCTGAATCCTATTATAGTGGTGGGATTCGGCTGCCTTAGCATAGGTTTCTAGTGCTGTTTGAGGCATGTCAGTTTATCTAAGACATCTGCACAGCACTGATAGATATGACATAGGACTGATGGAAACCAGCAGCCTTCTGGAGTGGCAACAGGAGGCCAGGAAGGAAACTTGTGAGGTCTCAGGTGGCATAAGATGCCTGCGTGTGGGTGGTGGATAGAAATTGTTTATATTGGAACCAGGTTCCTCCAACTCACTTTACAGCCAATGGAGAGAAATGGGAGTTTCATTTTTTTTTGCCTAAATTTAGGGCTTCAGTGCCATCTGAGATACCCTAGGTGTTCCACTTGGCCTCAGCTGCCAGGGCAGGCAGTATTTCTTTGCATATTGTACCTAGGCCTCTTTACAGTCTCCTTATGAATTCTCTGTGACAAGGGTTCCCTATGCTACCAACCTGCATCAACCAAGAAGCATTTAAGTGCAAATTCACGTGCTCCTTCAAATGCTGAATGCTAACCTTCTCAATCCTTTTATATCACTTATACTCTGGGGTTATTCTCACTGGAACACACCATAGAGAGCAGCATTTTATTTTGGAGCACAGGCTGAGATGAGTCAAACAGAAAGTTAAACACTGTTCATAGACTTTTCCCCAATGACAAGGCATTGCTGAGTTTGAAGATGATTGAAGATGATCTGCTGGAGAGAGTCCAGCGCAGGGCTACAAGGATGATCAGGGGCCTGGAACATCTGCCCTATGAGGAGAGGCTGAGTGAGCTGGGCCTGTTCAGCCTGGAGAAGAGAAGGCTGAGAGGGGATCTAATCAGTGTATATAAATACCTCAAGGGAGGGAGTGCAGAGGACGGGGATGGTCTCTTTTCAGTGGTGGCCACTGATAGGACTAGAGGAAATGGCCGGAAACTGAAACATCAAAAATTCCATAGGAACTTAAGGAAAAATTTCTTAACAGTGAGGGTGACAGAGCACTGGAACAGGCTGCCCAGAGAGGTTGTGGAGTCTCCTTCTCTGGAGATCTTCAAAACCCGCTTGGACGCAGTCCTGTGCCACGTGCTTTAGGTGTCCCTGCGTATGCAGGGGGGTTGGACTAGATGATCTCTAGAGGTCCCTTCCAACCCTAAGCATTCTATGATTCTATGATTCTATGATTCTATGATTACTCCCTGTCTGATGCACTGACCTTAAGCTAGATGAAAGTATGGAGTGCCCACATTTCCTTTCTGGAAGCAAAAAAAAATCTGGAATTTTCTCATACTTCAAAGCTAAGAGTTCCTGAAACTTAAAGTGAAATAATAACGGTAATAGCAATAATAATAAAATTATTTCAATGATTCATGTTTACTTTAGTGATTCAAATTGCATGCTGTGCCATGAAAGTAATATATATGACATTGTAGTAATTATGATGTAATAAATTATATATTAATAACAAAATCACTTAATGCAATGCAAAATCCAAAAGATTAAAAAAAAATAGGATTGTTCACTTGGAGCCTCTCGCTCTCTCAGCAAACACGTTTTCCAGGGGCAAACTGTCTCTTTAATTTTTTTTTTCCTAATGTTTAAGAGTGACTTTTTTTTTCCAGGAGACAGAATTGGCTGGTCTGATCTACGTGCTGATCCCTGCCCATGTACCACACAGTCAAGAAAGACAGCAAGGGTGGCAGAGTGTGTCCAAATAAGTGATGCCCAACGCTCAAAGGAGCCCAGCTAAGGAGCACGTTCCTCAGATGCAGCTGTGCTCTGCAGCCCCTTTACCATTTGTAATCCACAGAGATGTTAATGTGATAAAAAAAGAAATAGAGAGGAACCGTGAAGCCCATCATACCACAAAAACAAACAAACAAATAAACAAAAATAATTATTTGGCAGTCCAGCCTTCCTGAAGATAGATATATGTACATTGGGGATAGTATACTCTTGCATACCCTCTTACCCCTGAATCCTGCCTTTACAGTAGGAGGGAGATCAGCTTGAGCATGTGCTGAATTCTCAGCTGACAAAAATGAGTGGAGTCCTCTTGTTTCTGGGTTTACAGCAGCCCTGTGCAAGCACTGGAGGACTGCAGAGCACATTAACTAAGCTGGACAGCCTGGTGCACAGTCCTACAGTCCTCGCTTTTTTTTTTTGCTCGCATCTGCTAGTTCGCATGGTGCAGCCTTTTACTGTGCTACCCAGGCTGAGAAATGTCCAGAACTATCAGTTTTCACCAAATTGCTGAAGGGTGAAATTTCACCATTTCTGCCAGTAAAAAACAGTTTATTTTTTTTTTCTTAGCTAGTATCATTTCCGTAGAGAGTCAGATCCTCTACAGGAACAGAAGAACTTCTTTCATTCCTTACCTTAAATAGAAATCTCTCCTATCTTATCTTTTCATTCTAAATATACCTGTATTGTCCTATAAAGATCTTTTCTGTAGCCAGAAGCAGGACATATTAGCATAAATGTATGACTGAAGGGAAGAGATGTTTCCAAAAGGCCAAAGATCAGTCCTGGAAATCAGGACACCCAGTTTCTCTCCATGACTCTCTCCCTGTTTCCCCAGTTAGCCATATATCCTCTGTGAATGTTTATTTACCCTTCTGTATTTGTATTTAATTACAAACCATTTATAATTTGCCAAATTTGGATTGACAAATTAATGTTTTGTAGTGATTTGATGACTGAGACAAAAAATGATATGTTGTAAAACTGGAAGATATTAATGGATGCTATTAATGTTAATGCCATGTGTTGCAGTTATCATTTAATCTATTACTGCAGATTTATTTGTGGGCTTGCTGCTGAATTGTCATTTAATCTTTGCTAGTTTTTTGATGGTCTGAAGTTGCTTTCTTTCTGAATCCACCGCCTTTATGCAGCACAAAAGAAGGATCTTTTGATCTTTGCCTTTAAGCCCCCCTCCCTCTACATTACATTTCAAACTGCATTACATGGGTCACATTATGGGCTGCTGTCACATGCAGGCCACTATGTAATTCAGCATGACACATGACAAGTAGAGATGTGTTGAAATACCTGAGACTATTAGATCCAAACAACCCTCTGTTAAAGTTTTTTATTACCACATAAATATTCTCCTTGCTGACCAGTGTCTCTGAGGAATAAATACCCCATTAGAGGAAATACAAAAGCCTAGGTATTTCCTAAGTATGAGATTGTGAGGAAAACACTTCAGAGGCAGGATTGATCTGGAGCTTTTCCTTTTCTTTCCTTTTTAATGTTTTAAAGGCAATAAAAGACAAAAATACCACTCAAATATTAGAAATAACAAAATCCAAGAATAATTATAAAAAATGTACCAGTGCACCTAACCATACTGAAAAAAAAGCTAATAGCAGATACTATTAAAAACATTGGAAACATTTTTTTTTTCAAAATAAAAAGGTTTTTGAAGAAAAAAAAAAAAAGGAAACTGTTGAGAAAGCGTTGAAAGACTGGTAAGGTTGTGAAAATCAATCCTCAAGTACAGAATAAAGTCAGGCAATACCCTTATTGGCCTTCCCACTTCTAGGGTAGTACAGTGTAAACATTGAATGAAGATGGAGTTAAAAGAGTTTGGGCTAGGGAAAAAAGTAGTGCACGCTATGGACCAGCTAAATCCTGGATCAAGCTTTGGATCTGACTAATACATTCCTATTGAACAAGAACAAGAGATGCCTGGGTAGAAACTGATGGGAGAACTACCTGGAAAACTTCTTTCTGTGAAAAGGAAATGCTCAGTTGGAAGTTGTGTATCACCAGAAACCAAGAAATAAGCTATTTGAGTAAGATTTTTTTCACATAAAGAAAGGTTGTAGAAAAGATGCAAGTTCAGAATGTGGGATAGGTAAATAAACTCCCAAAACAGTTCATATTAGAAGTGTCTGTACCAAATTGTATAGAATAATCATAAACTATAACAGGACAAAGTTTAATGTCTAGTGCATCAATCCTCAAGAACTGTAGGGTGCTCGTAGGATGGAAGCATATCTGCTATTGATCATATGGAGTTGTGGAGTCCAAAAGTGTAAAAAATGATGGGATTTTTGAATTCTTGATGCTCGTGAACTGTGTGAAAGTCGACTAAGGCTGGATGGTTATACAAAGGCCATTCCAGATGAAGTTTTGTTTCTAGGGATGAGAACGTATGAATGGAAATGCAAGAAGGGGTGAACAGCTTTGTTCATTGCTTCAGGAGCTGAAGAAATGTCAGGCATGAAGAATTTTAAAATTCTCAATATCTGTGGTGTGTTGCAGTTTCCCAGTGAGAGATGTCACAACAGCATCCTGAACATTAACTACTGACTCTAGGACAAAATCATAGGTCTCTTGGAAAGAGACATTGGTGGGTGTTCTTACACACCAAGGTAGGTGATGCCATATAAAATTTAACATTTCTAAAAATACTTACATTTTTGACTGTGACTCCTGCTTTCATTTCTTCTCTCTGTACATTTTTCCATTCCCTTATGAACCAAAGTGACAGAAGAAAATAAACTAAGAATAATAGTGAGCCATGTTTATGATGCGTGGTGAGCATAAGTCTCTCACAGGATACTTAGACCAGATGTTGGTCTTTACAGAGGTTGTTTTGCAGTTGGAAAACCAGTTTAACAGTACCCTTGGGAATTTCTTCTGCATGGGTAAGCCTCCAGATGGTGACCACAGTAGTTCTTCTGCAAAACATCTTTTGGTGTCAAGAGAACAAGTAAAATAACTCTATTTGAGGTCTTCCTACAACTCACGCTTTCCTTGTCATCAGAATAAATTCTTTATTGTATAAGCATAATGATGCAAAAAGAATAGCCTTGTGGCCATTCTGTTGTTTGCCATGAATAGGTCAGATCCATGGGGATGTGTGGCATGTGAGATTATTCAAACAGGAATTCAGGAAACTTATTATATATCCATCCTATTCTTTCTTCTACCAAACACAACCTAGATGGCAAAGGACAATGTTCTTTGAAGATATCCCAGGAAGTTCACGTTATGTTTCCCATACTTACTATATTGACATAAATAAATTATGGCTCTGTCCCTTCAAAAAACAACAGAAAACAAATGATAATAACTCTCACTCTTCATGAGTGTTTTTTTTTCATATGTACCTGTATGACTCTTCCTCCCTACTAAGAATGTCAAGTGATGTCAAGTGACTATTGGGGCAAAAGAAAAAAAAGAGTCTTCCTCCAAAAATCTACAAAGGCATTCTCTTTTTGTTGATTGTATGGAAAATGTGGATGCTAAGAAGAAAATTCAATATTCACTTAAAATTTATTTTCAAGATAGGATTAAACTGCTTAGATTTGGGCCCATTTTAGTTGTCTTTGTAAAAGGACATGTTATAACTGTGCAAAACATTTTGCTTTGATATAAGAATCGCTTGTCATTATATATAGGACTAAACTCCTAGACAGAATAAGGAGTTGTTCAACTCTACAAGAGTAGGACTATGGCATTTTTTTTAGTATTTATTTTAGTCTTAATTTATGAACTTCTAATTTTTATGTTTGGTTACTAGTTAAAGACTGGGAAAAATTTCCTGAATGGTGTGTTCTTGTTAACAGATACAGCAACATTTTTTGGGCTACAGGCTGCAAAACAGTTAAAACAGCCCCATTATACATGAAGTCAGATTATAATGGTCCGTTCTACCTTAGAAAATCCATGTAGCAGTGAAACACTAAATACTTCACTGCATTCAGCAATGACATCCCAAAATGTCTAAAAGGGAATACACATGTCCATTCACATGAGTATGTTTTACCAGGATTCACCGAATTCGGGTCAGAAGGGAGTATTAGATCACCCAGACCAAGCTTTGGTATTTCACAGATCTGAAATTGCTGAATCCTTTCTCTCTGTATGGTGCCCAGTAAGTTCTGTTCGGCAAAACATTTTGCCAAAACCCTTTTTCCTGTGTGATCATCAGCTCTTTTCACAGCGACTACTTTGATCCTGCTCCGTAGATAGATCTCCATTTCTTCTCCACGGATTTTCTTGAAACTGTCTTATGTCATGTCCTGTTTTGAAATCTATTTATGAAGATATGCATGTTGCTCTGTCTAGCTGCTTGGCCTTATCATTATATGCCATTCTACCAATGTTGCAGATTTTCATGTATGATTTTGTAGAGTGGTTTTGTTTGTGTGTGTGTGTGTGTGCCTGCATACATATACAGGAGCAGTTCTAATTAATTGCCTTCAAATATATTGCCACCTATACGGTTTATCAAGTGAACTTGTAATTTCATCCCAGAATCACACGTTGTGTCACTGATTATAATTTTTAATAAAATTGACATAACAAATAAATTACAGGAAAGGAAAATATAGTGGCATCATATCAGTATATTTAAAAACAAAAGTAAATGGATCAATAAGAAACAGTAGGCTGATTACTTTGAAACTGACCCTAGAAAAAATAGTGGAAAAGTTGTCGTGAGACTGATTTAATAGTGACTTTTAAAAAATGTAGGATATAAAACACTCCTCAATGCATGAGTCCTTTGAGGATGCAAATTGTTCAAGCCTTTTTAGATAAACAGAAACTTATGGAGAACTACTTCACCAAGTAGTTTACACAGTTTTGCAGGTTCCATTTTGTAATGGTCCTACCTTGTTTCTAGTATTTGGTTTGCTCCTAATTTTACCTAAAAATTGAGTTCCTTGTTATTAATCCTAACAACCATAGGATTTTCTTTGATGTCTTTAGCTTCTCTTATCAATTTTCTACACTTAACATGTTTAATTTATATTGCTGTGTGTTAAGGTCTCTTTCCTGTTGCCACATGTTGCATTCTTATTTCTAACTAATGCTTTCCTGTTGCCTTTGAACAAAGTTTGACTTCTACCTGAACTTGAACTCCTAGCTTTTTGGCCCTTTTCATAAACTTCTCTCAAACAAAATCCTTGTGTTCATTCTCATTTTCCTAACTATTTTTTTTCTTACCTAATAAATCTCATTCTAATTTTCCACTTTTGAAAAATTATTATTATTTTAAATTTAAAGTGTATTTATTATTGTTTTTCCCTGTCCTCTGTTTATATAGAGTGCAATCTGAGAATAGCAATAGATCCCTAGGCTACAACCAACTGCCACACAATAACGAATTCATCTTGATAATTTTCTTAAATTTGAAGAAAAGTTTACTGCTGGTTGCATATGTCTCCCAAATTGAAGTCCCCCATTAAAAAGATATTTTCTTCTCTCTCTTCATTATGGATAGTTGCTTAGGGAGTAACTCAGACTGTTTGATTCAGTGATCTGTGACATCTCCTGCTTTCTCAAATACCTCAGCCAGACTTTATTAGACAGCAGATACACATAGGCAGACTTAATATATTTGCATGATCCATAGCCACTTGAGATCCTGAATTTCCAAACTGTCAGCAATATCAAAACAAACTCTTCTTAATGGAACAAGAGCAATGAAGCCCATATGCCGTATTCCTATACCTCTAAGACCATGGTAGCTCTAATTTCTGTCTTTTCCGTGTCCAACCTCCTATATGGTCCCATGGTAATATCCATAAGGATCCCTGAGATCCCATCCTCTCACGGAATTATCCTAGCTTCATCTCAGTAGCTGGTCCTTGTTGTCCCTTATCTGGTCTGGTCAATCAGTATTTGCAGTATCTGACTTGACCTGGGCATATTTTCGGTGACTCTCCACAAAGCCATGCGTGGACATGTTTTCTCTTTTTCTCATCTTGCAGACTCTCATGACTATGAGTTTTGCCTCTCATGAGAGACTACCTCTCATGAAAATGAGTTCTGTTCTTGACACCCAGCTATCATGCTCTTACAACGCATTCTCCTATGATGGTAGAGCCCAAACATCCATAAAAACTAGATCTCAGATCTAAACTGTTGTTCACCTCCTGCACTTTCTGCCTTTAGCTTGAGGCATGAGGGTTCCTAACCTGAAGTCTGGACAGCTGCCGATGTGAATCAGGCCTAGTCTTCAAGAAAACGAGCTAGGAAAACATTCTGAGTAGCCCTGGGCCAAGAATCTTTCCTGTGTGAAAAACAGGTGAAACTCTGCAACCTCAATGACATTGGATGAGTTTTGCATTGAGCTTCTGGCCTTGGTCTCAAAGAAAAGGCAAAGTGAAATGCGGTGAGTGGAAAGCCATGAAAAGTAAGAAAGGCAAAAAGGGCTTATATTTCAGGTTCGTATCATAGCCAAAACATATGCAGTGTTACATGAGGAAGAGCTCTGGAACAACTGCAAGTTGGACCAAACTCGGTGTTAGCTGTCTGCTTCTCCACAGGTCTATAGTCTGAACCATTTTATCCTTCGCTTCCTCGTAGAAGAAGCCTTCTTTGGAGGTTCAGCTATTGTTTGCACATGTTTTCTCTGTCAAACTCATCTCTTGTCTAATCTAAGTGCACTGAAGGTGGCCCGAACAGTGAATAAGCCTGTAAATCGTGTATATTTCTCACACTAAGATCTAGTCATATGGTTTTGATAGCTGGTACCTTATAACTGTGATGAGTCCCTTCTTTCCATCTATTTTTCCTCCTTATATACAATCACCAAATATGGAAGTAGAAACAAAATCTGGTGAAGCGGCTTGACTTGCATTACTATGGATGTAGTCCAAAGTCTTTGCTAATGCATTTTCAGAGAACCAGAAATAATGATGTATATATGTATTATTGTAAATGGACCTCTCCTACGCCAGTGGCATGCTGCCATATCACTCTGGGCTTTGATTTTATCCGAGTTTGCGGGGCAAGCTAGGATGGAGGACTTTCAGAGAATAATTTAGTTGGTGTCAGTGTTTCTCTAGTAGAATACCTCTCCAAGTCAGGACCCAATGAATTCTGCAGTATAATATTAATAGATTTTATGATTTCTGTGATGCTGAAAAAACTCTTTTGAATTTGAAAATTTTCTTTTTAATTTTCTTTTTGAAAACCCTGAAGCTTGGATATTTGTGCTGGTAAGTCAGACAGTGGGTGTTATTAGGTGTTTAGATTCATTATACCTATTTTGCTAACCTGTTTAAAGCTTCTATTCACACTGGATACTTGAGAGCTTCACTCAGTTCATTTTAGTACTGCAGACTTCTGAAGATATTTTACACAAATAAGAGAATTCGTCCATTTTTTTTCCCTCCTTTTTTTGCTGTTGGGTTAGTGTCCAGGTATATGGAGGATTTAGAAACTTCAGGCTGTGTATGCATAGCACAGAAGGGCTCTGATTTTGTTAATGATGATTAATTTCATTCTAAGCATGACAATAATAAACGCTTATTAATAACATGGGTGTATTTGCTCTGCTAGGCCTGCTTTGTGAGATCTGCCTCCGCCACTGACAGCTCTCCTTCTTTCTGAAATAAATGTGGAAACAGGAGTGGTTTTGTGCTGGTCGGCTGCTCTGACCCCTGTAGCGTGAACTGCACCTTCCCAGGCAGTGGAAGATCGCCTGCAACATGGGAATTCTGCTTGATTTCAGCCATGTAGGCATAATCTAGGCATGTCCCAAGATCCATATAAACATCCGATACAATTTCTAACTTGAATGTCTGTGGCCTTGCATGTCCCAAGATCCATATAAACATCTGATACAATTTCTAACTTGAATGTCTGTGGCCTTGCATGTCCCAAGATCCATATAAACATCCGATACAATTTCTGACTTGAATGCCTGTGGCCTTGCATTCTGCACAAGAGATTTTAATAATGCTTATTCATTTTGAATCTTTCCTTTATATTTGTTGAGAATAAATAATAGAAGTCCTACATATGCTTTTCCCCTTTTCCTGCTTTTTTTTTTGTTCTTAGTTTTTCCCCCACTGCTATTCCCATCTCCACATCTTGCATTTCTTGAATTCTGCTGGTTTAATTCAGTCATGTTAATATTGTGAGCACTAAAGAGAATAGAAGCAGGAATCAGGTTTGTGCTGTTAGATTGATAAACAGATGCTAAGCCGATGTGACACAGATGCTACTGCTGAGCCAGGAAAAGCAGGTCAAGGTTATTAGGAGAAAGTGCAGCACTGTCTCATAGCTGTAAGCAAAAACACCCCACATGGAGCCAGCTTTTTCTCTCTCTCATTCTCACTCTTGACTGTCTGGTGGTGATGCATGTTTCAGGAACTTCTTTTTTTTAACATTAATTGCTGTAAATGAAGGAATCATTGAAGAATTTACATGTCTTTTATCATATTTACAGCACAGTTTATAATCTTTGCACAAACACGTTATGTTAGTGTCTGTCTCCTCTATATTTTATAAGGACTGAATTTCCCTTGTAGAACATAGTAATACAGGGGGATAATAATTCCATCCTGATAATTTAATGTTTCTGTGGCAATATAAGATGAAATACTTGGGCTTTGGGTAGCGAGGGTCACAGGCCACAAATATTAGAAAAAAGATCATGTGGACTGTAAAAAGAAAAAAAAATTGCAAAAGGAACAACATTTCTTGTATATATATCCTAAAGAAAACTATTTGCATTAGGAAGGAGAAAATGGTATTTATCTAAGTAAAATATATATATATATATAAATATGTATATTTCATGTCTGTAGGCCAGTTCTTCAGGTACAATATTTAGTATGGGTCAGATGTGAAGAATCACTGTAACACATACATATAGATTGCTAGATTGTGCTAAACCAAATTATGGGTGGATGTCCAGAAGGGTGAGAAATCAGCTGAATCAGACTGAAATGATAGTGGTAGTTGTGGTGGTTTGTGCCCTACCTGGTGGCTTATGACAGAGGTCTGTCCTAGGGTCTCTATCTATGACCTGAGGGAGAAGACATAACAAACCCTCATCACATCTGTGGATGACAGTAAATTGAGGAGTGTAGATCATGTGCTGGAGGGCCGAGCTGTCGTTTAGAGGAACCTAGACAAGCCAGGGCAATGGGCCTGCAGAAATCTCATTAAATACAGCAAGGACAAATCTTAGATCTTGTACCCAGGATGGATCAAATTTGCATCCACACAGGCTGGTGTCTGACTGGCTGGGAGCCACTCTGCTGGGCAGGCCAGGTTCTTCATGATGCAGGAGAGTGAGAAGGGATAGTCAGAAATTGAAGCGATTCAGCAAAGCTGAATGCTACTTTGGCAATTGCGTCTCTCCCAAATTCTGGTACAGTGTTCCTATGAAATGCAGAGGAATTATTGTTGAAATAGTTGTTAACTTTTCAGTATTTGACTTTAAATCCCTTTCTTGTTAAGCAAGGATTTATTATGTGTGATATGTTATGCATCTCTAAGAGGTATAAGTATATACAGGAAGTAAAGGAAGTAATGCGATACTTGTCTATCTATCTATATCTATCCTGCATATAAACATATCTACATTATTCAATTTTACCAGACCTTAAATGTAAAGTGTATATTATCTGTTCTGCTGGACCAAAAAATTCCTGGAATCATCCGTGCCTCAGTGCCCCATTTTTCTAGAAACATTATGTGGTTACATTTGGCAAGAAAAGCAACTACACAATAGAATGAACAGGGATCATTATAGGCATCTGTATAATTTCAGCAGCAAATTTGTCCCAGACATTATTCATAAATTCAAAAGCTTTAACCTGGGAGAGTCCATTAGATAATTCAGTTTTTGATCCTGCATCCTACAGCCATTATGTTTGATCCACTTCTCCCTGTGTCAGTAATTTGTGTTTGGCTACAGCAGTTCACATTGAGAGGCAGTTGGACTTAATATGAAGAAATCAAGAAATGGATACTTAGTCCTCTTTTCTGTTAAGTGCTTGAAATTCATGACCAATTTTTTATTTCAACTTGCCTGTCTTTAGTTTGCAGTCTGTTTTGTTATGTCATTCTCTACTGACTAAATTTTTTCAAACTTTGATGCATTTCCTCTGGGCCTCAAAATACACAGTTTTGTGTGTTGTTGTTGTGCCTTTTTTTTTTTTTTTGTCTCCTTTTTATCCAAACATCTTTTCCAACTCTTGTACACTACAAATGGATGTGATTCTGCAGTATGGGTATAGATGCTAGAGAACAAGGCTGACATTCAGAGGGAATTAAGATGGAATGAGTTGGCCAGAAATTACTGAAGATCAGCAAAGGCACATGCAAATTCCTGCATGTGGGACAGAGAGCTTTCATGACACTTTATAGGTTGGGAATTTACTATAAAGGTAGTAGTTTTGCAGATGTGGGGTTGGACAACAAGTTAAGTCAGCGGTCCACGCTTGCAGTGATGAAGGTCAACCGTATATTGGGCAGCCCTATGAAGAGAGTAGCAGCAGCCTGACAGAAGTGACTACTGCCTTCTGTTTGGCAAGTCGTAGATGAATAATTGTGCTCAATTTTGGGCCTCCCAGTATGGAGATATTATCAAACTACAGTGTGTCCAGTGGAGGCCTTTTTTGAGTCAAGGAGAGGCTGAGGAAACTAAATTTGCTCCACTTTGAGAAAAGAAGGACAAGGGGGAATTCACTTGATGTCTTCACTACCAACCGTGAATTTTCAGAGAAGAAAGAGCCAGACTCTTCTCTGAAATGCACAACGAAAGGACAAAAGACAAAAATTGGTCAAGTACTGGGCTGAGGAAACTTGTAGTATCTTTATTTTTAGAGTTATTCAATTTTGAAATGGGCAAGATATAATATTGAACTTAATTTAGCTTTCAGTAGAAGGTGAGACCAGAAACCTCAAGAAGACCATTCTAAACTAAATTATTCAGCTGTTTAGTTGCTTTTCATGTTTTAATCTTCTTTAAAAAATCTACTGTTTTAAAAAAACAGAATAAATCTTAAGACCTGACCCTTTATATCAGCTCCATCTGAAAATGTAAGCTACCATGATGTTTCTTATGTCTATAGATGTGTGACTTAATCACTGTCTTGACTGTCATCAGGATGAAAATTAATTGTTAAGCCCTGAATGTCTCTCAAATAATCTTTAAATGAAGCAGAAAGAGAGGAAGGAAGGAAAAAAGAAAAGAAAAAAGAGAGAAAGAAGGAAAGAAGGAAAGAAAGAAAGGAAGAAAGAAAGGAAAGAAAGGGAAGAAAGAAAGAAAAATCTATTTGTTAATTATTTTTAGTCTCATTAAAAAAAATCTAAAGAACATTTTAATTTTAACATCTAGAATACAGTCTAGGGAAACACCATAAGAACAAAATATCTAGAACTTTTCCACCATTTCTTTCTTTCACTTATTAAAAGAGAAGTGTACCATGGATCCACAACATAAACCTGCCCCTGCTGTTTGGTTCTGGAGTTTTAACTCTTGCATCAGCGTGTTTCCAAGGACACTCACAGGTTGCTCAACTGAGCCATTTAACCAACAAATTATCAAACCAGTTAGATGAAAACACAATAATAGTTAATCAGCATTTACAAGCTCACACATCGAACTCCTACTGTAAAAACACTTCATTAGTAGCTTCTCGTTTGTGTGGCTTTTCTCCACATCCCCTGTGTTCCACTTTGAATATTTCTACGAGATACAAGCCAGTCAATAAATGCTTGAACTCCTCCGTTTCTTTACTGAGGGACCCCTCTAGTGCCTATTAACACCCATTTTATGGAAAACAGAGCAGGTAGCTACCTCCACCATGCACTGACACTCTCTAAAAGGCTGTTAATGCTTTGTGTTTCAGGGCATAACAAATTAAGGCATTCCCGGGGAAAAAAAAAAAAAAGTCCAGTGGGTAAAAGGGTAAATGGGGGATGTGGATGGGGATGGGGAAACTGAGACATCTGGATGAGAAAAGTATAGCCATTTTGCTATTACAGTCAGAAAATTAAATGTTTTCCAGCCTCGTAGTTTTGCTGGCTTAGCTTACATTGGCCAGAAGATAGGAGTTAGACCAAGAAAAGTCTTCCTTGTCTCTGTAAGTATGCTTACACTCAAACTTTTGTCAGATTTCTCAGTAGCAAGTACACATACGCCAACGTCATTTTAAGGGAATACATCCTGCCCATCAAAAGTCTGCCTCTTCTGCCTTCCCAACACACTTTTTAAGCACATTGTCCAATTTCAACCACATTTGACTGAGAGGATTGTTGTCCTCTCAGGTAGGCAGGATGTTCTGACAAGTTCTGTGGAACCTGGCAGCTGGGGAAAGCAAAGATAATCAGCAGTGCCCTCACCATGGGAAAGACAGTTTAAATCACTTTGCTTGTTTTAAGAAAAAAGCAGCAAGCTGGCTCATCAGCACATGCAACAGCTTGTCCAAACATATAGACACAGGAAAAAGTAAAAGATTCTATGCAGGAAGGTGAGAGAATGAAAAAAAAAAAAAAAAAAAACTCAAATTGTACGGTAGACAAAGTCAGAAATATGTTAGGGAAATCAAGCCTTATTCTACTGGTCCTAGAGATAGATTTACTTACAAACAGCCATGGATTGGATAGTAAAACATGTAAATGGACAGAGTACGACTGAGATTCCGCATTTGAAGTGCCTTACAAGGAATAACTAGAGTTTCTGGAGTTAGTTCATGTCTGCAGCTCAGGGATGTAAAAAATAAGGTTGCCAGGGTAAAATGCATGTGCCCTAAGTAAAACATCTGCAAGCTAGTTGTTTAAACCTGCCTTTGTCACCTTAAGGCTCCCTTTATAGTCTGTGAAGAGCAACAAGCTCCTCTTAAGGTGATTTATGCATCCTAAGATAAGCAGAAAAAACCTGCCTCAGAAGGTTTCCCTCCATTGACTATGACGGGAGCCTAGGGTGTCTAGCTTAGATTAGGTGTCTAACTTTTACCTGTCTAAAGTTAGGAGATGCAAATCTTACCCCTGTTGACCTAAATAGATTTTGGATTACTCCTGAAGACAGTTTGTGGTGAGAAAAAAATATAAAGAGTTCAAGCAAAGACTGGGAGAAAATTGTTCCAATTTACTATATGTGAGAAAATGAGAAATGAACTATTTATTTCCTTAGCTCTACATAATATGTAGACTATGCTTTACTTCTTCGATTGAAGGAAGCAGAATCTTGTCAAGGACTTGATTTGCAACAGAATTATCCTTCTGTCTGTTGACCCATATTTAAAAGAAATAATACTCTCTTTTCTCCTTTCAAAATATTCATTTGAATGCAAAAGACAATTTCAGCCTAAGTTGAGTCATTTCCTCCTCCCGCTTTTTTTTGTCCAGAAACACCTGGATCCTTGAACATTCATGGAGACAAATAGCAAAAGTGGATTTTAGTGTACAGTAGTCTAATACTCAGGGATGGTCAAAAAAGTTCAAATTCAAATTTTCATTCCAGTTTCTCATATCTCATTGTAAAATTTGCCCTTTGGAAGTTGATAGCTAGGCACATAAATTATCCAGGCAGGAAATAGAAACAACACTACACAATATATAATGAGTTGCAATTGCATAGCATTTGAATTCTGCTCTTGGTGGTGATATTTTCAGTTTGTATTATGCATGTCAGCATGTCAGCAACAACATGTCAACATGTTGTTGAAAGAATACTCTTCTGATAAGTAAGCAGTTTGCTAACATAGAAGAGACCAGGAGGTGCAAAAAACAAGTGATATTATTCCTGGGTTTTACGGGACCAAGTAAACCTTGTGAAAGTATGTGCCCTATACTGCCCATAGCAGGCAGTCAAAATTAAAGGAGCTTTTATTCTCCCAGTTCTTTGTTGTAGCTGGTTGGAACACCAACCTGATGTGAAGTGGCAGAGAAAAAGTCTTTTCCTCCTAATAACCTGTTAGGTAATACTAAACAAGGAAAAATTAGGAGTCTAACCTAAATTATTTGTTTAGGTGTGCTCTATAGAAAGAGAAAAAGCTGAGCATCTACTAACTAACTATGGTGAATTTCTTTACCCTTACTTTTTTTAGAATGGGGTAAATGATTTTTTTGGAGGTGTTGATCTTTCTCCATTGATAGGAAGAGGAGCCTGGGTATTACTTTTAGACAGCAAAGGTAAAATGAAATTAATTCCACTCTGAAAATGAGCTTCTGAAACATCTCCTAAGGTATTAATCCAACCATAACTTCACTGACTTCAGTTCCTACTTTACTAGTGAATAAACTGGGGTTCAGTGTCAAGGACTGAACCATGTTTTCCATAGCACAGGTGGGCAGAGAACTTAAGCAATGTTTTTTAGTTGGTGTGAATGATCTTGGATCTATGACATAATCATCAGAATCATAACAGACTTTTAAATCCAGAAACATTTTAGGCAGCAGAGCTCTCCATAACAGATACTTTTGTTCAATATCCGTTACAAATGACAGCCACACTGCAGTTCTTCTGTGTTAAAAATCAGCTCTACCCACTCCTAACATAAATTTTAGGTCCCTTCTATATATTAGACAAACTAAATATAACCTGTAAGAGACCAAGTTTTAAAGAAGGAATGTTGACCCTTGTATTTTGGGGGAAGCCATGGGGAAGGTTGCTAGAGGGGAAATGTGAGAAAGAGTCACCCATCACAGTCTTTTGCAGATATATATAATGAAGACTCAGGGGAAAGAAGAAACTGTTTTTCATGGTTATTCTTATTAGTTTTATATGCAAATAAGTGTGCATCTCTTCACCAAGATGAATATGCTGAGTATTTACAACTAGTGTGATCTGGGGTAATATAAGTTATTCACTAAGTTTCTTTTCTAACTAGTGAAAACTTGTAGACTCTGTAAGTGAAGATTTTCTTCAGAAATCCTTGATTTTATCTTTGCCATCCCCTACTTTCAAAAGGCCACGGAGAAGCCTAGTTCTGGCATGTCTTCAAGACTCCTGCTGATGGATCTTCTCTGAGGAATTACTGGAGAACAGAAGACTATACTTCTTGTTATAAGTCCTAAGCATGGCAGGAGCTATCCAAACACTAGGACCTCAAAACAGAGGGACAAGTCTGAAGTTATACTCATAAGTAAGTCACATATCTTGCTAAAAGAATTTATTCCAAAAGTTTTTCAGCAAAAGGCCTGTTCAAAATGAAGTATAACTAAGTAACCTTGCCTGTGAAAGACAAAATCAGTACCAGGCCATTAACAGTGAAAAGTGTGACTGATAATCAGATATAAATTTACTACAAAGGAAAGCTAAGTGACTTTCCCCCACCTCCTACAAGACTTATAGTATATATATATGTATATTTACAAGTCCAATGCAATTTGCAGGTTGGGTATGATGCTGGTTGTCATACATTCCTTCTTGGTGAAGTCATCTTAGAAAATTGGTAAACTACCTTTACTGTGGACAAGCTGAAGGTGGATTGCTGAATTGAGAAATGGCAGCTCTGATCCAGATACACACAGGTAAGAGTGATCCAGACACAACAAGAGGGAATTCTCTAAGGAATGAGGTAGATAAGTGTACTTCTCATTGACTAATTTCAAAAGACTTTAGAGTTTGTTTTATAGACTGTGAGCCACATGGAAACATACATCTGTTTCTGTTTATTTTGCTTGAATTTTCTCTGTTTTAATCTGGGTTGGCTGGGGACTCTTAGGGACTAGTTCTGGGAAGTGTAGAAGGGAGGATGTGAGGTGTCACCAGCTGTGGCTATCCATACCACTCCTTTGCCAGATGTAATCACCCTTCTAACAGGACAGACAGAGCATGTGTACGGCTATCTCAGGCACTTCAATTTGCAGTTTAGTATATTAGATAAGCTGCTAATGAAGACAGGTCTCAGTAGAAGGCATCTGACTGTGAACTTTGATAGATAATTACACTTATAACTTACGTTCTACTGATTTTGACAAAGGGCCTGGTAGCCCCTGGTAGCCAGGTGGCAACAAAAGCTGGGAGATGGCAACAGCTAAATACAGCTGCTTGCTCAGTTATTGCGACTAAAAACCTCAATGTATGAATTCAAACTTCTTCATGGACTGAAATGACCATAATTCAATTTGGCCTAATTTACTTTGAAAGTTAATTTAGTTAAATTGAATTAAGTGTCCTTAATTTTGAACAAGGTTGTCCACATACAAGTTTAAAGTATTTTAATTAATCCACTTTTAAAAGCTAATTCAGATTAATTTTTGTTAGTATCGCTACGTAGACAAGCCTCTAGGTTCAGTTAAGTAACATCGACTGAGTTGTTTGCTTCCAAGAATTATATTTCTCCTGAGCAGTGGTCGGTGAGCACAGCAAGGATAAGCTGAGAGCTGGAGAAAAGGCAGGCAATGGTGGATGGAGTAAAAATTTCTTACTGAGAAGAGTTCACACCATGGTACTTTTAATCAGCCTAAGTGTCTGGGAAAAGAGAAGGAGAAAAATACTCTTGTGCAAGTGTCAAAGAGTCTAATAAGGAGTTGGTGAAGAAGCACTTCTCAGACACTCTGTCTTCCAGGATTTTCAGTGACAACACAATTTATCTGCTAATAAAAGAATTGTCAGGAATTTAAAAATGTCTCTGACTACTGCATAGTTCCTGAAACAAGGGTACAAACAGACAAGACAAATCAACCCTAGGAAAAGGCCTTCTTCAGACACCCCCACTATTTTATAGCACCACCTTAGACACCAGCTCAGTCCAAAGGAAAGAGGTGGAAGTGTGCATCTCACTACTATCATATTATAAAAAGTGACTTCCCAGTTGAGGCTTGTAGGTTTGACTGTGAATTAGCAAGAATCTGTACTCTTCCCCATCGCTTGTCCTCCTTCTTCACTGTGCTTCTTAGAGGAGCTGTAGCCACATGGCCTTGCAGGGAGAGAAAGGCACATATTCAAGATGCTCACTGAATTTTCTAAAGGTCCCTTTAGGCTTCACAGGTGGAGTTTTTTTCTTTTTTTTTGTTTGCATTTCCTTCCCTCAGGGTTTGTGAATCCTGGGCCAAGCTGAGAAGTGTGATGTGGGGAGGAGGGGTGGTGGATAGGTCAGTCCGTGAATGGCACACAGCGTAAAGGATTGCAGCTCAGTGGAATTTAGTGTTAACCTGAGTGCTGAGAGGTCTGCAGATTATGCCACTTGCCTGAGCAAGTGTAACACCTTTTCCCAGCTAACTCAGCATGTGCATTTCACGAGGCTGCCTTTCACCTATTTAACACATTCACCAATCAGTAATTTAACCACTGTATGCATCAACTTCAATATCTTTGTCTCTGGATTTGCACATCTGTTTAAACACCCATGCGTGCTCACATGCACATTTACTTTGAGCAAAATTATATGTTTTCATCTTTTCTTGCACAGCAAATGTGGTGATCCTGTGCATGCCAATAAGCTGTATTTCTGGTTTAGCTGTAATCTTTGCTGTATAGCTGAGGTCTGTTTGATGTACTTTAAGTGGTGGAATTGAAAGAACATTTTGCTGCTAACTGGAAGACCTACTAGTTTATTAAATCCTTGATTTGAAATCTTGCTGTCAGAGAAAAAGCAGTCAGCTGATGCTGTGAAAGGATTGCATTGTCAATTCTTGCTGAGCCTTAAAACTGGCATGAAGCATAAAGTAAAGTGACATTAAATGAACTGACAATCTGCGGTTTCCAGTGTAAACCTCCAGGAAATAATAACTTGGCTTTTCAATGTAAAAAAGAGAGCTTATGGTTAAAAAATAAAATAAAGTAAAATCTGTAACAAAAAAAAAAAAATTGTTATAAAGCAAAGCCCAGAATATCTTGTTAGAGGATTTTTTTCCTCCCTTCCCCCTCCTTTCAATTTAATGTTAGCAAAACAGAGGTGACAGGAAAGATTTATGAGGAACATTTTTAAAGGTGGGTTCACTGTGTGGGTAGAGCAGACAGTGTCTAAAGGGCCTGTAGCATTTGCACTTTATAGAAAATGACAAAAAGTGACTCTTGCTGCAACAAACAGCACAGCAGAGGTTGAAATTGCTTACACTAAGAAAAATATGAAAGATTGGTATGTGATAGGCAGCTGCTCTGTTTGAAGGTCCACCCCTGGAAAAGTGCGGAGGTGAGTTAGAAATTGGAATGATTTTATTGTGAGTGAAATTCAGGGAATTTGATCTGAAACAAATTATTTTGTGAGTTACATGCACACCATGCCACTGGACAGCAAGGAGACAAAGTCATCAGGCAAAAGGAAAATGGAAATACTGCTGTCGAACAAGCTAGCTGTAACCAAAGGAATCTAATGACTGGGTTCAGCTTTTTGCAGGGACCAAACAGAGGAACCCACAGCCGATCTGAAGAGACCAGCAAGCTCCAGTGGCTTAAACAGAGTCTAAATAAATTAAATGTTTGGGCCAGTCCTAGCCTATTGCTGATCTGGCTGGAGATCTTGTTCAAATCAAGCAGTCTGGAAAAGACCATGGATTTTGAATGCCGAAGTTACTGGGTACACCTGAAAAACCTGATCCCTGAGGGTCTCTGGCACCAACTACACAGAAATGTCTGTTGCTTTTGATAAATGAACTTATCAAAATGGATAAACCTTAGTGAAAGTGCTTATATGTGAACCCTGTTATTTCATTTGACATATGGATTATTTTGATTTAGCTTTCCAAGGTGTACATGAGACATTAGTCTGAAGGAATAGCAGTGGTGATTAGTTTGCTGTGCAGCAAGAAATGAAAAAAAAAATCAGTAATAGAATTAGAGTGCTGGCCCCAACATTGTGGTCTTGCCATCCTCAGAAAACCTAACTGGGAGTGTGAAGGTGTCTCAACAAATTTTTATGCATCCACCTTCTCTTGAGATGTCGTCTGTCATCTCTTCGTGTCTCCTCATAGACTGAATGAAAGGGAGGTAGAGAGGAGCTCCTACTTGACTATGAACTACTACACCTTATTTTGTGCGGCTTTTCCTTTGTAGAGAAACCTGTCACCCTTAATAAGCCCAGCTTGTGCCAAACTAACTGCCCACGTGTTAAAATCATGCCTGAAATAAAGCCGCAGCAACTGTTCATGTATATCAGATTCTCCTTCTCAGCAGGTTTGGTGTCATGTTCATTCAGCTCCAGCCTGGGACTCCATTCCTAATCCTGGCTCTGCCACTTATTTACTGGGTATCCTTGGACATCTCATGTTCCCTCCTCTCCCGTTTCCCCATGTTTCCATATCACTTTTGTGATAGGAGAGAAGGCACTGGCTGTTTCTATAAAAAAAAATTCCAATTAAGTGCCAAAAAAAAAATCTATAGGAGGTAGATGATTTTGTTATTCTGAACAAGATGCAAGTTTGACTTTTTTTTTTTTTTTTTTTTTTTTTTTTGCGATAGCTTTTCCTACATATGAATTCAAGTCCTTTTCAATGTAAGGTCAGATTGTCAGGAAATATAACAAAGGTGCCAGTTACCTCCTCCAGAAAACACAACCCCTGCCTACTAGCATTTTTGGTTTGCAATGAAGGTCTTCTTGTTCTTGAAAATGTCCTTCAAGATTGTCAAATTCTTTTAGAACGAAGAACCACATGCCTGAAACAGGCTGCGACGTTGTCTCAGAGGCAGCGGGCTACTCCATGTTCAAGCATTCACAACTTTCACATCAGTTTCAGCTTTGTAAAGCCCATTTTTCATGCATTTTTTTTTCTGTCAGGAGCCAACACATTCTCCAGAGTATTCAAAGAAAAAAGGAAAAATAACAGTTCCTGGTAGATATGGCAAGAGCCTGGTTACTGCAATCAGGAGAGAGGAAAATATGAACTTAATGGTGAGCAGAAGAGATATCTGGCAAATAGGAAGGTAACCCTCTACTAGCGTTTCAGTGATTTCATAAATTCATAGTGATGATGAAAAAAAACTGTCTCAGCCCATGTGCTCTGCAGAATACATGAATGGTGACCAAAGGGCACATATGGGAAGAAAGGGAACATGAAGTTACATACTTACTCTTGTTGGTCTGGTGGCACTGGTGATTCAAGCATCATGGTGCTTCATTGCATAAGCCTAGTGCAACTACACAGACTGATACTCTTCTCAGTTATCTGTAGAAGTCCAAGAATCTGAGCTAATTGACCAAACCTCCTATTTTAGTTAATGGAGAAATAGTTATTTCCAGACAGCGGTTCACTGATACATATGAAAATTCAATCCAAGGTGAAAAGAAAAAATTTCTTGTGATGCCTATTTCTCTGAACTAACTGTAAAGGGGACTGAAGTTGAAGAGCTAATAGCTAGGCATTTAGGTTTAAATATGAAATTCAAGGTCAAATCTCATTTTCAGTCTGTGTCCTGAAGTGTTTGCAGCCTGAATGTACAAGCACCTAAGAGAATATACAGTGTTGGTAACTAAATGCATTGAGGACACAAATGTAAGAAGTGGGATTTAGTATGAGATTAAGACTTGTAAATTTAGCTGGCATATTCTGCTGACCAAACAGAGGTACCAAGTGTCTTTCAAAATGGACATCCTTCTTCAGTGTCAGCTGGAGATTGATGAGATTTACTTGGACATTTTAAATTACAATAAATAGGTATCTAGCGAAGAGCTAACTGAGCATACAGCTGTCTATGTCCAGGAGTCTAGATGCACACTATACGTTTAAGCTCCCAAATTGGTTACTGGAGTTTTAGGGCAATATTTAGTTGTCAAAGCATCCAGGGTGATTTTAGATGCTGAAAATGTCCAGCTTCCTGGCCCTACATGCCTCTCCAAAAGAGCATACATCTTTCATGTGACTACCAGATATCCCAGGTTCTTCAGAGCATCTCAGCTGGCATTAGATGGCAAAATTTAGGCAGCTGAATCTTCCTAGTCAAAATCAGTGGATCTCAGATGGAATTTCAGCTGGTGAGCCCCTAGGCACTTGATTCAGTTACCCACATGTAAAGAGCTAGTGCTTCTGAGATGCCTTAGAGTATCCTAAACTGCCTCCAGCTCAGTCCAGCATGGATCTCTGATAAATCCATCTGCCAGCCCGTTGTAAATGTTTCAGATACCTAAGGGCATCTCATATGACACTGGGTGATTGAAAGTTGGGCAAGTGGATCAAGCCCCAAGTATTACATATATCAGTAAGGTGAATTGCTCTGTAGGGATTAGGATGAAATATTGATTTATGTTGGCCCAAGAAGAAATGGGTATCAGCTACTCTCAAAGGGTAATAATGAGACAAAGTTCCTAACTATTTGTAGAAAACAGATTCTGGAACACCATGCAGAAAAGAGTAAGACAGAAACAAACCAACAAATAAACAAACAACAACAAAAACAAATCAAAAACTGCCTGTTTTCATTATGTAGCTTGATAAGTTGATAAACTGTGTGGAACTGTATGATGTAGATCTATGAGACCTGATCCTTCCTTCTAGTTCTGTATTCCTGTGAACAGGAGTTTCTATAAATTCCTATGCTGGATACAGGTGCGACAATCAGAATTTTGTGATTTCTTGCACTTTGGAGGGTACCTTCTGTTTCTAACCCAGCTCAATGTGCTTGCAGCCCCTCTGGAACTGAAAATCTCTAAGGAGATCTGAAGTACTCTAAGTACTGAAAATCAGGGTTTCAGCTTGGCTTTAGGACACCTCTCAAAAGGTGAGGTCAAGTAGTGACTTGTTAAAGGCCTGTTGTTAAAGTGACTTGTTAAAGGATGTTCTTTAACTAAGCCATAAATTACTTGGTAGTCTTTTGTGTCTCAGTCATAATTTAATTCCTGTTTTGATGAGCTGTATGGAAGTTTAATCAGGCTTGAGTTGCACTTTTAGACACCCAACTTTATCTTCAACTGCACTTCCCATTCCTCGTGCAGGTCAAGGACTGTACATTACTGTTTGACCATGTCACTAAATATATTCAAGGCAAGAAACTCAATGTTAAATTGAGTTCGCTATACAAGTGAATCCTAAATTGTACAGTCTGCTGTCTGCATGTCTCAGAAGTGCTCTTGTCAAATCTTTCTCACAAAATAGTGTCCTGGAAATTTTATCATTCATTTATTTTTGTCCTTCAATGAGAATTTATACTACACTTCAATCTTACATTGAATGAAATATAGCCTTTTTTCATAATATCTGCTAGTTTAAATTTTTTTTTCATAATAATTCTGTCTTTGAACTGCAAGTGAGATCTACCTGAGTTCTCAAACCTCTTAAATATACTTTGATTTTGAATTACTTCTAGAAATAGATGAGACTATATAAAGAAGAAAGGGTTGATTTCTGGCAAGGTAAGTGGAATTAGGCCAGTTTACACTGGGTGAGAACCTTATGTCTCTCCCTATTTGCTCTTTCCTCCCTAGTTATATATGGAAGCTTGCTATAAAGACAGTTATCAGTCTTAAAGTAAAAATAAAAATCAAAAAATCAAAAACAAACAAAAAACCCCACTATATTTAAATGAACTCCTCAACTCCTGTCTTGTTTAAATCTTTATTCCACAGAGAAAAGGAAACAGCAGTTAAGGGCATGTTTCTAAAACTTGGATTGTGTGGAGGAGGGCTATATTTTACATATTGTCCCCATTTTAATTTCCTACCTTTCTAATTCTGACTTAAAAATGAGCAGGATTTAGGAATGGAGAAGGAGAATGATTTTTTTTTTTTTATCTATTGGTCTGCAACAGAAGCATGAATAAATTTGGCAGTCAATGGAATACTGAGGCAAAGCAACAGAAAGAGTTCTCACAAAGGTGATTTTCAATGTTAAACTATCATCTCATTTATCACGCACAGTTATAGAATAATGTAGGTTGGAAGAGACCTCTGGAGGTCATCTTCTCCAGTCTGCTCAAAATAGGGCTGATCAAGTTGCTCATATCACCTACTGTAGAATAAAATATGCCTTTGTACATATGCAAAATTAATATGAGTTCTCCACAACAATTTTTTGATACGTCTGGATTGGTGATCCTAATACCCAACTTACTTAAAAACATGTTTACGGGATTTCAAAAGTGCTATGCCTCTAGTCTAAACTAGTCAATTTATCCACCTCCGTTATCAAAAGGAGAGATAGGCACCAAAAGAAAAAGTTTATCTCATGTGAAGCATCTAAATACTTCAGAAGGGGAAATTTCTGACATAGTGAAGTCACAACTCAAGCTTCTGACAGTCTCAAAAGAAGGAAGACGTTTAGGCAAGCTTAGGATCTGAGCTAGACTCTGTGGTGCCTCTCTGAAGCAGAGAGGTCTGCCTGCACGGAGTGTAGTGACCTTTGGGGATTTTTTTTCTTTTTTTTTTTTTAAGAAATGTCCACCTGAGCAATATGTGCGTAAAGTTTTATGAGAAATTCAGTACCATAATTTTGTACTTTGCATATGAGTTTTTATTATTCAGAAAATAGATGGAGCATGTGATATGATTCTAATAAAATGGTGAATTTACACCCAAATGTAACATCTCCAGATACTAAATATGTCTTTAACTTATATCTTGGATCTTATGTAAGATGAATTTAAACATTTTTGTTTAAAATTGAAAGATGAAAAGAATTAGGTTACACAAATTGTGTTTTCTTCTAGCTCTTATACACAGATTTATTACTGTCTATAATATTGCAGTCTCTGGAAGACTGAATTCACAGAAGTGCAGTTTTGCTAGTTGTTACATTATGCTTAGGAGATTGTACCTTAAATTTTAGAATATACCCATAGTCATGACTGATAAGTTTCCTTTCTTGCAATGTTTAACATTAAATGGGAATTTTAGTTACTTTCTCAAAACATCAAGAACATTCATGTCAGTGGAATTTATGGGGAGAATAAAATTCAGTATTTGAACTATGAATGACAATTTTCCTGGCCTCTGAACTGCAGTTACCTCAAAAATCAAATCTAAATGATTTAACAAAATTATTAAAGAGCATTAGGCATTGTTTAGCAATACCGTCCTTGCTATTTCTGCTGAGAAGGAGAAGAAAATAAGGTGTGATTCCACTTGCAGGGTAAGCCATTTAATCAAATATTCAATTGCTCAGTTCCCTAAATGTAGGTGTCAAGTGCTATCTGAGATACCCTGAGGTGTGCAACTGTTGTCCATATGGACCAAAAAGGTATCTGTCTCCCACAGGTCCAATGATGCATCAGCTATTGGTGTGTGGATACTGTGAATGCCTTAAGGCATCTTTAATTGTACTAAATACCAAAGTTTATGTGATTGAGCCATGTTTCCCACTTCAGGATAACTAAGTTATCGTAGATTTCCACTGAACATTTTTCTACTGAGTAGAATCTCCACAGCCTAATTCAACATCTTTTGAATGGGTTGGGAAAAATACGCTGTCAGAAATACCTGTCCAACAGGAGAAGGCCCACAAGTTAAGGTAGACCCATAAGGTATGTCTGACAGGTCTTATGATCTCAGGATTCCCTATATAGTCAGATGAGAAATAGAATAGTTTTCTCAAAATTCTGATCGGGATTTTATGAAAGCTCTTAAAATCTCAGATTTTTTTTTTTTCAATTAAGTATCTCAGCTCAGGGAAGTGGTTTTTTTACACTTCATTTTATTAGAAAGTTTTTCATCAGTACATTCATAATTATTCCAAAATTATTCCAAAATAATTTTGTTTGATCAGTTCTTCTATAGTTGCCTTTCTTAGAGAAAAATGATTTAATTTGGTATCATCCCTTAATGACTTGTTGACTAGTTTTACATCCAGACCAGGACATTAACTGCAATTTATTTTAAAGTTTTATAGCTCCTTAATGAGGTACCCACATCCTCTTCCATATAATCTTTTTGAGTCAGCTGACCTTAGGATCTTACTGTTTATTACCCGGTTGATTTTATTTTCAGATCATCTCTATAAAAATATAAAATACCCCACAGAGATGTCAGCAGTCTACTAAGTTACCCAGACTTGTGTTGTGTTTCCAGTCATGGTCATATGTTCCCACAGAAAGTGGAAAAGCCACAAAATTATACGTGACATCAAAGTTCTCTCTCCTGCCTTTTAATGAGCTCACCACCTCTGAAGATTAGCATAGCATCATACACTTCCCAACTAAGGAACAACAAAGCAGACTTGATTCCATCTTCATATATTTAGAATAGGTCTGTTTTGTTGATATATTTGATTTACTCAAGAAGGGTAAAGAAATCTGAAGGTTATAGACAGGTACTTGTAGGAGAATCAGATGGTCTTACGGTTCACTTTGAAATATGCAAACAACATTTTGCCCAATATCAAAGGCTACAGAAAAGGCAGCACATTTTTCTAATATCTCTTTAGGGAAACTTTGTCCTACACTTCTACTAGGTGCTATCATTCAGAGGCATAATTTCAACTAACATTGTTATGCTGATTATAGTCAGGTTTATGTTTCGATCTCAGTTGACCCTAGGGAATTAATTTCTGATTCAATTAAATGACTAGGTGACATTCAGTATTTTTTTTTTTCTGAAGTTAAACTCTGAGAAAGCATACTTCATTTCAGATTTCTACCATCTGCCTCCTGAACAATCCTTCAACAAGAACTAAATACCTTCTACAAGAGCTAAATAAAGCTGGCAACCAAAATTTCTAACCTTGAGATTTTCCGTGCTTCAACTCTTCTTTGGGAAGCCACATGAGTACAATTCCAAGACTTTGTTCCCTCATCCTTATAGTTACAAAGTGTGTGACCAGTGTTATTTCCCAAGAATAATGAGTATTGTATTTGCACTTTGATTGTGCCTGATATGGTTATAATTTATTGTTCTAAGATACACCAAAGTAGAACTAGAAGTTTGGCCAGATTAATCCAACCTAAAATATTCCTGGAACAAGGCCTAGAATAAAAAAAACCCACTTCCATCCTTAAACATTAGGGTGTTGAGTTCTCTTTCATTCCTCACCGCATGGGTTCAAGGCTCAAACACTCCTAGAAACTCAGCAATGTGCCTCAGACTGAAGGGCCAAGAAGCAATGCCATGGTTTAACTGTGGCTAGAGTGTTCTCCTTGTAAGTGGGACGAGCAGCTTCAAATTGCACATCTGGATACAGACTGAGACTCCAAATGGCCCTTTTTTGAATGAATATATTTGTCAGTGCATGAAGAGAAACTCTCAAACTCTTCATCCCACTTTTCCAGAAATATTTAACCATAATCCTATAATCCTAAAATTGGATGTGTTGGGGGAGTGTGTGCTGCCTTGTCATCTTTTTTTTTTCTTTCTTTCTTTTCCTTTGTCTCTCTCTTCTAGTATTTCCTTATCTCCTTTTTCTTTTGTCTGAATTAGGTAATCAGATGCTTTAAACAGTAGCCATTGCTGATGGCAGCTTCAGTGCCCAATTCTCCTTTTTCCAGGTATTGGTGTTGTTGAAGTGTCAGAAAAATTAAATCTCTCTGCAGGATATTTAATGTGTCAAAAAAGTCAGGCTGTTTATTTAGACACTTAAATAAGGAATTATGTTGTCCATAGCTTCAGATTTCCATCATCTTTTTTTTTTTTTCACTTCTCTTTTTTGAAGGCTTTTGCTGACTTCTACCACAGAACAAGTAGCACATTCTTGTTTTAGGTATGTAACTCACCACAGCAACTTCAAAGGTTAAGTTAAGCACATGTTAAACCATGATTATCAGCCATAAATACTCAAAAATCATTTCAGATGCCAAAGTGTCATAAGACAGCCCCCAAAAAATGAGAATTCTATTTATTTTAAATTGGAGTCATTTTCTAGTTTTCTCTTGCTCTGTATTTTGAGCCTGTAGGGTGTTTGTTCCAGGGACATATTTGCGGGGTCCCCCCCCTCCCCGCCCCAGTATTCTTAAAGGTTAAAAACTAATGTTAAAGAAGAATAAAAAAGAATCAGTGTTGACTTTTTTATATATATATTGTGCTGACTCTGGGAAGTGAAGATCTGAGAAAATCGGGACTATCAAAAGATAAAATGATGAATGAAGGTAGACTTGTTCCAGGCTGCAATTTAAGTATTTCTGCTGATTTTGACTGGGTTTTTATGAAGTCCTTACTATCCTTGTATTTCATTCTTTGTTTAAAAATGGGCACAGTCACTTCCTTACTTCAAATGAGTTTTGTGAGATTAAGTTAATTAATGTCTGTGAGGTCATCTCTTTTAATGGAACATGAGAAATTTTCATCAGAGCCTGTGAATTACTTAAAGCACTCAGGGTAGAAAGTAGAATGGGAGGGTAAAATGCTCATTATCATCGAAACTCAGAAATTGTTTGTTTATTACTTGCATTTTACTGACAGATGGGCTACTTGAGCTTCACCCTTCCCCTGCAATTCACTGGGGTTTACAAGATTTCTCAAGATGTTAGGTATTAATCAGCTTGAGGAAGGATTTCAAAATCTGATCTTGCTCCTTTCAATCTGAATACAATATAGAAGACTAAATGCACTTCAATGAAGGACGAGGAGCTACCTTCCTTCCTGTTAACTCTAAATTCCTGCAAAAGAATCAAAATGAGGAAGTAAATTCAATGCATTCCTATTTTTATTGAATTTTGTGAAAGTTCAAAAATAATTTTGAAACTCAGAAAAAGTATGTTGTTTTCAGCTGAAAAAGGTGTTTTATGGCATGCTGATTTTTAAGCATATTCTCAGCTGCTATTTATATTTATGAAACTCAGGTGCAAGCTTTGCTGTAAAGGCTTTTATTTAAGCATAAGCTTAAATACAAACTTATGTGCAAGACCTCAACACAGGTCAGAAACTAAACACAACCCGAATAAACACATGCCTGAATTTAAGCATGTGCTTTAATGTTAAAGTGGAATTATCATTAGAAATAAATGGATTTTAAGCACAACGTACCTTGGCAAAAGAGGGCCTTGGAACCTAGTTCTGCCTGACCTCTTGCAGAGTTTTTTCTTTCGCTTACAATGGCACAGGTCTGAGAGAGGTTCAGCAGGCAGCCTGTATTATAAATGTGTGAAATAAAGACATGTAATGAAAATTTTGACAGACCCTAGAGGACGATGCTCTAATCAGGCAAGAGCAGAGCTGTTTTATCACCTGCCCATTGAACACTTCTAGTTCAAATAATTAATAAGAATAATAATAACAGCAACAACAGCAATAATAATAGCAAAAATCTCACCAAATGGCAATGCAGCTTTCAGTTCATGCCATCCCTTTTTATTTCCTGCGCAATATGGAAAATTCACTGATTTCCAGTCCATTAAAACACATTTCAGAGCCGTGTTGTTTGAAGTTACTTTACTTCAGAAACAGCTCTTTTCAATTAACTCTGAAACCTCTTTCAACAGCCTTTCATAAATAGGCCAACATCAATGGCATGCTCTGAGTCAGTGTGTATCTCTAATGGAAATGCACAATGGGCCACGCTCCATGCCTCCAGGGAGAACATCTTCCATTTCAGACAGATTCAATGAGAAGTTTTGCCAGCTATTCTAGGTCTCTCACTTTTTTTTTTTTTTTTTTTTTTTTGTCTCAGGTTTAGCTCATAGCTGATCAATGGCTGTGCTTTTTAATTACACTGTACGGTCGGTAATGATTTGTCACTCATTGAACCTGGGTGTTCTTTTTAGCCAGGACAGGGTAAAAGCAAGCAAGAAAATAGAAAGTAGCATTAACTCTCTCCGAGACGAGCAATTGAGGGTTAGGTCACGTAACACATCCTGATATTTTACTTGGCAGCTGTTTGCTTGGAAAAGCGGAGAAGGAAAAGTTCGAAGTAAAGAATACCAGGATTTTCAGAAGTGATGACTCAAAGTGATTTTTTTCTAGTTAACCTAAATGAATTGAGTTACTTTTTGAGCTGGAATTTTATATCATGAGTCTAATAATAATAATAATAAAAATATTTTTTGTTGTGCTTGAGCATCATGCAGACTAGATTCTATGGAAACAGAGAAAACAGCTAGTCCACCTCTCCAAACAATGGATTTGCAGCAACATTTTTATACAGACATAGGTAATGACTTCCAGCAGTGCCCACTGACAAATCTAGCTGAGCACAAGATACACTAACAAGGACACTCTCTTATATATATACATATACACATATAGATACATACATGCATTTGCATATACATATACACAACCATCTTTCACATCTGTCTGCTGTGTGTTTGGGTGCTTGGGTAGAGAACAGGCCATGCTGGAATTTGGCTACCTGCATCTACCTGTGCTCAATTACATCAGCAACACGCAGTGGAGCACGATACAGAAATTCCCAAGCAAGTGAATTGAGCTTGAAAGCCCATGCCATACATGCCACATTTCTCCTGCTTGTCACATGTCCCTAGCCCTTCAGAAAAGGTATGTGTAGTCATTTGGAATCCCTAGGGGGAATAAATTCTTATATCAGTCCATAAATACGGTCTCTCTCTCTCTT